>NC_069504.1:852969372-853275622 GCF_027579735.1 Bombina bombina | reverse complement strand
TTGGCCAGTCCATCACCTTTACCCTCAGCTTCTTTAGCAAGGCAGTGGTCGTCTTGGAGGTGTGTTTGGGGTCGTTATCATGTTGGAATACTGCCCTGCGGCCCAGTCTCTGAAGGGAGGGGCTCATGCTCTGCTTCTGTATGTCACAGTACATGTTGTTATTCATGGTTCTCTCAATGTACTGTAGCTCCCCAGTGCTGGCAGCACTCATGCAGGCCCAGACCATGACACTCCCACCACCATGCTTGACTGTAGGCAAGGCACACTTGTCTTTGTACTCCTCACCTGGTTGCCGCCACACACGCTTGACACCATCTGAACCAAATAAGTTTATCTTGGTCTCTTCGG
This sequence comes from Bombina bombina, assembly GCF_027579735.1. Classification (NCBI taxonomy): domain Eukaryota; kingdom Metazoa; phylum Chordata; class Amphibia; order Anura; family Bombinatoridae; genus Bombina; species Bombina bombina. Next base: position 853,275,274 of record NC_069504.1, on the reverse strand, counting down.
ACCACAGGACATGGTTCCAGTAATCCATGTACTTAGTCTACTTGTCTTCAGCAAACTGTTTGCAGGCTTTCTTGTGCATCATCTTTAGAAGAGGCTTCCTTCTGGGATGACTGCCATGCAGACCAATTTGATGCAGTGTGCGGCGTATGGTCCGACAGGCTGACCCTCCACCCCTTCAACCTCTGCAGCAATGCTGGCAGCACTTATGTCTATTTCCCAAAAACAACCTCTGGATATGACGCTGAGCACGTGCACTCAACTTCTTTGGTCGACCATGGCGAGGCCTGTTCTGAGTGGAACATGTCCTGTGAAACCGCTGTATGGTCTTGCCCACCGTGCTGCAACTCAATTTTAGGGTCTTGGCATTCTTCTTATAGCCTAGGCCATCTTTTATGTAGCGCAACAATTCTTTTTTTTCAGATGCTCAGAGTTCTTTGCCATGAGGTGCCATGTTGAACTTCCAGTGACCAGTATGAGAGAGTTTGAGAGCGATAACACCAAATTTAACATGCCTGCTCTCCATTCACACCTGAGACCTTGTAACACTAATGAGTCATATGACACCGGGGAGGGTAAATGGCTAATTAGGCCCAATTTGGACATTGCCCCTTAGGGGTGTACTCACTTTTGTTGCCAACGGTTTAGACATTAATGGCTGTGTGTTGAGTTATTTTGAGGGGAAAGCAAATTTACACTGTTATACAGGCTGTACACTCACTACTTTACATTGTAGTAAAGTGTAATTTCTTTAGTGTTGTCACATGAAAAGATATAATAAAATATTTACAAAAATGTGAGGGGTGTACTCACTTTTGTGAGATACTGTACATGTGTGTGTTTTACACTACAAACCTGTATGAGGAAATTAAATAAGACAAGAACATACAAGTAAAGCACACTTTCTCATTACCATAGACATGAATGTGTAATATTTGTTTTATATAGATTGAAGTATATGACTGCAAGTATAATAAAGATATTTCCTTATTTTTATGGAAGGGAGCATCTAAGGTTTTATCAATTGTATTTTGTTTTCTTTTCCATAGTCCTCCCGACAGTTATGGCACAAGGGGTTACTGGCAGTGTGGCTGTTGCGTTGCATCCTTTGGTCATCCTTAACATTTCTGATCATTGGATTCGAATGAGGTCTCAAGAGGGACGCCCTGTACAGGGTAAGAATACGTCTGTTAAATGGACACATATTGAAACTACTTTTAAAATTTGAACGTGTTAACGTTTTATATTCTAAAATTAATATGTTGTGCAGTGTTTTCTAAAGTCAAGTACATTGATTTGAGTAGCCGTGTTAGTCCAGATATTTAGATATCAAAATAACGAGTATTGCATTGAGCAATGATACTTTTTTTTTTTTTTTTATTGGACTAACTATACATTTATACGATGACAAGCTTTTGTAAGGATGTCTTCCTTTTTCAAGTCTGAAGCAATACTGACCAGGTTGATGGAATTTACAGATTATATCTTAAAACACAGGCTAAAAAGACAGAAAGTGTTACAGAGGTCTGAATGCAGGGGGAGGAGGGGGTGTCGTAAAAATCATGATGGGGGCGGGTGGTTTAGGAGACAGAGGCAGACAGTGTCCAGTGAAGGATAACAGACAGGGGAAATATATGGTTATACACAAAGCATATACTGACATAAAGCTATATATCAACATAGAATCAATATGAATAATATATATATATATATATATATATTAACAAAAATCTATGCTACTTCCCTCCTGTAACAGAGGAAGAAGTCTCTGCACTCCTATCCTTGGCTCATCTCACAACCTGCCCACTTGACCCTATTCCTTCACAACTTATTCCCCCTCTCTCTGCTTCACTAACCCCTACCCTAACTCATCTCTTTAACCAATCTCTCACTGCTGGCACATTTCCTGACACATGCAAGCATGCGTCAATCATACCAATACTAAAAAAGCCCTCACTTGACCCCTCCGCCTTCTAACTATCGACCGGTCTCCTTACTTCCCTTTGCTTCAAAATTATTGGAACAACTAGTCTATAATCGACTCAATTTCTCACCACTAACTCCTTACTTGATCCACTACAACCTGGTTTCCGCCCTAAACGCTCAACAGAAACCGCTCTTGCTAAAGTAACAAATGACCTGTTATCAGTTAAAGCAAAAGGCCACTACTCCTTATTAATTCTTCTTGACCTGTCCGCAGCTTTTGACACAGTTGACCATCCTCTCTTTCTAAAAATACTACATTCATTTGGCATCCGAGACACAGCCCTCTCCTGGTTTGCATCATATCTTTCAAACTGCTCGTTTTCAGTTTCCTTTAACAACATATCTTGTGATCCTATGCCTCTCTCAGTTGGAGTACCGCAAGGCTCTGTCTTGGGCCCCTTGCTTTTCTCTCTTTATACATCCTGCCTTGGAAAACTTATAGCCTCCTTTGGATTCCAGTACCACCTATATGCTTATGATACCCAAATCTATATTTCCTCTCCTGATATCTCTCCCTCTTTACTCAACCAGTTTTCTGACTGCCTCTCTGCAATTTTCTCTTAGATGTCTTCACACTACCTCCAACTCAATCTGTCCAAAACTGAGCTGTTTCTTGTCGTCGTCCCCTCTTCGAGACATCCAACACCTGACATTTCTCTGATGGTTGGAGACTCTATTCTCAACACCTCACCCCAGGTCCGCTGCCTTGGGGTCACACTAGACTCAGAACTCACATTCAACCCACATATACAAGCGCTTATCAAATCCTGCCGTTCACACCTACGCAACATTTCCAGAATTCGTCCCTTCCTTACTCATTATGTCACACATTGATTATTGCAATCTACTCCTAAATGGCCTTCCAAAACACCACCTCTCCTCCCTCCAATCTATTATGAATGCTTCTGCTAGACTCATTCACCTAAGTCGACGATCTACATCAGCTGCTCCTCTCTGCCAGTCTCTACACTGGCTCCTCATACACTCCAGAATACAATTTAAAGTATTAGCCCTAACCTACAAAGCACTCAACAGTCTAACTCCCAACTATATTTCCTCTCTCATCGTGAAATATTCCCCATCCCGTCCTCTTCGATCAACCTCTGAACTACGTCTCTACACTCCTGTTATCTCTACGTCCCACTCCCGCCTCCAAGACTTTGCACTTGCTGCTCCTGTCCTCTGGAACTTTCTACCCCGCTCCATTAGACTGTCTCCAACCTATTCAGAGAGGCTTACGATCTCTCCTCCATCCCGCATCCGAACCAAACTAATACATGTGTACATGAACTGCCTGACTCACTGCTGCAAATACAACCGATGTAACAAGCTACCCCAACCTTATGTCTCTGCACCCTAAACCTATAGACTGTGAGCTCTCCGGAGCAGGGCCATCTTCCTCCTGTACTAGATTTGTTTCGTTTTGTGTTTTATCACAAATCTTTGTCATTGTATACCCCTATCACTGTACCCAGCTCTACGGAATTTGGTGGCGCTATACAAATTGATGATGATGATGATAATAAATAAATATATATATATATATATATATATATATATATATATATATATATATATGTGTGTGTTACTAAAATACTCCAGAATTTTTGTGCCACCTAACGATAAATGCCTTCTTATACTATAAACATACCTTTCACCCATAGAAACAGAGCTTATAACAGTTATATGGTGCTTGTACAAAAAAAATATATTGAAACATGAGGAATGGAAGCAAATGTAAAGCTCTGCATCTGTTTTAATATATATTTTAAAGAGGAACATACCTTTACAACTCAACTTCTAGTTTGTTTTGGTGTACACTGTAACCTTACATCAACCCCTTTCTTTTTGGCAGATTCCCCAAATGCTTTGTCACCCCCTTGCTCATCTTACTAGTTCTTTTCATCATTCCATTTTCATGTTGTGTGTTTTTTTTTTTAGCTACATCCTCAGCATTTGAGGTTTTTCAGATCCTGCAGCCAGAAACTTAAGAAGAATAAACTTTATTTTGCCCCGACACTCACATGTTTGGGGTGATTTACATGCCCTACTCTTGTGCAATTGGTTGCATGAGAACAGGTTGGCATTGCACAAGAATGCGATTGCAGGTGGACTGGTTCTCTACTTGCAAACCTGTCCACAGGCAATTATAATACATTTTCCTTATCTTGTTTTGTCTTTCTTCTGTTTGCATTTTCCCTGAATAGTTCTCCTAAAAGGTACAGAATGGTCAAAACTAAAATATGCATTGATTACATTTTAGTTTTGAATAGAACTATTTGCAATATTAGCAAAAATGTTACGGCATACACACGCTTCCTGTGCACCAGAATTCAAATACCTCTTGCTCAGTCTGCTGTGACTTACATGATGCTAATAAGTAATTGCTGACGCTATACAGCTAGCTCTCTTGTGCAGAGGGCTTTCTCAGCATGTATGCATATGCCTCTGAGACTAACTTTTTTACTAGAACCAGTTTTGTTTAGAGAATTATCAGTAATGTTTTTCTTCCATGTTTCCATGCACATTTCAGTTTTGACCCTTGTGTTCTTTTAAAAGGGACAGTCAACATTACACCAGAATTTTTTTTTAAAAAAAAAATAGATAATCCCTTTATTACCTATTCCCCAGTTTTGCACAACACTTTTTACCTCTGTAATTACCTTGTATCTAAGCCTCTGCAAACTGCCCCTTTATTTTTTTTCTTCCATTTTTAAAACCATTGTCAACTATTCTATTCTTTCCTGTAGTGATTGGAGCACTTATTGGAAAGCAGGAAGGACGAAATATTGAAGTCATGAATTCATTTGAACTTTTGTCTCAGATGGTTGATGACAAAATCACAATCAATAAAGAATATTATTATACCAAGGAGGAGCAGTGTGAGTATCTGGTTATGGTCATTGAAAAAAATGAGGAGCACTTGCTGACTGTGGTTCTCAACCTTTTGTGCTAAGTTACATCACTTCGGTATTTATGATGATTAGGTGACATCCCTAATAACTTTTCTTTTTAACAGTGACTTGCTAAGGACACCTTTATTGTAAATCAGTGTTTTAAAAATGATTATAAATGTAAGAATTATGTAAGACCATATTACGTTTTGTATGTCATTCATCTCCTTTTTAAAGGGACACTGAACCCAAAAAATGTATTTCGTGATTCAGATAGAGAATGCAACTTTCTAATTTACTCCTATTATCAAATTTTCTTCATTCTCTTGGTATGTTTATTTGAAAAGCAAGAATGTAAGTTTAGATGCCGGCCCATTTTTGGTGAACAACCTGGGTTGTCCTTGCTGATTGGACAGCACCAATAAACAAGTGTTGTCCGTGGTGCTGTACCAAAAATTTGCTAGCTCCTTAGCTGAGATGCCTTCTTTTTCAAATAAAGATAGCAAGAGTACGAAGAAAAATTGATAATAGAAGTAAAATAGAAAGTTACTTAAAATTGCATGCTCTATCTGAATCATGAAAGAAAACATTTGAGTTCAGTGTCCCTTTAAGGTTACAGGTTTATGCATCAATTTGATGTTGTCATGGTCAGCCTTAAAGTGATGGTAAAGTCATTTAAAGTGTGTTTACATATTTATAAATGTTGTTTTTCTGGGGCTAAACAAATCCTATATTATAAAAGACAAAGTATGTTTGTCCGAAGCAGTCATGCGCAGAAGAGACTGCGCTAGGACAAACATACCTGGACTTTAACCGCGGTGCGAGACAGCTTCAGGAAGCTCCGGCACTCTCAGCTGTTAAGTTACAACCTAGATCTGAAGCTCCAGGCATCTGACGCATATGGAGCCGGAGCGCGATCGGTCCTCCTCCTCCATATGAGGGCAGATGCCTGATCGTTACAGACGGTGACACTGTGTGTGTCACCGTCTGTAACGATCTTCTGCTGGTGCCGGTGGGAGGTGTGGGCGGCTCAGCAGTGGAGTTGGGAGGGCCCTACGCTACAGAAATGATTTTTTTAAAGGAACAGGGAGGGATGGGGCAGCTACACTACAGAAAAGGAATTTAAGTGTGCGGGGGGGATAAATGGCAATTGCGGGAGGGGGGGGAGGTGATGGGACCACTACACTACAGAAAGAAAAAGAGAAAAAAAGGGCGGTCGGTTTATAGGTACTGGCAGACAGCTGCCAGTACCTAAGATGGTGGCAATAGTTAGAGGGGGGGAGGGTTAGAGAGCTGTTTGAGAGGGGAGCATGGAGGTTGGAGGGTTAGGGGGATCCTACACTTCAGAATATTAGAGGGATTGGTATATTTCTTTCCTTAAACATTTTGGCCCATGTACAAGGGGTTTAACACTAGTGTTCTATATAAAGTCCAGTACTAACTGCTGCCAGACTGAAACATCAACTTTCACTAAACACTGAAATAGTGCGGCTTGTGCAGTTCCTATTGGCTGTGCTGCCTGCTTGTCAAGCTAGGAAAAAAAATCACTTTTGCTGAGGAGGAAGCACAGAACATAAAGTGGTGTATATATTTCTTTATTTTTTAATAGAAAATTGTTTTTATTCCTCAAATTTAAGATTGGTTTATCCATTGAAGCTTATTTATAAATGTGTTACATGCTTTTGGGGACTATATCACCATGTTAATTCTTTGTGGGAGTCCTGCATTAGGAGATAGTTGCTTTGATATTGATCTTTGTGCTTAGTAAACTGTTTTCCACTACAGGAGTTTATCTAATTTTTTATTTATTTTTGCAGATTGCAAATTTAAAGGGACAGTCTACTTAAAAAGAGAGATAATACTTTTTTTTTTTTTTCTTTTTTTTCTTTACTCATTCCACAGTTTTGCATTACCAACACGGTTATATTAATACACGTTTTACCTCTGTGATTACCTTGTATCTCAGCCTCTACAGACTGCCCCCTTATCTCAGGTCTTTTGACAGACGTGCATTTTAGCCAATCAGTTCTTACTTATAAACAACATTGTGCTCACTCTCATAGTTATCTGTATGGCACACATGAACTAGCACTGTGACAAACTGTCAAAAAACACAGATTAATGGCTGCCTTCAAGGGCTTAAAAATTAGCACATGATCCTACCTAGGTTTAGCTTTCAACAAAGAATACCAAAAGAACAAAGCAAGTTTTATGATCAAAGTAAATTGGAAAGTTGTTTAAAATTTTATGCCCTATCTGAATCGTGAAAGTTTAATTTTGACTAGACTGTCCCTTTTTAAGTACGTACGTTTGTTTTTTTTTTTATGCTGAAAGGTATTAGAAATGCACACTGCTTTTGCTGTGCGTATGTTTTTTAAAAAGAGAGTGTTCCTGCAACTGATTTGAATACAATTCAATTCTTATTAGATGTTTGAGTTAAATTGTTCCTTTAACATGTTATGTTAACTCTCTTTTTAAAAAACCTGGGTTTGCATTGTTTAAAACTCCTCCCCCTTCCCCTTGAGGTTGCTTTCTGCTGCAGCTTCCCATCTACGTAACTTTTACATGCTGCAGTATTTAGATTTTCAGTATTGGTTTCAACAGGAAAAACTATTTCAAATGATAAAATGAAGACAAGCTATTTGTAAATGATTAATTTAAACTGGTAAACGGGATCTTTGGGAACACATTAAAGATTAGAAAATTGTACTGTACAGTACCCGTTTAATATTAAATTACGATTGTATCTTTAAAAATATATTCTAATGAAATAATTAAAGGGACTTGAAACCCCAAAAAATTATTTCATGATTTTAGGTAGAAAATACCATTTTATTTTTTTTTTAAGCAACTTTTCAGTTTACTTCTATTATCAAATTTCCTTCATTCTCTTGGTATCATTTGTTGAAGGAGCAGCAATGCACTACTGGTTTCTAACTGAACACATGGGTGAGCCAATGACAATCAGTGTATGTATGTGTGTGTGTATGTATGTATGCAGCCACCAATTAGCAGCTAGAACCTATGTTCTTTGCTCCTGAGTTTACCTAGATAAAACTTTCATCAAAGGATATCAAGAGAATGAAGCAAATTAAATAGAAGTAAATTGGAAAGTCGTTTAATATGGTATATGCTCTGTCTAAATCATGAATGTCAAATTATGACTTTACTGTCCCTTTAAGTGCTCTCAATTTGTTAGAACATTTTTATTTTTTCACAAATGCGTGTTGGTACCTGAATATTTTCCCCTGTTATAAGGAGCTGAACCCATAGTGCCAGTCCTGGATACAGGAAGTGATTACAGGCTACTTGTGTATGTCTTTACTGGTTGGCTCACTGGCCGTGTCCTACTGAGGAGCAGAAATGCATTGCAGCTCCTGAGTGCAAGTTTACATTAGTTATCCCCCTTGTAGGGTTTAAATATGTATTCACCAGTGAGCATTCATGTAATAGTTATAATGTTCTAATTAGTGTTTTATTATTTGAATGTCTTTTAAAATAAGTTTTGTTAAACTGACTTAATTTTAAGTGGAAACCAGCAAAGGATTATAGTCCATTATACATGCTCATTAGCTGATGGGTGCGACCCTCCAACTGATGATTCTAAACAGCGGTTTAGACTGTTGCTTCCTAAACACTTTCTGCACCAGACTGATCTGACCAGGGTTTATGACAAGCAACTTGAGTCATTGCTCTTGTAATGACCTATAGGGCAATGAATGCTGCATGCAAGTTGTGATGCTATAAAGTGAGCACAGTCTGTTTGCAGAATGATAAATCTGCATTAATATACTGATTAAAGCTCACTTTATAGATAGAGCAGTGAATATGTATGTAACCTTGCATTTATGAACTCTTACTTGCCTGTCTTTTTAATAAAACAAGTATTTCTCCATAGTTAAACAGGTATTTAAGGACATGGAGTTTCTTGGCTGGTACACGACAGGTGGTCCCCCCGAACAATCAGATATTCACATTCACAAACAGGTACTTAGTTATATAAATGGTAGTAGATTATATAAATGGCTGCTTTTATAAAAGATGGCGTGTCGTGTTTTTTTTTTTTTTGGGGGGGGGGGGGCGGGGGTTATCACTTTGAAAAGTACATTATCCTTTTTCTCTAACTATTTATTAAAAAGCAAAAGTGCAGAATTAGAGGCAAGCACTCTTAAAGGGATACTAAACCCACATTTTTTCTTTCATGATTCAGTTGGATTATGCAATGTTCTAATTTACTCCTATTAATTTTTCTTTGTTCTCATGCTATCTTGATTTGAAAAAGCAGAACTGTAAGGTTAAGCGCCGGCTACCCAGGTTCTGAACCAAAAATGGGCCGGCTCCTAACCTTACATTACTGCTTTTCCAAATAAAGATAGCAAGGGAATGAAGAAAAAATTATGAGTAAATTAGAAAGTTGCTTAAAATTGCTTGCTCTATCTGAATCATTAAAGAAACAATTTGGGTTTAGTATCCCTTTAACATCCCTGATTGCTTGTTCTTGTTTATTTGTTTTTTCACAGTCAAAAGTTTGGCAAAATTATGTTGTATATTTTGTGGTGTGTGTGTGGTTTATATTTTTTTTGTGTGTTTTTTTTTCTTTTAAACTTGTATTCCATTTTTATATTCTTAGTTTTATACCATTTTGTTAGTTGTTTTTTTTTTGTTTTTCTTCACTAAACTGAAGCTGATTGATAATTTATGTGCTTGACCAATGCAAATGATTTTTTCCCCCCTGTAATAAAGGGGCATTCCATACAAAATTGAGTTTATTTTTAAATTTTTAATAGAATTTTTACAACACACATCTATTTGCAACAAAATCTATTTTCATTGACAAATTTTACTATGCATAAACCAGCACTTCTGCATTAGAATGTCTGCTCTGAGCAGACACCAGTTCTAGTTATTATTTATGTACACATGTCCATTTTAAGTTCTCGTCAAACACTGATAGCTTTTAATGAAAATAATTTTTATATATATTTCAAACAAGCTTCTATTCAAAACTGAAATGTATTCATGCGCATTTTAGTTTTTTGATGGCATGTTCATTTAACTAAAGCATTCCCTTAGGGAACCCTCTGCTTAAGACCACTCAATGAAATAGAATTACATAATTGACAAGGCAATGACACTTACTCTGAAAATCAAAAAAGCAGTAGATTTATTTTAATTTTTTTCCTGACAAATTTAATTTTTTCTCTCATTTTCCGGCCCCCTGTACCATGTGACAGACATCAGCCAATCACAGACTAGTATACGTATACCTTGTGAGCTTGTGTACATGCTCAGTAGGATCTTGTTCCTCAGAAAGTGTGTATATAAAAAGACTGTGCAAAATTTGATAATGGAAATAAATCGGAAAGTGTCTTAAAACTGCATGTTCTTTCGGAATCATAAATGGTTTTTTTTTTTTTTTTTTTTTTTTACTTGACTGTCCCTTTAACCTCCACACATTATATCCAAGTAATATTAATATAATAAAATTATCTAACTATGGGTTAGATTACAGGTGGATCGCAAAATTGTGCTTGCGAGAGAGCACAATATTTGTGCTCCACTCAGTAATACCGGCGCACGCAAATGTGCACTGGTAATACAAGTAAAGCTCGCTTATGTGTTTAAACACAGTCCCCATAGACGGCAATCTAAAGTCACTTTTCCCCTCACTTTATCCCCTTATAATTGCTTTGTGCAGTTATTTAAAAAAAATAAAGATGGTCACATTTTTAATAAATGAACAGTCCACTTTACTGTAAGGGAAATTGAGGGGAACTTTTTTTTTTTTAATTTTATTAACCAGAGGACTGACCTCTGGTTAATTTAGTCTAGCTGAAAGTGCTACCGCGAGCTTGCAGTAGCATTAACCATCCACTTGTAATGGTTGATTTAAAGGGACAGTCTACACCAGAATTGTTATTGTTTTAAAAGATAGATAATCCCTTTATTACGCATTCCCCAGTTTTGCATAACCAACACAGTTATATTAATACACTTTTTACCTCTGTGATTATCTTGTATCTAAGCCTCTGCAAACTGCAGAGTTTTTCAGTTATTTTGACAGACTTGCAGTCTAGCCAATCAGTGCCTGCTCCCAGATTACTTAACGTGCACAAGCACAGTGTTATCTATATGAAATATGTGAACTAACACCCTCTAGTGGTGAAAAACTGTTAAAATGCAATCTGAAAGAGGTGGGCTTCAAGGTCTAAGAAATTAGCATATGAACCTCCTAGGTTAAGCTTTCAACTAAGAATACCAAGAGAACAAAGCAAAATTGGTGATAAAAGTAAATTGGAAAATTGTTTAAAATTACATGCCCTATCTGAATCATGAAAGTATATTTTGGCCTAGACTGTCCCTTTAACGTGTGCTCATAAACTGGCAAATTTTCCCCTTTACTGGCGCACGTTAAATTAGTGATACACTTCTAATCTTGCCCTTTGTTTCACCCCCCCTGCAAAGGGGGTTAAATACACAGTTCAAGTCAGTTCCAGAGAAGCAGTGCACTATTGGGACGGTACTGAACACATCGGGAGACTCAATGTCTAGAGGCATCTATGTGGAGCCACCAATTGCAAGCTGTTTCCCACTAATGCATTGCTGCTCCAGGGACTATCTAGGTATAATTTTCAACAAAGGATACCAATGGAACAAAGTTAACTTTAATAAGGTAAAGTTAAAATTGCACGCTCGGCCCCATTTTCCATGGTGAGTAGTACAAAATTCACATGCTCTGATGGTGTAAGTTTCACACTGCATTATCATTTTAACCCTGGCAGGCGAGTTAAATACATACTTAAAATCGGCTCCAGAGCAGCAATGCACTTCTGGTCCACATCTGAACACAGCCAGTAAGCCAATAACAATATATGTGGGTAGCCAGCAATCGCTAGCCATCTTGAACTTTGGAGCAGAGGTGAAATACTTACCTATATAAAAACACCAGTGCTATCATAAAATGGTCTGTAACGCTTTAGAGCATTTTTCTATGTTTATGTCCCTTTAATAAATTTGAGTGGAATGCATTTACCTTTTTTGTTGTTGAAGATTTTCACTCACTTTTGTAAATTCCTACTTAATTGGTCAATTTTGCATAATACTGATTTCTCTCTTTGCTCTCTTTCCTAGGTTTGTGAAATTATAGAGTCCCCTCTCTTTCTGAAATTGAACCCCATGACCAAGCACACAGATGTAAGCATTTGTATATTGTTCCTTCCCATCTGTGATTAACCTTCCTGCTTCCTACTGTCATCTTACATTAATTTTTTTTTTGTCCCCACAGCTTCCCGTTAGTGTATATGAATCTGTGATTGACATTGTTAATGGGGAGGTGAGTCAAATAAAGTATTTGATCTAGTCGTATAACCTGCTTTGTGTCCTTGTATTGTATCCTATTTGTTTTACTAGATATGTCTTTGTATATACACTAGTGGAGAACTAATTGCATTGTAGTGTTTATTAACCCCTTGGTGCCAGCATCAGTGTTAACATCTGAACAAAGTTCCGATGTAAACACTTGCTGTTAAAATGAAATCATACGATTGTCACAAGATTTCAAGGCTGGGATCGGATCATGGTGGACTGCCTACGCTGCGAGGCACACCTCCCAGTCCGATTCTTGATTGCGTCAAAAGGGAAGGCTGCAGGACGTCATAATAAGGTCCTGTTCCATGCCGTCCTAATGGCGTTAATGCCCAGGGCTGTTAGGAGCATGGATAGTTTTAACATCATGAAGGGGTTACTTTGGTTCCTATGAACATGTCCTGTTTGTTTTTATGTTACCTTGGCTGTGTTTTTTTTGTTTGTTTTTTTCTTTTCTTATAGAGGCACAAAAACAGTTCACCTCTGTACTTTCTGGGTATCCAATGTGAACAGGAGACTAAAGTTTAATTTAGACTTAGAGATTATCTTTTTGTATCAAAAGCTCTCAAGTTAAAGGGACATTATACACTAGATTTTTCTTTACATAAATGTTTTGTAGATGATCCATTTATATAGCCCATACAGTTTTTTTTATTTTAAGAATGGATAGTTTTGCTTATTTTTAAATAACATTGCTCTGATTTTCAGACTCCTAAACAAGCCCCAAAGTTTTAGGAGAATACCGACGTATACCTACTCCAGCTTGCTCCTGTTTTTTCATATGCAAAGGAAGGGGGGGGTCTATTACCCACTTGCAGTGGGTGTTCCAATAACCTTTTCAACAGAGCTAAACTGGGTGCTTCTAAGTAAGTTTTTAAAACGGTTTTATACTGGATTTTTATATCAGTATCTGTGCATAATATTTTTTATAGTAGTGTCTATTACATGCAGTTATATGAAGATTGGTGTATACTGTCCCTTTAATGACCATAGAAAGAGTGTGCACTTTTGTTTGTAATTTCCTGCCCATTATGGATTAACTTATTGGGAGTTGACTGTATCTGATTGACAAGTCTATATTCTGGTCTCTCCCAGGCCACCATGTTGCTTGCTGAACTTCCATATACGTTGGCTACAGAGGAAGCTGAGAGAATTGGAGTGGATCATGTAGCAAGAATGACAGCAACTGGAAGTGGAGAGAACTCTACAGGTGAGGAAGAGGAAGAATTGTGTGAGACTGTAGAGGAGAGAGGTAAATAATTCATTTTACATCCCCAAAATGTCTTTTAGTTGCAGAACATCTCATTGCCCAGCACAGCGCCATCAAGATGTTGCACAGTAGAGTTCGACTTATCCTGGAGTATGTCCGAGCAACTGAAGCTGGTATTATTATTTTTTTATTTATTTAAATGTTTATTAAACTTTTTTTTTTTTTGGAAATGAACATTCATTTGAAACATGAGTGTTCGCAGAATACCAATAAGAAGATGTCCATTTGTATCACTTGGTAGCAGAAGAACCAAATTTAATAGTTGTAGAAATTATACGTAAACAACAACAAAACAAAATAAATATTCAGCAACGATTAATTTCAGTTCCATTTGTTTACAGCAAACCCTTAGAAGTAGGGAACAGAATAAAATTCAACTCTATGCTCTACTATGCCCATATGGTTTGGATTTTATAAACAACGAACTATGTATCAAATCACCTATATTTTACACCATTTATTCCGAATATATGATTCCCAAAGTATCTTAAGCTCCATGTAAGTATATTTTCATTTGTGCTTCAAATAATAGAATACTTCTAAGTGTACTATAGAATTACATTGATCTACCCATTGTGAAATGTTAGGGGCAGAGGGTGATTTCCAGTTTCTTACAATCGGAGCTTTCACGCTATTTATTAGGATGTGAAGTAGTTTAGATTGGCAGGTGTTTAAGTTTTTAGGGGTTAGGTTGAATAACCATGTAAGTGGATTATCGGGTGTTATAGGGCCTATTATTTTAGAAACCTCTTCAATGACTTGCATCCAGAATGGGATGATATCAATGCATTGCCACCATATGGGTGACCTTGTACCTGGGGCTTTATGGCATCTCCAGCGTTTGTCACTAGCGTCATTAAATAGTGTCTGGCATCTTACCAGAGTAAGATACTATCTATGTAATATCTTAAAATTTGTTTCAAGTTGTCTACTGGAGATCGAGGATTTTGTAATATTTGTGAACATTTGTTTCATGTCTTGGGGGGAGATTGTTATATCTAGTTCTTGTTCCCAGCGCATAATGTAATATGGTGTGTGGCCTAGTGTTTGGGATTGTAATATAGAGTAAATTAGTGATAGTGTGTGCTTCTTTGGTTTGGAGCTAGTGCATAAAGCTTTGAAGGGTGTAAGGGTTCTTGTCATGTTTCTTCTCTCAGGGTGACTGATTATATATGAGTGACATTGACGTAACCTAAACCAGTTATTTAGAAAGCTAAATCCCTCAGTCTCTAATTTGTCATTGGTGTGAAATAAATGTGATAACAAAAATCATAAAAGGAAAACCAAATAAAGTTCTGAATCAAGGATATGTCTGTGTCCTCTGGATGAGTTTTTCAGCTTGTTAGCATTCCTCAGTGAGATCCCATAAAAAAGGAAACAGAAAATTGCAACATAGTGTGAATCTGTAATGGCACTTTGAGGAAGTAGTTGTTTTGTAACAAATGACTACTCACATTTGTTGGAGCTTTCCACTAAGCTCAAGGATATGCGCACTCCCACTTTATACTGATGGGAAAACAGTACACTAGGCAAAACTTGGATACAAATTTATTTTAAAATATATAAAAGCGTCACATAAGCCTTGATAACACCACAATGTAAGGGTACAAAAGCAGATATGCTGTAACAAATGCTTCAAATCGCCAAACTTGCAAAGAGGTAAATGGATCAGCAGGAGTGTGACCGCCGAAACCAAAACCTTTTTAGTAGCAAGACAATAGCGCTAAGCCCCCTGGTGTCCTGGCTAGTGTAGAGACGCGATAAAACTCAATATAGAACAGTTCAGTTCCGACGTACATTTCGCTGGTATGCTTTGTCAAGGAATGTTAGTGCGCATGTCCAAGAGTCCTTTTAAACAATCCATTGATGAGTTTCTGCCAGGTTTGTGGTTACATCCTCCATTTTGGAAGTTGGCATTTAGGTAATTTGTCATTAAACAACTAGTATGTTTTTCAACTTCTTTAAGTTTTATACATTTTGTTGATATATGCATAGATGTTAAGATGGATAACCAGAATTGGGAAATTATGCATTATAATGTTATAGCATTATACATATATGCAAAACTTCAAAAAACATAATCACATTGTGCCTGCAATTAGTGTCTATACTGATGATATATGTAGGTATTTGTTTTTTTAACCCCTTAATGTGAAGGTATTAGTTATATCTTTTTTAGTTTAAGTGATGTTACTGACTATATGTCCTATGGACCATAATTAAACTACTAGCCTTGACATAAACCTAGTTGTGTCGCAATGTTTTCAAAAATAGATTTTATTTGTTAGCATGTAACATGTTTAAAAACATATATTGTACTTATGTGTGTTTGCGCTGAAAAGTTATAGGATGTTGAGGTTACTGTTTCTATGTGTTTAATTTTACATTTGGGGTTCCATATATTGAAAATAAGTTTGTGAAACATTCTAAAACTACCTAGCACTGATAATATAAGTGTGGACAAAGTAAAAAAATAAAATAATAAAAAAAAAAAAATTAAAATTAAAATAAAAAAAAAATAAAAAAAATATTATAATTTAAAAAAAAAATCTTTTTTTTTTTTCCTTCTCTTTTTTTTTTCCTTTCTTTTTTTTTTTTTTTTTTTTTTTTTTTTAATTATAAAATAAAAGAAAAAATGAAAAAAGACATATATAGATTTTATAGCCTTCGTAGCTGTACTTATAAATAACTTTCACAAAAAGTGATGGATTTCAAAATCTTTATTAAGACCATTGGGTATGAAGCTATCCATAATATGGATCCACTTCATTTCCAATTGTCCCAATCTATTCTGTGTGTCTCCTCCCTTCCAATTCTGTTCTAATTTCCTAATGCCCAGAAATTCCAAATCCTTTACATTTCTATTGTGCTTTTTATCAAAGTGAGACGATACTGTATGATTAGCATAACCCTTTTCAATATTGTAAATATGCTCATTCATCCTAATTTTTAGAAGTCTAGAGGTACGCCCTATATAGATTAAATTGCATGAGCATCGTAACATGTAAATTACGTTTTTGCTATTGCAAGTAATAAATTGATCTATACTGTACTCCCTTTTGTTATGTCCAGAAAATATTTTTTTTTTTTTTTGAAAAAAATCTTTTTATTGTTAAACTTCAAAACTTTCTTTACAATGAAAAAAATAAACTATAGTAAAAAAAAAAGACATTCAGACCCAGCTACCAAAGCTTTGTATATGTAAACTGCACACCGCTTAGTAAATAGTATGGCTTTTTTGTTTTATAAACTACCTCATCTATCCTGAGAAGATTTGCAGTATCAACGCGCTGAAGGTGGCTTATTTCTACCAGCTACAATCCTATGACTGCACCCAAGTCATGTGTGCACTTCTTACCACAGTAACAGAACCGCTTCTTAACTAACACACACATAACATTTGGTCCTGCTCACATGCATAGATTGGTCCCCTGAGAATAAACGATTTATTAATCCCACAATGGTCTATTCACAGCACCCCCACCAATATCATATTAGGTGACATATTACAGAGTAAACACCTGTCTGACTGTGATATGGGGGGGGATTAGTGCAAAGTAGTTAAATTAAACATAAAAATATCAATTGAACACCAGCTACATTTAAAATGCTGTCCTGAAACCTATTCTAGCATAAAACACACAGATCCACCCAGCAAATAGTGCAAATATATTTTTGCTTATAAAAATAGAACAATTTAAAAACACAACTATATTCTTGGAATGTATGGCATTTTTGCAACATCTTAAGCTGGAAGAAAGCAAAGTGTAAAATATATGAAGGCAGGTGGCAGCTTTGTTATGTACCATGCCAGATACTTTATTATTTGTTGCCCCCACAGTACCTTATGTTTGAAAATCACTTCCCATTTCCTTTTCAGCTCTTATGGGGCAGTATGGTACACAAATCATATGTCATTTTAGAAATGCACATACCTGAGAACTAAAACACAGCTTCTGCCATTTACAGGATAACTGTTCCCAACCCTCCCTGTGGCATTAACTTACTCCTGCTACACTCAAGGCTAAAAAATAAACTCCTATTCATATGGACAATAAAGAAAATTTGTTCTTTGCCTGGTGCAATACTAAAATCCACATTCTCAAAACAGAAAACAACTTGGAATGGTAGAAGAGCCAAGCAGTTAAGTGAGCCGGATCCCAAGAACCTGCTCCAGCTCCTGTCTGCGTTGCTGCACCTTAAAGAAGATGTGTCTAGAGACTGCCTCCTGCGCCCATGCCTGCTTATAAAACTCTGCATGTCTCTCCTCTTCTGGATTCCCCATTGTATCAGTCATGATCTTGAGGTCACGGCTCTGGGATTTCAGCCAATCTTGTATGAATTCCTGGGGGTTGTTGCTGAAGCTCAGCATGAATCTCTCTGTGTCTTCAACTGGTTTATGGATTCTATTGTCTCATGTATCTTAATATCCAGGTTAGCAGTCTCCTGCTGATTAGTAGTTGATGCCAGGAAGTTGCTCATTTGGGATTTCAAGGGGTCATCAACTTCAACATCAATATCGTAACAAGCGGTCTTCTTCTGGTCATTAGGGTCTACACTGATGGTATGATTGATTATTATGGGGTCTGGATGTTGTAGTAGACTTGCCAGCTTCAGAGGAATTTCTGAGAATTTCATGCGAATGCAGTTAAAAATCTGTCTGAAGTAACGATTGCAGTTGATATACTCCTTATCATGGCTGTCCTGCAGTTTGTTGGTCTTGATGTGCAGCCACAGAGCCTGCATGATGTTTGCACGGGTCTGAGTGTGCACACCAAGAAGGCGGGGGTCTAGCTTGTACTGAGGTGGCTGGTGATCCAGCATTAGAAGCAGGGTACATTTCACATTGATATCTCCTGGGCGCTTGACCTGGAAGCCATCTGTTTCTTGTGTGGTGCTCATTCTGTGCCACTCCACTAAATGGTTGTCTGGTCCATACAGATCTCTATCCAGCTCAATAACAAGGCTCTTAAAGAAGGATGAAAACTTTCTCTTTTGTTTAGTGGGATCATCTAGAAGTTTACCCTCCACTCTTAACTCCCAGGCGCTCATTCGCTCTCCCTCCTCTCCGTCAGGTTTGCCGGGAGTGAATGTGTTTGAGATGTAAATTCTCAGCTTGCGCTTTTGAGTAAGAGGTTTCTTGATAGCTTCCTGAATTTCCATCCTCTTCCTAGTAATCGTCTGATCCAGTTTTCTCTCAAATGCCAAAAGGTCCATATATGCCTGAGACTCTGGGACCAGCTCTCGTATCCTCTGTGGTAACACCTTATAAGCCATCTTCCGCCTTTTAACTCCTCTCCTTTGGTTAGCTCCAGGTGGGTGTCCTTGAGGGGTAAGCAGTCGTTTTCTGAATGGCTCCATTATTATTGGGTTTATTCCAGGTCTGATGGGAGACCCACCCCCATATCCAGGATGCATGGGAGACCCCACTTGCATACCAGGCAACGCCATCCGTGAGCCGTGAATCATACCTGGGCGCTGATATAGATTTGGTAGAGCTCTGTACCCTGCTGGGCTTGGTCCGCGCATTAGGTGCATGGGACTTCCAGGAGCAACAGGTAGACCCCCTCGAGAGGCCATGGGGTCACAATGGGAGAGCACACCTAGGTATACAGCTTATTCTTGCGTTTACAGGGGTTTGAGCAACCTACTCAAGAGTATAACGTGAGCACACAGCAACCTGCCAGTATAACCCCAGTGTATGTGCAAACTCTTTTGTATGGGAGCTTAGCACTATGCAGCCTCCTCTGTGTAAAGTCAGCTATGTGCAATCACAGCGTGTGTAAATGTATTGCAAGAATGCTACACACTGCTCTAATGTTTAATCTGAGATGAGCCTCCTGCGTGTAAAAGTAGTTTATGTAAATTGAGCAGCGGGCGAACTCCCTCTGTGTGACCCCAGAAATGTGACAGACTCTTCCAATGTTTAACCACAGCACTGTCCAAAGGCGAACATCCTGTTTTTGATCGCACCACTATGTAGCCTCAGTCCTGCGCAACTTCTTCTTGTAAGTGACCCACTGTAAATCTCAGTACTGCGCACCCCTGTTTCTCACTATGTGTAATCCCAACAATGGACAGTCTCCCCTCTAAATCAGCCCTGTAGATCTCCACTTTTTTTGTCGCAGAGCAGCAACTGTCCAGTGTACATAACCTCACTTGTGTGCCGCCTTCCCCTGGATGCAACCACAACGTTATACAGCATGTACTACTGCGTGTAACCTGATAACTGTGCCTCCTCCTGCGCGTAACCTGCCCAGGTGTGTAACCACCGCTCCTGCAATCTCTTCTTCTTCCTGTTGTTGGGTTTGTAGGAAGTTATTGAAGGGGTTTTCAGTTAGTGTCATCACTTCCCAATAGAGAAACAAGCCTCCCCTCTCATCTCTCCCCTCCCCTCTCTCCACACCCTCCGCCATGACTACACACCCTTTACCCTCCCCACACCCTCTTCATCACATTTTGTCCTCCCATCTATAACCGTCTCATCTTTTTTGGCTATCTCAGAAAATAATTTTTTACAGAATTTTGGAGTTTTTTTTCATAAATTTGCAAGCATTGCAGAATTGACACTTTCTAAAACCCATTTCAGATGGTAGCAACCAATTTTTTACTTTGTTGTTGTCTACTTCTTTAATACATTGGGATAGTTGAAACTTAAGATTGGGAACCTTTCTAAAAATTATGTTAGGTCCATCGCCTAAAAATTCATTTAATGCTGCATCTCTTGTGAGAATTCCCCAGTGTTTTTGTATGATGTTCCTAAGTTCTCCACTCTGAGTGCTATGTTGGAAGATAAGTCTATTTGCTAGTTTATCATCAGTGAATTTCTTATTTTTGATTTTATATTTTAATAAATCTGACCTGTCCATGTTGGTTACTTCTATTTTTTCATCTAGAAAATTAGCTGGATAATTTTTCTCTAAAAAACGTTTTTTTAGGATTTGAGATTGAAACTTATACATATCTTGTTCTTTACAATTACGTCTCAGTCGAACGAATTGACCTTTGGGGACATTTTTAAGCCAATGTTTTTGATGACAACTTTCGAGGCTTATGTAATTGTTTACGTCTATGCTTTTAAAAAAGTTTTTCGACTTCAACATTTCATTCTCAATGTATATTTCAAGGTCTAAAAATTCTACCTTGGTTTGACTATAATTCCAAGTTAGAGCTACTTTGAACTCATTTGTTTTCAAATATTCCATGAATTCAAGTAATTGGTTCTCACTTCCTGACCATATGAAGAAAAGGTCATCTATGTAGCGATAAGACACCAGATATTGCGCCCAGCTAGAGTTGTAAATATATTGATTTTCCCAATTAGCCATATATAAATTGGCATAGCTGGGCGCAAATCTGGTGCCCATCGCTGTGCCTCCTACTTGCAAATAGTATTGGTGGTTGAACCAAAAGTAGTTGGTTTCTAGAATTATAGCTATGCTGTCTAATATAAACTCAAGTTGTTTTTTATCCAAAGAGTCATCTTTTTCTAGGAGGTTTTTTACTGAAGCTATGCCAAGATTTTTGTGTCTTATGGTATAAAGTGACGTGACATCACTAGTCGCCAACCACCAATTTGGATTCCACTCAAGTTTTTCTAAATGGTTAAGTATACTTAAGGTATCTTTCAAATATGATTTTGTCTTTACGACATAAGTCTGTAAAAATTGGTCTATATATGCCGATAAGTTGCTTGTGAGGGAATTAACCCCTGACACTATGGGTCTACCCGGGGGGGGGGGTTAGATGGATCCTTGTGTATTTTCGGCAGTATATAAAAAGTGGGAGTTTTTGGAAATTGGTTGTAGATATATTGATATTCTTTTTTTTATTCACAATGCCTGTTTTTAAGCCTTTTTCCAAGTGAAGTTCAAGTCTTTTTTTTAAATTTTATTATTGGATTACTATCAAGTTCGATATATACCTCAGTGTTTTTAAGTTGTCTAAGACATTCCTCATTGTATTTAGTTTTATTCATGATAACTGTCCCTCCGCCCTTGTCCGCGGGCTTTATGACCATCTTATCATATATTTTTAAATCTGCCAAGGCTGTTTGTTCTAGTTTAGTGAGATTGGAACCATAATTAATTTTCATATTTTTAATATCCCTATGTACTAGTTCTAAGAATGTCTCCATAGGTGCTGATTTGCACTGTGTGGGATTAAAGGAGGACTTTTTATGTACCTCTCTATATGTTTATATTTATTTATTTCTATAGAACTGTTACTGATAATGGGATTGTTGGTAAAAAAACTTTTTTATGCATAGATTTCTAATAAACTTCTGAATTCCTATAAAGGCTTCAAATTTATTCATTCTGTAACTGGGAGCAAAATTTAGCCCTTTGTTTAAGACAAAGGTTTGGGCTTCTGATAGTGTGGTACTCGACGGATTGAAAATACCATTATCTTTTTTATTTATTTGTTTATTATTGTGTTTATTACTTAGTAATCCGTTCTGTCCATGTTTTTGCGTCTTTTGTTGAACAGATCTGAATCTTGTGTATTTTCTTTTTCCAGCCTCTATAAAAACCTCCTCCTCTTCTGAGTTATATCTTGCTAAAGCTCCAAATCTATTATGGGTGGTGGTTTCTTTTGGATATTGTTCTTTATGATTTTTAAAAGGATTTCTAGGTTGTTGCCAATTATTTTCTTCTCTTGCCCACTGTTCAGATCTATCCTGATTGTTCCTATAATTCATATTTTTATTATAAGTCATATCGTGATTTTTCTGTGGATATCTGTGATCTGCGTAGGAAATATCTTCCTTTCTTTTGTTATAGTAGCTCTCTCTTTCTCTATGTGCTAAAGAATTATGTTGGCGTTGATTTGATGTATTGCCATAATAATTATTTCTATGTGTGTATCTAAAGTCTTGATCTTTATATTGTGGGGATCTCACTGAGATGGGATCTCACTGAGGAATGCTAACAAGCTGAAAAACTCATCCAGAGGACACAGACATATCCTTGATTCAGAACTTTATTTGGTTTTCCTTTTATGATTTTTATCACATTTATTTCACATTTTTTTCTTTGTGATATTCGGTATATTTATTGTAACTTTGTCATTGGTGTACCATCTCTGCTCATTGCTGAGATGGCAGGCCAGTAATGCTCTGAGGTTTCTGAATTAAGCGACCCAACATACTCACTCCAGGGGGGAAATCCATTGTTTTCTGTGAGTGGGGTGGGGTAAGGTGGGAGGGTTTACTAGAAAGAAGTGGGAATTCCTTTAATGCTTGGTCCCACACTACGTAGGTTTCTTGTGTGATAGATGGGATAGACATTTGTTTTGGTTTCGTAGGTTTAAGGATCCAGCATTGGGGGCCTAGGTGAAATTTGTCAGTGATAGCGTGCTCTAAGTTGACCCAGGCTTTTTTGTCAAAATTAATCAACCAGTCCAATGTCCTCTGTAAGAAAATTGTATGTATATGTGTGTGTGTGTGTATATATATATATATATATAACAGGCAGAAAAATTGCACTCCCAATAACCAAGGTCCTTATGCCCTGGTTGCAGCAAACAGAATAAATAGACATGCAGGACAAGCGCACTCCAAGGGACTTTCCAAAATCACTTTAATCAGTGTTAACGTTTTCGGACATAATATAGTCCGTCTTCAGACAAAAAAGTGTTTACACAGTACTTACCCAACACCCATTAAATACACCAAACGAACAGTGAACTGACTCGGCTTCCACGCTCTCCCGGGTAGCTCCGCCTCCTAGTGGTGACGTCATCATCCCGGGCAACGTGGGCCATGCCAGTATACAACTGAGAAGCACATAACAAAAACAAAAAAATAATTAAAAGGCAAGTGATGCTGTGGCAAGTCAGAGGCATAACATAGGGGTGCAATATTTGCATTTCAACATCACAGCAGTTATATTCTGTATGGCTTACACGGACCGTTGCTGGTTGTCATAGCAACCAAATATACACATGTACAAACTTACTATCAGCAGGGCAATCAGTGCGTGCAAGACATACAAAAGCACATTATAGTGAAACATTTAGCATATGTTATAAACACCCATCTCTTCTCACTGGGATTATGTAAACCGCAACTTGGTTGCCATGGCAACCTTTATAACAATAAAGTTGGCGTGGAAATCCTTACTAAGTGTAACCCAGGTGAGATAGAGAATTGTGTGTTTATATATCAGGACCAAGGAACTACAAAGCATACAGCAATAATCAAAATGACATGATAGACAAAGCATACTGTGTGTGAATGTCTGAGTTATACCGCACAATTCTTGCAGTGATCTAGATCACAGTATAAACAATGCCTACCACGCCTCCACTCCACAGGGAATAGTATAACGATTCACATGGGCTGCACAGACCACACAGAGTTGTCATGGCAACTGCTAAGCAAATAATTGCAGCATGGATGTGCAGGTCATGTAATTCAAAGCAAATTCAATACTTAGAATAGGTTATGGTGGTTTGATCTGCACCATCTAAGCTCAATGTGCCAAAGAACAAATAAACATATGCGAAAGATCTAATAACCACCCAAATTTGCCATCACCGGTATAGGCAGTCATACTCCAGCCAGATTATTCAAGTGGTTGCTAAGTCGACTCCAAAACTAGAACTTCGAAGAGCAAAGTGTAATCACGTTGGGCATGGCAAGCTATACACAGAAATGGCAAAAAGGGTAGAAACAGCACCAATGGTTCAGGACTCTCAATCCCTATGGCTCAGAGGACTCTCACTAAAACATTTCTCCAAGGTCAGTACCGTAAGCAAAAGGCCCATTCAGGCCAAGCAGAGAAATAGAATAAATTAGACTAAATTACAGGAATGCCTGCCAGTCCAGATGGGTATTTAGACCCTTTGGCACCAGTGTCTGTAGATGATATGTCCATCTGGCTTCCCTCTGTAAGAGTGCTCCAGCCCGATCACCCCCCCCCCCTAGATAGGGGCGGAATATGATCGATGATGGTGTATTTCAGATCCGACACCTTATGCTTTAATTGCTGAAAATGTCTGGCAACGGGTTGTTCCGAACACTCATTCTTTATTGCCAGCCTAATGGCCGAACGGTGGTTCGCCATGCGGGTACGCAAGTCGTCAACAGTCTTTCCGACATAGTACAGGCCATATGTACAATGGAGCAAGTAGACAATGTGTGTTGTAGTACACGTTAGCCTGTACCTGTGTTTGTAGACCTTCCTCCTGTGGGGATGCGTAAATGACGAGCCGGTGATCAATCCGCTGCACGTTGTGCATCCCAGGCAACGGTATACCCCAGGTTTACTCGTGTCCAACCACGTTGTCTTCTTATATGCTTTTTGCGGATCAGTTATCACCAGATGGTCCCTCAGGGATCTTGCCCTCCTGTAGCCTATTCTCGGTGCGGGTGAGTTGTAAAAAGGTAAAGTGTTGTCACTATTTATGATGTCCCAGTGTTTTCTGATTACTGAGGACATTCCATTTTTATCGCCCGTATACGTCGTTACAAAAGTCATTCTTTTATCATCTGGCCTAATTGTTGTTGCAGCATTATTCAGTATGGAATGACATTGTTCATGTAATAATTTAACGGGATATTGCCGGTCTTCAAATCTAGACTGCATCTCTGTTAGTTGAGTCACCTTGTTATCCTCATTGGTGTTATTTCTGGCTACCCTCTGCAACTGTGATTTGGGTAAGGCCTTTAGCATATTAAGGTCTTTAGATACATAGATGACCTTTTCCTGATTTGGAGTGGGAGTACCCAAGAATTGGATCTTTGGTTCAAACAGCTCAATTCTTCTAATGAAGCATTGAAGTTCAAGATACAGTACGATCAGAACCAAATTGATTTCTTAGATGTGCGTCTGTACAAGGGTGACGGCAGGATACAGTCTACCTTATTTCGCAAAGAGACCGATCGTAATGCTTTATTGCATTATACGAGTTGCCACCCCCCAGCCTTGAAGAGGGCCTTACCCAAATCACAGTTGCAGAGGGTAGCCAGAAATAACACCAATGAGGATAACAAGGTGACTCAACTAACAGAGATGCAGTCTAGATTTGAAGACCGGCAATATCCCGTTAAATTATTACGTGAACAATGTCATTCCATACTGAATAATGCTGCAACAACAATTAGGCCAGATGATAAAAGAATGACTTTTGTAACGACGTATACGGGTGATAAAAATGGAATGTCCTCGGTAATCAGAAAACACTGGGACATCATAAATAGTGACAACACTTTACCTTTTTTACAACTCACCCGCACCGAGAATAGGCTACAGGAGGGCAAGATCCCTGAGGGACCATCTGGTGATAACTGATCCGCAAAAAGCATATAAGAAGACAACGTGGTTGGACACGAGTAAACCTGGGGTATACCGTTGCCTGGGATGCACAACGTGCAGCGGATTGATCACCGGCTCGTCATTTACGCATCCCCACAGGAGGAAGGTCTACAAACACAGGTACAGGCTAATGTGTACTACAACACACATTGTCTACTTGCTCCATTGTACATGTGGCCTGTACTATGTCGGAAAGACTGTTGACGACTTGCGTACCCGCATGGCGAACCACCGTTCGGCCATTAGGCTGGCAATAAAGAATGAGTGTTCGGAACAACCCGTTGCCAGACATTTTCAGCAATTAAAGCATAAGGTGTCGGATCTGAAATACACCATCATCGATCATATTCCGCCCCTATCTAGGGGGGTTGATCGGGCTGGAGCACTCTTACAGAGGGAAGCCAGATGGACATATCATCTACAGACACTGGTGCCAAAGGGTCTAAATACCCATCTGGACTGGCAGGCATTCCTGTAATTTAGTCTAATTTATTCTATTTCTCTGCTTGGCCTGAATGGGCCTTTTGCTTACGGTACTGACCTTGGAGAAATGTTTTAGTGAGAGTCCTCTGAGCTATAGGGATTGAGAGTCCTGAACCATTGGTGCTGTTTCTACCCTTTTTGCCATTTCTGTGTATAGCTTGCCATGCCCAACGTGATTACACTTTGCTCTTCGAAGTTCTGGTTTTGGAGTTGCCTTAGCAACCACTTGAATAATCTGGCTGGAGTATGACTGCCTATACCGGTGATGGCAAATTTGGGTGGTTATTAGATCTTTCGTATATGTTTATTTGTTCTTTGGCACATTGAGCTTAGATGGTGCAGATCAAACCACCATAACCTATTCTAAGTATTGAATTTGCTTTGAATTACATGACCTGCACATCCATGCTGCAATTATTTGCTTAGCAGTTGCCATGACAACTCTGTGTGGTCTGTGCAGCCCATGTGAATCGTTATACTATTCCCTGTGGAGTGGAGGCGTGGTAGGCATTGTTTATACTGTGATCTAGATCACTGCAAGAATTGTGCGGTATAACTCACATTCACACACAGTATGCTTTGTCTATCATGTCATTTTGATTATTGCTGTATGCTTTGTAGTTCCTTGGTCCTGATATATAAACACACAATTCTCTATCTCACCTGGGTTACACTTAGTAAGGATTTCCACGCCAACTTTATTGTTATAAAGGTTGCGGTTTACATAATCCCAGTGAGAAGAGATGGGTGTTTATAACATATGCTAAATGTTTCACTATAATGTGCTTTTGTATGTCTTGCACGCACTGATTGCCCTGCTGATAGTAAGTTTGTACATGTGTATATTTGGTTGCTATGACAACCAGCAACGGTCCGTGTAAGCCATACAGAATATAACTGCTGTGATGTTGAAATGCAAATATTGCACCCCTATGTTATGCCTCTGACTTGCCACAGCATCACTTGCCTTTTAATTATTTTTTTGTTTTTGTTATGTGCTTCTCAGTTGTATACTGGCATGGCCCACGTTGCCCGGGATGATGACGTCACCACTAGGAGGCGGAGCTACCCGGGAGAGCGTGGAATATATTCACACACAGAGAAAACCCAACACTCACAAGCTCTCAGCTAAGATTTAAAAGCAAAAATGGAAAGGTTAGTTACCGCATCTGGCCAAATGGGACAAGCCCAGGTACCTCATCAAGGACCTTTCCAATACCTGGGACCCTAAAACAGCCACACAATGCAAGCTTTCAAATCCAAACAAACTGAGAACAAGTGAAGGGTGCACAGGAATATGTAATCACCCTAGACATATACAAAACACGGAAGGGAACTGCACTCCCACACTGGACCGGGTACACATCCCATGACCCTGCAACATGCTCAGCCCTGGGTGCCACTGGCACTCGCAGGAAGCTGTGCTGTTCCCAGAGTCACAGGCAGTTAACCCCAGTCAGGTCTGGGTGCAAGAACCATAGGGAAAATTACAAAACAAATTTTTAGGGTCTTGCACCCAGATCTGACTGATCTGGTTTTGTAGGGTGTGAAGGTAATTGTGTGGGAGGTGAATAGGGAGAGTTTGTAGAATATAAAGGATTTTTGGGAGTATATTCATTTTAAATGCGTTGATTCTCCCTAGCCATGAAATGTTGCTTGAGCGAGTGCCAGTAAGACATATCTGCAATAAGTGACTTTTGTAAGTGTTTATAATTGAATTAAAAAATGTTCTCTGTTGACAAGGCTAGGAAGGTTCCCAAATATTTCATTTTCCTTACCTGCCATTTAAAGGGGCAGATCTGTTTAATTAGTTTGATATCTCCCGGGGAAGGGAAATATTTAGAATCTCTGATTTAGATTATTTTATTAAGAAGTTGGATATCCTATTAAACTCAACAAAAAAATTGTAATAGGATAGGAATGGATTTAGCAGGGAGACATGGGGCAGCCTTGCCTTGTGCCTTTTGTTATGGAGAATGGTTGGGACAGAGAGCTATTTATTTGGACCCTAGCGTGCGGACTGGAGTATAGAGCAGATTTTTTTAAAATAAGTTATCTAAACAGAATCTGAGTAATACTGCCTTAATAAAGTGCCAACAGACGCAGTCAAATGCTTTCTCTGCATCCGTTGACACTATCGCTAAAGGGGTTTGTTTTTTGGAGGCATATTCAATAATCTGTTATGCTCTGACCGTATTGTCTTTTGCCTCTCTATGCGGAATGAAACCCACTTGACTATTTTACAACTGAAGATGGTATTATTTTTACAATAAAGCTATATAGGATTTTTCTAACCGTATACTATATACTTCAATGTAAACATAGTGCACTATCCTAATGCATCTCAAGCCATGCAGCTATTAAAGGGATGTAAAACCCATCACTACTGTGAATTTCAGATAAAAAAATTCTCCAAAGCATCAGATAAGTTTGTTTTTTTTCTATCACTTCGTTCAAACAGATCAGAAAACAAAAAAAATTATTCACAGAATTTATTTTTGATCATTTTAAAGTCTTTCTCTGCAGCTATGTCTAAAAATATATATATATTCAATTTTTGAGAATTTGAACAGTTCTGCTATACCAGATGAGAGTTGCATTATTTTAAAGTAGACAATCCAAGATATTGATCTAACCCCATTTTGGTATATTTCATGCCACCATTTGGTGGTCAAATGTGATCATCTAAAATCAAACAAACCTTTTTTTCACAAACTTCGGGTTTCTCACTAAAATTATTTACACACATTTACTGCAGTCATAAGACAAATGGTTTTAAAAGTCTCTCTGGGATTCCCTTTGTTCAGAAATAGCAAAACATGCATGGTTTTTCCAGTGATGTATGGTAATTAGAAGGCCTCTAATTGCAGCTGTGCACCACACTTCTGAAATTCCTGGCAGTGAAAAGGTTAATCAGTTAGCCTTTTAAAGGGACATAAAACAAGTTGGGATAGAGACAAAATATAATATGTACTTTAACTACTTAACCTGCAAATTTTTATGCTTCAGTGCCTCACCATTAACCCTATCTTTTAAGTTTCCGAATTGTACAGCTCTAACTCCCCCCACACATTTCCTTCTATGGCTGTATCTATCATAGAAACATAGATATTGACGGCAGATAAGAGCCATAGGCCCAGCAAGTCTGCCCGACCTTACCTAACAGTATAAACTTATCTAGTTCGTAGGATAGCCCTATGCTTGTCCCATGCATTTTTAAAGTCCCCCACAGTGTTTGTTGCTACTACCTCTTGAGGAAGTTTATTCCATAAATCAATCACTCTTTCTGTAAAGAAGTGCTTCCTCAAATTACTCCTGAATCTACTACCCTTTAGCTTGAGCTCATGACCCCTTGTTCTTGGATTTTCCATTTTATGTAAAATACCCACAGCCTCAGTTCTACTAAACCCTTTAATGTACTTGAAAGTTGCTATCGATACCATTGCTTTAGTAGAATGCAGAAGATCAGTGATTATCAGTTGGAGCATGTCTAGAAGCAAATAAGCAGCTGTGAAATACAATGCCTGTGTTTCTGAAGCCAAACACTGGTGGTGGATCAGACTACTCCAGACAACATGGCTATGTAACTAATTTTGCTTATTTTTGAAAATTATTTTAAAATACTTGACAGCAATTTTTAAGGGTGTGTGTTTTTGTTTTTTGTTTTGACTTTAGAGCTTTTTTAATATTTTATTATTTCCTGTAGTGTAGATAGCTTCCCTCCCCAAACAGCTCTATAACCCACACCCCACCCACCATTTTTATTTTGTAGTGTAGGGCTCCCAACCTCTCCCTACAAGCTATAACTTTTCAAAAAACATTTGCTGTAATGTAGTGAACCACTTCCTAATCAGCAGATTTTTTTTTTTTTTTCTTCAGTGTAGGAACCCCTCCATCATCCCTCCTGCGATGGGCCACCACCAGCTTCCTTCCCTCCCACCACAAGATCGCTATACTGTCTGTAACAATCTAAGATCTGGCTCCTTATAGTAAGGGAGCACGATTGCAGCCCCTGCTTTCAGCTTTGACAACCTGTACTTCTTTCCTGGACGTAGGTACTACGCCAGCACAGTACACTGAGCAAAGCATTGTGTGACCTAGTACCTTTGTCAAAAACGGTGCAAAGGGTTAAAGACTACATTTCATGCACCTCCCTCTTATTATGGCTGTTGCCATTGTGAAACCTAAGTTTGACTGCAGATATCTGCATTTGTGAGGCAACTCTCCTTCAAACACAGGGCAGTTAAGGAATGCAATGAAAGTTAGATTTCAACAGTGCAACATCCATGACTAGAGGGAGGCAGAGAGAGTAATCTCTATACTATGCTTTATAAAGTGTATTTAGTGTTTAATGTCCATTTTTTTTTTTTAAAACACACTCAGAGTGACTCTGTATCTCACTGATCTCTTTCCCTTTAGGTGAGGTCCCATTTAACCATGAGATTCTAAGAGAAGCATCTGCACTATGTCACAGACTCCCTGTACTCAGCACAGACAAGTTCAAAACAGATTTTTATGATGTAAGTATGATGGTTGTCAACCTCACATTTTTTCTCAATATTGCCATACTTTTTGTTTAAAGGGATAGAAAGGTCAAACATGAAATGTGCATTTCGGTTTGAAATAGAAGTGTTTTTGCTTTATAATTTCAATAGCATAAATGCTTCTAATAAAAGTTATCAGTGTTTTTCTACAGCATACACACACATCCTGCAAGGGCCTGTGCACACACACATCCCCACCAGTTCTCTGAGCAGGCATGGTGTTTGAATACTGATGCACAGGCTCTCACAGGATATGTGCGTATGCCACAGAAAAACTTTTATTAGAAGCATTTTTGCTAATGGAAGTATAAAGCAAAAAACATAATTTATGCAAGAACTTGCCTGATAAATTAATTTCTTTCATGGTGGTGAGAGTCGACGAGCTAGTTACCGATGGGATATACATTCCTACCAGGAGGGGGCAAAGTTTCCCTGCAGGCTCGCCAGAAACAGCCGTTATGAAGCAGCGGTCACAAAGACCGCTGCTCCATAACCTGTCCGCCTGCTCTGAGCAGGCGGACAGACATCGCCGGAAATCAACTATTGGCCGCGAGTCTGCAGGGGGCGGCGTTGCACCAGCAGCTGAATATGGCAAGCGTATTGCTCGCCGTATTCAGCGAGGTCTGTCGGACCTGATCCGCACTGTCAGATTAGGACAGACCTTGATAAATTGAGGCCATAGGCTCAAAAGGAGGAGCCTGCAAAGTCTTTAATGCCAAATTTAGACTCCAAGGAGGGGAGAGAGATTTAATAACAGGTTTGATACGAGTAAAAACCTGTACAAAACAGTGAACATCAGGAAGATTAGAAATCTTTCTGTGAAATAAAACAGAGAGCAGAGATTTGTCCTTTCAAAGTATCGGGAGACTAACCTTTTATCCAAACCATGCTGAATAAACTGTAGAATCCTAGGAATTCTTAAAGAATGCCAAGCATAATCATGAGTGGAACACCATGAAATATGTTTTCCAAACCTTGTGATATATTTTCCTTGAAACAGGCTTACAAGCCTGTATCAGTGTTAATCACAGAGTCAGAGAAACCTCTATGACTAAGGACTAAGCGTTCAATTTCCATGCCTTCAAATTTAGAGATTTGAGATCCAGATGGAAAAACGGGCCTTGAGACAGAAGGTATGGTCTTAGAGGAAGTGACCAAGGTTGGCAACCGGACATTGGGACAAGGTCCGCATACTGGAACCTGTGAGGCCATGCTGGTGCTATAAGAAACAAATAGGTGCCCTTCTATCTATAATAAATTAATTCTGCACATTGATATAATATCCATGCTATATATGATATATTTATATATAACAGGCTTGAGAGAATGGGAAACAGAGCGAAAATTTATAAAAAAAAAAAAAAAACTGATTAATAAAATAATGCTGCATTAAAGTTATCTAAGCTTTTTCTGAGAGCACTGAATGAGCTGGGGGTGGAGCTTATAACGGCAATTTTGGTGGAAATGTTGGCGCAAAAAAACAGTGTGAAATGACGTCTCACACATGACGTAAATAGGGTTATAACATGCACATTTGCGCGCAAATTTATAATACACCAATCACTAGAAAAAGCAGGTAAGTATCTAGAAAAAACTAAATGTACCTAAATGGATACTTCTATTATACTGCATAAAATGTGATTATCAACATTCCATGAGACTAACATAATACGTAGCATCCTAACTTATAAATAAATTACTAGCTCAAAAAAACTCTGTATGTTTCACAGATTCTACCAACCTTGACAAATATTTAGCAACCAAATAAAGTCGCTAAAAAAGAGCACTGAATTACTGACTCAAGGCATGTATACAAACCATATATAACTTTACTTAAAGGGACAGTCAACACCAGAATTTTTGTTGTTTAAAAAGAAAGATAATTCCTTTATTACCCATTCCCCAGTTTTGCATAATCAACACAGTTATAATAATACACGTTTTACCTCGGCAATTACCTTGTATCTAAGCTTCTGCTGACTGCCCCCTTATTTCAGTTCTTTTGACAGACTTACATTTTAGCCAATCGGTTCTCACTCCTAGGTTACTTCACGTGCATGAGCTCAATGTTATCAATATAAAACACATAAACTAATGCCCTCTAGTGGTCAAAATGCATTCAGATAAGAGGCAGTCTTCAAGGTCTAAGAAATTAGCATATGAACCTCCTCCTAGGCTTAGCTTTCAACTAAGAATACCAAAGGAAAAATTGGTGATAAAGGTAAATTGTGAAGTTGCTTAATATTACATGCCCTATTTAAATTGTGAGAGGTTTTTTTTTTTTGGACTGGACTGTCCCTTTTTAAAAAGTGCCCAATCCATAGCTGAGAGCGTCTTCTATAATAAAAGTATATACACCCATCCACATATATCAGACAGCCAAACCAGTAGTGAAACATATCAGCAGAGGTAATGGTACAAGAGTATATTGTTGATCTATAAAGGGAGGCAGCAGATGAATCCCTGCGACTGATAGGCAAAAACATAGTATCATCAGGCAATACTATCTTCACATCCCTCAGACAAACAATGCACATAGAGAGGAACTGGGCTTCAATATGCTTAGAAGTGCCTTTTACTGAAAAAATCAAGCACATCATGCTTCACCAAGGAGGCAAAGTTTTTTTGTTTTGTTTTTTAAAAACCGAGGTATGAGTGAGGTGGGGGGTGTATTTATAGGCATTTGAGGTTTGGGAAACTTTGCCCCCTCCAGGTAGGAATGTATATCCCATCAGTAACAAGCTTGTGGACTCTCACCACCTATATGAAAGAAATGTTTATATTTAAAACTGAAATACAGCCATGCACATTTCATTTTTGACCTTTCTATCCATTTAATATTTCATCATAATAATCTCTGATCTTCTGCTTCGTTCACCTTTATCACTGCTTAGTTTGTTTTCTCTATTAACATCTGTTGTTACATCTGATTGTTGTCTCCTCTTCCACACAGCAATGTAATGACGTGGGATTAATGTCTTACCTGGGAACCATCACCAAGACTTGTAACACTATGAACCAATTTGTCAACAAATTTAACATCTTGTATGACAGACAAGGCATTGGTCGAAGAATGAGAGGTCTCTTTTTTTAAAAATGCTTACTTGATCTTAGACACAATTCATGTAAAGTAACTGGGTGTTGTCGTCTAATTATGTTAAATAAACACAAAATAAAATGACAACTGTCCTTGGACATCATATGTGACAACTAGGAAGATTTTAGATGTCTTTGGCTGATCAAAATCTATTTTTAATTTTTTTTTTATTTAAAAAAAAAAGTTTTACCTATGCTTTGTGTAGTTTTTATTCATAGTTTCAATGTTTTATTTCTGTACTTACGAGACCATATAGATTTGTAAACTAATTTGAATGAGTGTCTTCCTTTATTTTTATTTTTTTAACTGCTTAAAGGGACATGAAACTCAAAATGTTTCTTTCATGATTCAGACACAGCATACAGTTTAAATAACTTTTAAACTTATCAGCCTGGCTCACTGGTTTTCAAACCTGTTATCAGGCCTCCCCAACAGGCCAGGTTTTTAGGATTGGAGAACAGGTAAAATACTGGTTTTTTTTTTAAATCGACTGATTATTGCATGCTCTATCTGAATCACGAAAGAAAAATTTTGGGTTCCGTGTCCCTTTAAATGTCGAAAGGAATGAAAATGGTTAATGAACCAGTACTTTCCTTTAGACTAGTTTATGCTAAGTTAGAAAGGCAACCTTTTCTCCAGTTACTATAGAAATAATGGTATCCTGGCCAGGACCAAATAAAATCTTCCTTGAAAAGAAATGGAGAAAAATGTACCCATGGGGACCATGTCTAATGTACTAGAAATTAGATATAAAGCTTTACTGGTGAAAGCAGCAAAAGGAATAAACTGTGTACTTAGCAATTTGTCATTTTAAACAAATTAGAAGTTCCACTTTTAGATGAATAATCTAAAATGTGGTCTAATAAATAACTCCAAGGGTATAAGCTGCTGCTATGCAATTAATGACTAAAACCTAAAACCTGGCTGTTGGAAAACTTGACTATGGAATGGATCTAACTTTGCATTCATAGGTACCCCTTAAAGAAATACTTCTAAGGGTAAAGTTGCTTGCCTGACTAGAGCAGAAATTGCTCTGTCAACCTTTGGAACAGGCTCTCATAGCTCTACATTAGCAGCTGGTAAAGGGAACATCATTTTAAAACTCGGCAGATGAAGTAAAGGGGTTCCTGCCTTGGACAATTACTTAGAAATTATCTCAGCCTCTGGAACAAGAAAAACCTATAAGTGAGGCTCTGTGGTGTATTTAGGTTTTGTGCGGCCCTAGGTACTAAAAATTCTTCCAGGTTTTAGGCCTTTTTTTTTTAACAATAATATTTTTTGATTAGGGTGTAACATTACGTTTTTTTTTTTTAATAAAACATTTTTTGATACCCAAGAGATGGTAAATATTAATGGTGGAATGATCAAGAGGTAATTTTTGCTCCATACCCACGTGTGCAGGATAAAAGGACACTCCAGATTATGTATGCACTTTCCCCACCCTCCCATACAATTAAGTGCTACCCCCTCAAGTTTGTGTGTTTGAAACATGCAGAATGATTCCTATTGCGAGTATTATTAATTTTCAGAGCTCAGCAAAATAACTACGATCACTAGAGACCTGCCTACCACATGACTGATACCCCATCAAGTGCCCCCCACCCCCAATATGCCGCCCTAGGCAAGTGCCTTGTATGCCTAGCCCATAATACACCCCTGGTGCGGCTCAATAACTTAAGGAAGAAGAGAAATAAAGAAAAGCGGGTGTGCAATATTGACTATTAAAAGTATGACCTAAAAATGTAACTTACAATAAAGTAATATGTACAATCATAAATAGACTGAAGTTATGGACACCTGAACCCAGATCACATTCAACAAGGGTACGCTGTTTTGGAAGTTCAATACAGTTAGCCAAAAAGTCCAATGCTGGTAATGTGAAAAAGAACATGCTAAATACTGAACAAAATGAAAATCATAAATCACAAAGGAAGCCCTATCAAGTCCAAAATAAACTGTGTCTTATCATATAACAGACAATGAGACTGGATGTAGTGAATTGGTGGTAATATCTGAGAAATGTATATGTACCCTGGCTATAATGTACATAAGTGTGTACCTGTTAATAGCTTGTGTATGTATTTTGGTACTTACCTGAAATGCACCCACACTACCGTGCTTACCCAGCTGCAGAAATTATGCCTCCAGTAGAGAGCTCATCCAGTTATGTGCAAGCAATAGCAGAGGATACCCAATAGGAGTATGATGACCCTCAAGGAGAGGCTAAGGGACAAGTCCCCACAAAACCTGTTTAGGCTTGTGACAGACTCCCAACAGGAGAATTACTCAAACCATCTAGTACTCCATACTCCCTTCTGTTCTATTTCCAGCTCTCTAAGGGTGAAAATGGGTCTCAAGTCTGAAAACCCCCTGTAAACAAAGAATCTGGAGTACATCTATTCTTCTCCTGAGGAGTAAAAGATAATACTGAAACATGAAGAGAGGTGGGAGTGATTAAAAGCTATTAGTGTGTTGGGTATCTTTGCCTCCTCCTAGTGGCTAGGAGTTGAATTCCAGCTGTAATGGCTTGTGGACTCTCACCACCTTTTAAAAGAAACATGTAAATTTGAACCCTGTATATGAATCGTGTGTTCAATTTTTACTTCCATGTTCCTTAAAATTCCATGATTTTTGTTCATGACTAATAACTGTTATGCCAAACAAGTTGTGCTTTGAAGGCTTGTAAGAGAATCACACAATGGAAGATGTTTCTAAAAGGTTTTCAATTAAATCTAAGGGGGATAAAACAATCAAACTCCTGCTCAGAAGTTGCAAGCATTTCTGCTTCACTTTGCAAGGGTTAAACACAGGTTCACAATGTCAAGATTACATGCTTTAACAAATCAGAACATTTACTTTTTGCTTTAGAATGTACCTGTGTATACTCGGCTATACGTTTGAATTTGAGAAAAACATTTTATTGGAAGTAAAATAGCTTAATAAATACCTTACATGAATGATATTAATATTTAATTTAAGATTTATTTGTTGTGGAGTTCTAATTAAAGGGACATGAAACCCAAAAGTTTTCTTTCATGACTCAGAGAATACAATTTTTTTTCCCCAAATCTTTTTATTGTGAGAACAATAATAACAAACAATCCAAAGGAATACAGTCATCAAATATGTCCACACAGGGAACAGCAGTTATCAGTATAACCGTAGGGTTACATAGGTCTATAAATGCTTGACATAAACAGTAGACTAGGGTGTAGAATATGTTAAGGTGGGTGAGAAGAAGTTAATAGTGTATATAGTATGACCACCAGGAGTAACTCAATGACTACATTCCTTAAATAAACGGGATAGGTATAACAGTTCTCAATTTTACTTATTACATCATATAGTATATAATGTCCCGTATTACTAGTTGTCTCGCAGGCTGCTTCTAGGGCGGGGAGGGCAAGAGTATAAAAAAAAAAAAAAAAAAAGGGAGAGGGGGGGGGGAATGAGGAATTACATAGTGTGAAAGTAGAAGAAGATATTGGGTCTTTAGTTTGGGAACTTCTCTATCCAAGGGGACCAGATCTCTATGAATGAATCCATCTTCTCTAATACAGAATAGGAGTAGGATTCCATTTTCTGGATATAATGTACAGTGTTCATGATTTGAGAAATAGTGGGGGGCAATTTCTGTTTCCAAGCCCTAGCAATTTCCAACTTAGTGGCCATAAATAGATAGATATAAAGGGACTTATGGGCTTGAGGCATTGTTGGGAACCCTATATGCAACAGGCAGGTGTGAGAATTCAGGGTATAAGTAAGGTTAATAGAGTTGCAAATGTGAAATAACTGTGTCCAAACTTGCGTGATTTTGGGGCAGGACCACCATATGTGACTCTGTGTTCCCATCATACCGCACCCTCTCCAACATGTGGGGGGGGGGGGGGTGGTTGACATGGATCTTGTGCAAAGTATAAGGGACTAAATGCCAAAATGGGAATCCTTGAGAGATCCCTGTCCGTGCGGGAGGATCCATGGGAGATCAGAAAGCAAGAGTCGTCGGGGGAGAAGTGATTGTTCAACCTCTCTCCAAGAAGAGAGGTTCACAGTGTCACTCCAATTTATCAGGTGTGATAGACGTGCTGCTTGGTAATAGCAGAGGATGTTAGGTAGGCCTAGGCCACCTCGGGCAGTGTTCCTCTAGCGTGCGAGTAGAGGTTCTAGGTTTTCTATTTTTCCAAATATAGTTGGTAATCAGACTGCAGTCTGTTTATTATAGGTCTAGGAACATTGACCGGGAGAGAACGGAATAAGTATAGAATCTTAGGAACAAAAGACATCTTAATGGCAGTTATCCGACCAGTCCAGGAAATCTCCCGGAATTCCCAGGATTCTAGTAGCCTCCGCCACTCTGGGATCCTATCTGTGAAGTTTTTAGTAATCACTATGGGAATAGATATGCTGAGATAGGTGCCCAATAGCTTTATAGTATGTGTAGACCACTGGAATTTAAAATGTTTCTTAAGTGCAGCTAGTTCTAGCTGCGGAATATTCACAGGAAGAGCTTCTGTCTTATTAATGTTCAGCTTATAGTAGCTATATTTACCAAAGCGGGCCAGGAGTTTAAAGACAGCGTGTACTGAGGTGGATGGATTAGTAAGTAGAAGCGTGATATCGTCCGCATACAATGCTATTTTATGCTGTGATTTCCCAAACGTGAGTCCCGAAATGGCTGGTTCTAATCTGATCGCCTGTGCTAGGGGCTCTATTGAGAGAGCGAAGAGGAGCGGCGAGAGGGGGCACCCCTGTCTAGTTCCATTAGTGATCTCTAAGGATACCGACTGGAACCCCACTCCTCTTACCGTAGCCGTGGGGCAAGAAGAGAATACAATTTTAAACAACTTTGCAATTTACTTCTATTTCATTTATTTCCTTCTCTTGCTATCCTTTGCTTAAAGGTTCATCTAGGAAAGCTCAGGAGCAGCAAAGAACCTAGGTTACAGCTGCTGATTGGTGGCTGCATATATACCTCACCCATGTGTTCAGTCAGCAAAATGTGGGTTTCATATCCCTTTAAATTCTCATCAAAAGTTTGTCATGGTTTATGTGGTCATGGAAGTTAAAACTCCATGCTTTTAAGTACATCATTACATTTGAAGACCAATGCAATGAAACGCATTGGTCCTTGCATGCAACATCTGTTTGTATTGCTAAATGAATGTATATTATCTAGTAGAGATGTGCATTCAGCAGTTTCATTCACTGCCGAATGCGGTTGTAGGAGGCTGCTTTCAGTATTCAGCTCTATTCATAGCCGAATATCCTTTTGTGTAAGTGAAAGGCACAGATATTAGTGTGGTTCACTTGAACAACGGGATATTTGTTTCCGAAAAGAGCCGAATACTGAAAATAGCCTTCTACTCCCGAATGCACATCTATTATCTAGTGTTACTAGGGGTGCACATTGTATCATTTGTCTTTCATGATTCAGATAAAACGTACATTTTTAACCCTTAGTGACCAGCTGTTTTTCTCTTACTCATTTACTGTACCCACACATTATATACCGTTGTTCTCGCCATTAAATGGACTTTCTAAAGATACTGTTATTTTCATCATCCTATATAATAAAAGGCCAGGTATGTTTGTCAGATGCAGTCATGCCCAGTAGAGACTGCAGAGGGCAAACACACCTGGCCTTGATCAGCAGAGGAGTGCGCACTGCGGAAGCTGCCTGGTGGGGGCTTGGCCGGGTGTACTGTGATGAGGACGTGAACGGTGGACATGACAAGGGGGCGTGGCCTCACTGGAGTGCGTGTGAAGGGGCGTGGCCAACGGGAGAGAGGTGGGAGAGACCAAAAGAGAGGAGGGAAATATAGAAAGCGAGCAAAAGAGGGGGGAAGAGAGAGAGCAAAAGAGGAGGAGACAGAGCACAAAATATGGGGAGAGAAAGCGCAAAAGAGGGGGAGAGAGAGCACAAATGAGAGGGGGCGAGAGAGAGCTCAAAAGAGAGGGGGGGAGAGAGAGAGAGAGCTCAAAAGAGAGGGGAGAGAGCTGAAAAGAGAGGGAGGAGAGAGTGCAAAAGAGAAGGGGGAAAGAGAGCGCAAAAAAGAAGGGAGAGCGCAAAAGAGAGGGGAGAGAGCACAAAAGAGAGGGGGAGAGAGAGAGTAAAAGAGGGGGAGAGAGAGCAAAATAGGGGAGAGAGCGCAAAAGAGAGGGGGAGAGAGAGAGTAAAAGAGGGGGAGAGAGAGCAAAAGAGGGGGGAGAGAGAGAGCAAAATAGGGGAGAGAGCAAAAGAGGGGGGGAGAGAGCGCAAAATTGGGGGGAGAGAGAGAGCTCAAAAGAGAGGGGGAGAGAGAGGGAGCAAGAGTTGGAACCGCGGTACTTAAAAAATTGGCCCGTGTACACAGGCTTTAGGACTAGTATCTTATAATTTACTATAAAAAAATTATAAAATACAATGAAAAAAACACACTTTCTTTCCTAAGATATGGTGAATCCATGGTTTCATCAATTACTGTTGGGGAATACCACTCTTGGCCAGCAGGAGGAGGCAAACAGCACCACAGCAAAGCTGTTAAGTATCCCTTCCCACAACCCCCAGTCATTCTATTTGCTTCTGTTAATGGATGAGGTGAAGCTTTTGGTCTCGGAAGAAAATTTGATTTCTTTTGCTTCAAGCAAGATTTTTTTTTTTTTTTTTTTTTTAAATATATTTTTTATTGAGGTTATAAGAAACGTTACAGGAAATGTTCATTCATTGACATTAATGGTTTGACATTGGAACATACATAGTATACTCATAAACATAGTGGAGAAATAAAAATATGACAGATCTGGACATATATTCTGTGCTTCTCCAGAAGAGCAACAAGATAATAACCATGTAGCATGGACCTGTGTCCAGTATTCTTATTGTACAGATTGTGAGTAAAGAAATTTGTAGCAAATATCAAGTCAACCAGAGTAATATTGTAAGATGTGGATAACTGGTAAAACCACAAATAGCGATGAAGACCTCATTTTTATATTGTATGAATAATAAACCTGAACTCCACAATGCAACTTGAATGGTAATTTTCAATAGTAAAGGAAAATTGGGGCAAGTGGTGATTAGCTGTTGATTGGTCACTTTTGGACCAAATTGGCGGGGAGGGGAAAAGGAGTGCAGTGGGCAAGAGCCGCTCTAAGTGGAGTGGGGGAGGGGAGTGGGGGGGGGGGGCGGAGCCTTAGATTATATTAAGAACATAGAGTGGAAGGGGTGGATATAGGTGGTATTACAGAGCTAAAGGGTTGGACTACGAGGCCCAATCTAATGGTTATGTAGTTAGTAGAGGGTAGCAGAGAATGCTCAGGGTATGTTTATTTATAAATGTAGTTGAGGGGCCAATTGGAAGGCCCTATCCAGCTAGATAGGAAGATTTTGACCACGTATCTATAGGTATAGAGGGTGAGGAACTGGAGATGTCCTATGAGGGAATGCTCTATTTAATTGGATATCATGATTCTTCTAGGGAGGTCTATAAGAAATGTAAGTTGGTTGCTAGAGGTTATTATCTAGGACCATTATCCAATGAGGGGCCATAGCCAAGTAGAGAGCGACTGTATTCTGGTCCAAGACGCGATACAAATAAATCTGCTATCTATAAGAGGAATGAGGGTGGTTTTTATGAAAGTTATGTGGAAGGGGGGGATGTTGGTATGTATGAGATATAGAATATAAGGGACTTCTGGGTGAGTTCCTCTCCTGGGGCAATGCCAACTATAGGCGATGTAGGGAAAAGGAATAGGGGTATGACCCGCAGGCAGCCAGTACCGGCGGGAAAGGGAGGAGAGGGGCCCAGCAAGAAGAAATAATTTGTATTAACCAGAAATTCACCCTAGGGAACATCATTTTCCAGGAAAATAAATATAATAAGGCTTGCAATAGAACATTCATATATATCCTTGGTATGTAAGAGATGGGAGCTATGGGTAGGAGAAGCATCACAGTTAAAAATTTTCTCTTAAGGTAGTTTAGGTCATAATAATAAACTTCTCATATACAAGAAATGTGTAAGTATAGTACATAAGAAACCGCTAGCTAGAAAACAAACAACTCTCAGCATGTAATATAGATGACATTTATAAGGAGGTACTAATGTAAGTTCTCTAACATCCATGCAGTGGGGTATTGTAAGAGAGATAAGGTAGTTACTTGCGTGGGCATTTCTAACATTCTCATGCTGTGACGGCACTGATATAAAGGATACCAAGGGAGGAGGTGGGTATAATTTATCACGGCCAGAGTAAATAAATAACTGTGAGGTGAATATTTTCAGCACCGTACATACTGTCAGTTAGTACCTAGAAACTTTAAACCAATTTAGTTATTTTATCTTATAACTTGTAGCACCACATATATCTAGCGCCTTGCAGTCAAAGCCCACATGTCTTAATAAGGGATAAAAACTTATATGCTGGACCGTGCTTTCCCAGTAGACACGGCCCAGCAGCATCTATAAATACATGTATGGAGAAACTGCAGTAGATAGACAGTATGTCTCTAACACCAAGAGCGCTGTTTGGAAAGGTCAGTGTGGTACATTTTTCAACTAAGTTCCAACCAGCTCAATCTAAAAAAAAAAAAAGGCTTATAAAATACTTAATTTCTCATCATGCTATCTATATCTTATTTATATTAATCCTCATGAAATAGCTTTCAGAATATTAATAACTGAAATATCTAAACCAGGCTATAAAGCATGATTGCTATCTGGGTGGGTGCTACCTATAA
This sequence comes from Bombina bombina, assembly GCF_027579735.1. Lineage (NCBI taxonomy): Eukaryota > Metazoa > Chordata > Amphibia > Anura > Bombinatoridae > Bombina > Bombina bombina. The sequence continues at coordinate 853,232,599 of NC_069504.1, read as the reverse complement.
TGCAAGCAAAGGCACGTTACCTGATTTACAATATGTGGTGTCAGCTGTACTAACAGTTTAGAGCGTAAAAGAGTAAAGTGAGAAGTACTCTGAGGAGCGAAGCTAAGCGCCTGGTATGCTTTAGTAATCTAGGACAATGCCCAAGAGTCTCTTAGTACAAAACTTAAGTAAGGGGTCATGAGAATAAAAACAGTCAAACAAAACACAGAAGAACATGCTGGAACAAAAACTGAGCCCTGTATAGAGGTGCTTCTAACATACTTCAAATCTAGTCAGTGAGGGTATATGCAGGCACAAATCTGGCATCGGACCTTTAATGCCGTCATCCGGGTGGTGGGTGTGATGACAGTGTCCTAGATGCGGGTGTCCTCTGCAGAAAAGTAAGTCCTAGAAGTTATTACCCAATACCACGTCTAGTGGAGAAGTTAGGAGGGGACCGGGTTGTGAAATAGCAAGTCAATAATGTTTCCCACCCGGTACCTTTCTTCGTTACAAGCTCCAGGAGATCCGATGCCTCAGATCTCGGCAGCTTGCTGAGCAATGTAGGAAACATCTTCTGCGCTTGTATGCTGCCTTGATTAGATGTGTCCTGCCAGCAGTGAACGGCAGACTCTATCCGACCGTGGGACTGAATATTTCCTGCTTCGGGTGAGCTCCGGTGCATTGCGGTCACAGTAGAAGGAGAGGTGAGTTCCGCTTGTAAACTCTCATTAATTGGAACCTTCAGAGTCGAATTAGAGACCTCGGGTATATGGCTTCCCCACTTCTCATCTTTTCCCGTAGAGACAACTGTGATGTCGGCTTCTGTGGAACAGGTCCTCGCGCACAATGCTTTCACTGGATCATGATCGGTTAGATGGCCTTGAAGTGTCTCCCGATAGAATCCGTGTAGGGTTACATGCGGACTTCAATTCCTGAGTCAGCATATAATGATGGAAGTCCAGCTTGTTGATTAAGGCCAGGATAGCGTTAGATACCTGCGCCTCCATTGTGAGTAAAGGAGCCGTTAGGGATAGTTAAGCTATACTGTGCAGTGTGGAGCCTCAGGTTAATATGCCACTAGTTTGTTGAGCAGGGTTGTCGTCTCTAAGGGTCAGGTACTGAGTCTCCGATGTATGGGGAGCCAGTGAGTTATATCAATTAGCCATTAGTTATATGCAAGTCAGTATTCATTCTGCGGGCCTCATGGTCTGAGAAAATGGCCGCTCCTCCTCAAAAACTCCCATAAGCTGTGATGAGTAAAGATAGCATGGTCCAGATTTCCTGAACAGGTTCTCACACCTCCACCAGACTCGGCAGGATTGATCTCATAGTTATTGTGTATAATTCAGTAGGATATTAGGCATAACCGAGCGGTTTTGTAGGTAGTTTTAGCTGTTATATGAGCAGAGCTCACTCTATGTGCTGCCGCTCGGATGCCTGGCTTGCTCCGCCCCCCAGATTTTATTATTTTGAAAGCCAGAGTAGGTTTGCTCTGATCTTTCCTATGTTCTGGGTATAGCTGTAATCCACGTTAATCTCTTCAATAGAGTAGTGGTGGCTTTAAAGCAGTTTGGAACTTGTGAGGTGGGCCTTGCTGCGATTTCCTAACATTGTTGCTGCCCTAAAATAGAAAGCCTGAGTAGGTTTACTCTGATCTTTCTTTTTTCTACAGGTCTCTGTGAGGAGTGGCTTCCTCTCATACCGGGTAGGCTGTCCTCCTGCCGGACAGCTAGAGGTGCAGGTAAGTGCCTTTTGTCTTCTGGGGAAAAGATTTACAGAAGGAGGCTGGCACTTAAGGGTTAAGCTGGGCTCCCCAAAAAGATTTACAGACTGCATTAATTTATGAGACTGCACTCCTAGTTTGAGGTTAATTGGCAGAGGGCAGGCACGGAAATATGCATGTGATTTAGAGACTGAGTTAATCTTTTCTATGGAAATTGAGTTAAAGGGACACTGAACCCAAATTTTTTCTTTCGTGATTCACATAGAGCATGAAATTTTAAGCAACTTTCTAATTTACTCCTATTATCAAATTTTCTTCATTCTCTTGGAATCTTTTTTTGAAATGCAAGAATGTACGTTTAGATGCCAGCCCATTTTTGGTGAACAACCTGGGTTAGTCTTGCTGATTGGTGGATAAATTCATCCACCAATAAAAAAGTGCTGTCCAGAGTTCTGATATAATAAAAAAGCTTAAATGCCTTCTTTTTCAAATAAAGATAGCAAGAGAACGAAGAAAAATTGATACTAGGAGTAAAGTTAGTTAGTTAGTTAGAAAGTTGCTTAAAATTGCATGCTCTATCTGAATCACGAAAGAAAAAAATTTGGGTTCAGTGTCCCTTTAACTCTTGTTTGGTGGCTCAAGGGTTTATTTTATTGAAAGAATTTGCGTATTATCATCATGCAATATTGAATTCATAAGAGGAGTTATTTGCTTGCATGTTTTTAACCGTATCTGACGTACTTTATTTTTCACATCGGCGCGCTTTTAGTTCTATGGCGCAGCTCCTCTTGCTGATCTCACCTCATTCTAGTTCCATTTCTAAGAATTGGACAGATTGCGACTGTGTTGTGAGGATAAATTCTCTTGTGGCTTGTGTTTAGCTCTCAAGAGGAGCAGGTGGGCACTTCAGTCACAGAGTGTGGCGGTGTCCTGTACAGATTATTAGATTAAACCTGTTGCTTGCTGTCTTTTTATCCATGTGTGCTAATTTAAAGTATGTGACATTAAGTTTGATAATTACATGGTGTGGGCATGAATTGTCTGGTCAAGCCAAGTTTTTGCGCATTTTTTCTTTTTTTCAAGAAAATGTTTATTGAGTCAGATAATACAGAGGATACAACAGTATAGACTTTTTTTTTTTTTTTTTTTAAGACAATTACATAGTGACAGAATCATCGCCTGAGGTAACAGGGGTGACCAGCAATTAAGAAAATTAAAGCATACAATTACAGAAGGTGGTCATATAGGAGCAAATGACGTCAGATCCTCTGAGCTTTATAAAAGATATTACATTTTTCCTTTATTTTTAATACTATTATGAACACATAATGATATAAGTTAGAGCAGAAGAGAGACCAGACCGAGAGGTTCTGGTAGAGAGAAGTAACAAAAATAGAAGAGGAAGGGGAGAAGGGGAAATCAGAGAAGGAGGGAGGAAAAAAAAAAAAAAGTAACGGGGGACGGCAAGGTACACATACTAGGGCGAAGAGGGGGTCAGGCAGAAGGTTAGGCAGGAGGGGAAGCAGGCAAATCAACTCTATATGGTTCCATTCCAGTATGCCAGCAAGAGCTCATGCTGGTCAAGTTTATGAGTTTTTAGGTAATGATACCTCTCAAGCAACAACAACTCATGCACCTGCTGCCGCCACTCTTGTTCGGTGGGAACCGTGTGCGATTTCCAATATTTAGGTATAATTTTCTTAGCAGGTGTCAACATCAGGAGCAGCAGCGCTTGTTTACCCAGGCCATCTAGTCGGGGCAGAGAACAAAATAACAAGATTTCCGGTGACAGTGGGATTACTGTGCCCAATATTTCAGACATTGCATGGAATACTGCTGCCCAATATGTTGTCAAATAAGGGCAGCCCCACCAGATGTGGAGGAGGGAGCCCACCTCCCCACAGTCACGCCAACAAGTGTTAGGTGTTCTGGGGAGCATAGTCTCGCTGGTGTCAGGTACCAGCGGGACAGAAGTTTTAGGTGTATTTCTTGTGTTTTGGCTGAAACTGAGGAGCGCTTAATATATCTAAAGGCCCTCAACCATGTCTCGGCGGTCAGGTCGAGATTTAGCTCTCGCTGCCAGGACATAACATATGAGGGGAGGGAGGCGGTAGTGGGTATAGCCAGAATTTTGTATAGCTTGGAGATTAAATGACTGGGAGAGTGAGGTTGTATACAAAGTTTTTCAAAATATGTAGGTTCTCTACCAACTGTTGAAGAAGAATAGAAAGAGGGCGCCACAATAGCGTGATATCGTCTGGAATGCAGGTATAGATAAAAGTAGATATTATGCTTACCAGATGGTGTGGCACTGTACTGTGACCAGTGCAAGAGAGCAGGCTAGCACTTAACAGTGGCTAGTACACTGTAGGAGTCAGGCTCCAAAGGCACTTGCTCTGGTTGCAACTTGGTGTTTATCTCCTGGTGTCTGGACTTCAGGTGCTGCAAAGGAGTGATCTTGTGTGTGTTGTTCAGTGGGTATATATGAACCACAACACAGACAACTTCAAATAAAAAAGACTTTTAATATTTTATGACGCGTTTCTCAACCTACAAGGGTTGTTTCATCACTTTTTTTATCTGATGAAACAACCCTTGTAGGTTGAGAAACGCGTCATAAAATATTAAAAGTCTTTTTTATTTGAAGTTGTCTGTGTTGTGGTTCATATATACCCACTGAACAACACACACAAGATCACTCCTTTGCAGCACCTGAAGTCCAGACACCAGGAGATAAACACCAAGTTGCAACCAGAGCAAGTGCCTTTGGAGCCTGACTCCTACAGTGTACTAGCCACTGTTAAGTTCTAGCCTGCTCTCTTGCACTGGTCACAGTACAGTGCCACACCATCTGGTAAGCATAATATCTACTTTTATCTATACCTGCATTCCAGACGATATCACGCTATTGTGGCGCCCTCTTTCTATTCTTCTTCAACAGTTGTTCCTTACTCTCTGGGATCAAGAGGAGCAGCCTGATTCATCATCATCTCTTTCAAGAGGACATCTGTACTCCTTATTTACCACCAATATATGGACATTAAACAGGAGTAATACGGTAGACCTGATCTACTATATTCAAAGTACAATATCTAGTTTTAAATTGTTTTTTGTTTTCCTTTACAATATCAGCGCACTTTTATATCCCTCTATTGGGATATTTTTACCAGGTTCTCTACCAAAGCTATGCCTATTCTTGTGGTGTGAGACAAAATGAACTAATTGGTTATAGTGGAGCTAGGAGGAAAATATGCCCCCGTGAGTCTCCGCAAGAGACCTGCTTTTCAGTTTGTGGAAGGGGAGGTCAACATTCTCTAAAAGCGGGGAGAGCGGGCCAAGTCTAGAGGAGATGTGTGTATTGGTGGATAAGATCTTGTCCCATTCAGACAGAACATGTGCAGAAATAAGATATTGCTGTATTTGTCTGGGTCTCTGCGGGTGTGGTGTCCAAGCCATAGTTGCCACGTTATTCAATTTAAAAATGTCCCTATCCAGCTGGATCCATATCTTATTATCGGTGTTGTGTGCCCACTCCACCACGTGCCTGAGTATGATTGCCTGTTTGTAGCACAACAGGTTCGGGACTCCCAGCCCCCCATTGTCTCTAGGTAGATATTGGGTTTTCCTTGGCACCCTAGGTCTTGTTCCCGCCCAAATGAACTCCTCTATAATCTTTTGGAGTTGGTTGATATAGTTATCGTGTAGTGGTATAGGGAGGGCCTGCATCACATATAAGACACGGGGGAGGATGTTCATTTTTATCACCCCTATCCTGCCTAACCAGGACAGGGGTTTGTTTCTCCAGGAAGAGAGATCACGTGAAACGTCGTTTTTTAGGGTGCTATAATTGTATTTAAATAGCTCTTGGGTGTTGGAGGAAAGATGGATCCCCAGGTATTTCAGTTTGCTATGAGCAAGGGGAACTTTATACTTATCTGTGATATCTTGTACAACCTTGGGGGAGGTATTAATGTTTAAGATTTCAGATTTAGATAGGTTGAGTTTAAAGTTAGACAATAAACCATAGGCGTTCAGCTCTGTCAACAGTTCAGGGATGGAGTTCTCTGCAGCTGTCAGGGAGAAGAGGATATCATCCGCATACAGCGCCTGTTTGTGCTCTGTATGCCCTATCTTTATACCTTTAATATTTTTGTTATTTCGAATTTTTTGGGCTAGGATTTCAATGGAAATGGCGAAGAGAAGGGGAGATAGGGGACAACCCTGACGGGTTCCATTTTTTATAAAGAAAGGCTCTGAGAGAGTGTTGTTAACCCTGACTTTCGCGTTTGGATTAGAATACAAAGCTAGGGTCATGTTCAGAAAGGGCCCCGGGATTCCCATCTCCATCATAGCCCGACGCAGAAAAGACCAACGAACCCGGTCGAAGGCCTTCTCCGCGTCGGACGAGAAGAGAACCATGGGTACACCCGACGCTTTGGCGTAGTTTATTAGGTGGATAGTTTTAATTACGTTATCCCTAGCCTCCCGGCCTGGGATGAAGCCGGCTTGATCACAAGATATTAAACTAGGAAGATACCTATTCAATCTGTTAGACAGAACCTTGGCAAGGATTTTCATATCCGTGTTGATGAGTGAGATGGGCCTAAAGTTCTCAGGGCGTGTGGCTGGTTTTCCTTGTTTGGTAATGACAGTGATGTGTGCCTCTAAAAGGTTCCCAGACAGAGAGGGAGTATCTCCCAGGTTATTAAATAGAGATAGGAGGTGGGGGGACAAAACGTCTGACAGTTTTTTGTAGTATCCTATCGTGTAACCATCAGGCCCGGGGCTCTTCCCCGAAGGAAAATCTTTAATCGCCTGATGTATTTCGTCTAGTGTGATAAGGGATGCCAGGTGGTCCCTCCCCTCATTGCTTAGTGCCGGCAGACCCAAGCCAAGAAAGTATTTATCGAGAGGGTTTCCCGAAGTTACAGATGGATCCTCCCCCAATGACATGTCTTCAGGATTCGGGATATTATATAGCGTATTGTAGTAGTGTCTAAAGGCTGAAGCAATGTGTTTATTACTCTTGAGTAAGTGGCCATCTGTAGATTGTATGTTGTGGATATAGGAGGAAAGTTGTTTCCTCCGCAGACACCTGGCCAATAGCTTACCCGGTTTGTCACCTCCCTCATAATAGTATTGCCTCAAAAAAAGCGCGTTGCGTTGGTGAACTGCCGTCAGATAAGTTTTAAGATCTGTTCTGGCTTTGAGGAGTTCATTTTTGAGGTTGTGGTTATTTGGGTCTTGTTTGTGAGCTTTCTCAAGAGTGCCTATTTTGTCTAAGAGTTGAGAATGCTTCTCTCTAGCCTGTCGGAGAATCCTAGCCTTCTGCTTAATAAACAAACCGCGCATAACTATTTTATGCGCTTCCCATTCGCACTGCCGAGATGCAGTTGAGTTGCCATTGAGCGTGAAGTACTCTGTGAGGTCCCTTTCTGTCTCTGCGAGCGCAATGGGATCGTCTAGAAGGGAGTCATCAAACCTCCAAATTTTGGATGTGATAGGTAAGTCTGGCCATAAGATAGAGCAAGTCACTGGGGCGTGGTCGGTCCATGTTATCTGTCCAATCTCGCAATGACTAGTAATGGAAAGTCCGTTAGCGTCAGTGAAGATATAGTCAATCCTAGTGTAGCAGTTATGTGGGGGGGAGTAGAAGGTGTAGTCTTTAGTCTGTGGGTGAAGTGTCCTCCAGATGTCATGGAGGTGTAGGTTGGTGAATATGTTCTTGATTGTTTTAAGTTTATTTCTAGGGACCGACGAGGTTCCTCTAGAGGAATCCAGGACTGGGTCGAAAGCAAGGTTAAAGTCCCCGGATAGGAACAGTGTCCCCTTAACACGGTCTAAAATTAAGTTCGCAATTTTTTTGAAGAAAACACTGTGTGCTTGATTAGGGGCATAGATGTTTAACAGCGAGAGTTGCTGGCCATAAAGGGATCCCGATATGAGGATATAACGGCCCTCAGGGTCTCTGTCAGTCTGTGTAACCTGGAAGGGAAGGGACTTGTGAATCAGAATGCCCACCCCCCCCTCTTTTTTTTGGGCCCGAAGCAAAACTAGCGATGGGAAAATGCGGAGTATTCCATTTGGGCTCCTTACCCCTCTGAAAATGCGTCTCTTGAATCATGAGAACATGACTACCCAATCTAGAAAACTCCCTAGAAGCTATTGATCTCTTACCTGGGCTGTTCAGTCCTTTAACATTAAGTGTCGACAGCTGCCAAGAGTGGTGTTGAAATTTGCTGCGCCTACCCTCCATGTCCTATGTTCAAGGAAAAAAAAAAAAGGGGGGGGGAAGGAAGGAAGGGAAAAGGGAAGGAGAAGAGAGAGTAGAAGGGGGGATATACAAGAAGGGGGAGTACTAGGAAGGTCAAGGACTTAGTGAAGTTTGTGCAGCAAGGTTGTGCAAGAGTAAGGAAAAAGAAAGAGAAAAACAAGAGGAGTAGTCTTGTCTTTAGCGCAAAAGTCAGAGAAAAGAGGAGAGACACTTGGGGGAAGTATCTCCCTCACCGGCTGGTAAATATATCATCTATTTTATTTTTTAGGTCTAAGAAACAAGATGGGGGGGAAGGGGGGGAAAGGGAGGGTGGGGTGTAGGGAAAAGGAGAGATACAGCTGATAGATAGAAAGCGAAGGGTGGCACTTTAGAGGTGGATAGTACTAAGAGTGCATAAGGACTGGCTCATTACATCATAGAATTTTAGCAATACCCCGCAACCCCCAACTCCCAAAACGGCACAACCAAACATAAACTCCAGAGAACCCTGGATACAAATAACATGTTAAACATACAGAAATATTAGTATATCCACATATAAGAACTAGTTGCAAAAAACTGTAATGGGTAATAGGTAAGGGCATTAGAAAGGTGCCCTCTATTAACGACAGTATGTTGGATACATCCACTGACGAGGAGGGAGCTGGTTGGTCCCATATATATAGGTAGAAAATATTGATCAGTAAAAGGTTATTTAGGGCACAAAGTCCCGGGGGGTCAGACCCCATGGAAAAGACTTCTCTGCATCAGTTTAAATAAGCATAGACAATGAAATATAAACACTCATAAATCATGTGTGGGGTACCAGCAATGTATTTAGGCATTAATGAAAATATCAGCTTTAGTAAAAAGGATACGTCTTCCAGCGGGGGGGTGACCCCGAGGCCCCTCATCCTGAGGTGTTGATAGATAGTTAGCAGAGGGGAGCACTCAGAAGGGGTATGTAACCATGGGTATAGGAGCACTGAATAACCGAATCATATAAATTTTGAAACATAACCCAAAACCCCCAACACCCAAAACAGCAAAACCCAACATATACTCAAGAGAGCCCAGGGGGCACATAAAATATTAAACAGACAGAAGTAGGAGATTGTCCACATATAAGAGCTAATTGCAACAAAAAAAAAAAAAACTGTTATGGATCAGGGCTGTAGGGAGATGCCCTCTGCGAACAACAGTAAAATAAAAACTTCCACTGACGCAGAGGAAGCTGGTTGGACCTGTTCCTTGATATAAAAGGTAATGTTCAATGAAGGGTTATAGAGAGCACAATGTCCCGGAAGAGCAGTCCCTGTGAAAAAGACTTCATCACATCAGGTTAAATAAGCATAGACAATGATATATAAACATTCAAAAACCATGTGTGGAGTTACAGTTACTTCTTTATGTATTAGTGACACATCTATTATCTGTTTTAAAAAAAAGAAAAGGATACATCCTCCAGTGGGAAGGGGGTTCCGAGGTCCCCCACATTGAGATGTCGGGACGGGCTCTTGCACAGAGCTGGGGACGTAGCAGCAACTAAGGTATGCAACTACTGTGATTCAAGCTTCCCCTCATAAGGAGAGTAGAGTCACCTCTGAAGTAGTGAAGGTGGGTCACACCAGTTGGTTAATAAAGCAAGTAAGCGTTTCAGTTTGAAGTTTCCCCAGTCAAGGGGGTCTGTGTGGGCTTCTGAGACCTTGGTATGAGAGGGGCAGGGACCGCACCCGCCGGGAAGGCAAATGGGATGAAAAGATCTCTGCAGAAGGATTCAGGGTCTTCCCCAGGTCGAAAGATGGCCGTTCGGTTGTCGCAGGTGACAATAAGAGATACAGGGAATCCCCATCTGTATTATATCTTGTGTCTCCTGAGGGCAGCAGTGAGAGGTGCCATTTCGCGTCGTTTCTGGAGGGTCGCCTGAGAGAGATCAGAGAACAGGGAGATTTCTTCCCCAGCGTGGCAAATGGGGTGTTTGGATCTAGCACAGCGTAGAAGATCTTCCTTGTCCTTGAACCGCAGAAACTTGACTATAATGTCTCTAGGAGGGGCCTTTGCGGGAGGCTTAGGTCTGATAGCTCTGTGAGCTCTTTCTATCGGTATGATGTCTGCCGACGGGTCATCCTTTATGATTTTAAATAAGCAAAATGAGGAAGAAGGAAAGCTGAGCCCAGGTGTCAGGAAAAAGTTTTATTGCAAGGTAGGCTTTCTGGATACAAGGTGAACTCCAATCTTACGCGTTTCGCGCATGGGCACATGCGCTTCATCAGAGGCCTAAAGGTAACCCTCTATAGCAGGAGGGAAGACAGTCTCTGAGACTCCTCTTATACGCAAGTTGTTGCGTCGACACCTTTTTTCTAGGTCCTCTAGTTTGTCAGTGAGAGTGTTGATTCTGTGCTCGTGTTCCAGGAGATGATTTGCATTTTTTTGGACTGTGCCGTCCACGGAGACTTGTTTTTCCTCCAGGGCCACAATTCGCTGATCCAAAGCCCCAATATCCCTACGCAGATCACCGAACAAACTTTTCATCTCCTGCATAATTTCCTTAATATCCTCTTTAGAGGAAAGATGGGAGATGTCATTTTTGGTTAAATACATATTTGTGGAGGTTGCCACGCTGTGATTCTGACTTGACATAAGTAGTGAAGGGGTTAATATGTCCTCTGAACTTGCAGGTGTGGGGATCTCAGCAGGCTTAAGGTAGTGATTGAGGGTTTTATTTGTATTAGGTTTATCAGGCCTGTTATGCTTCTTACAAGGCATCACATTAGTAATAGTGAAAAATGTGTGGAAAAGGAAGCTGGAGGAGGTTCATGTAAAATAAAGTTCCACTTTCACTAGACCCCGGTTTTATAACTTGCTATGGGGGTCTAGAGAGTAACAGCAGCCCCAGTGAAGACCTTGCAAGGTGAGAGAGTAATGGGGGCAACTGCTTGTCCCTGTGACGTTAGGTTAAGTGAGGCGTCTGACTCATACAGTCTGCATACTGTGTTATTGCTGTGCATCAGGAGCCCCACAGCGTTTTTCCCTCACACTATACGGCCCTGCACAATCAGATAAAGAAGTGAGTGGGTGTAAGGGGGACTTACTGAAAGTACGCTGTAAGCCCCTGTGAGACGCTGTCTCCGCCAGATCTGTAATATCCCCTGAAGGAATGTGGCTGCGGTACGCCACAAGGAGGATAAGATGGCGACCGGGAGGATCGCGAGATGCGCTTCTGGCGCGGGACTCTGCTTGTTTGTACCGCCGGTATCGGGAGTCGCTTGTTCCCAGTGGCAGATCAGCCTGAGTGGTGTAGGAACCGGTGGGTCAAAGGGCTACAAGTTGAGCGATCCTGCAGGTAAGTCAGCCCTGGATGGATGGAGGCTGACTGATGGCAGTAAGTCTTGGGCCCCGGTCTCCTAGTTAGTTAATATATAGGCTAGCAGGACAACAAATGGCTCAGAGAGGATGAGGGCAGTCCACTGAGGACAAAAGAAGGTGAATGGAGAGGAAAGGGATCAGGTTTGTGTTCTTAGATTGCTGACAGCCGAAGAAGGAGATGGGAGCTCTAGCAAAAAGCAGCCATCGTCCTGGGTGGCTTAGCTCCGCCCCCAGTTTTTGCGCATTTTTACAATTTAAAGGGACAACAGTACCTTATTAAATATATTTTATATTTCTTTATATTTGTTTGTCAAATATTTTTCTTAGCATCATGGAGGATTCTGTTCTTATATACAGGTGCCATCTGTGTGAGAACCAATTTGTGCACCCTTACAGATTTGTTCCTCATGTATAGAGAGGAGTCTTAATTAGATAGAAGAGAGAATTTGTTTATTTTCTATTATGAAATAGTGTTCTGTTTTGTTGCACAATTTCTTTGTTTTCCAAACTATTCTGTTCTAAGAACGCATGTTGTACCCTGAAGCACTTTTGGTTTTGCTTATGCAATTCAGTGCTATATGATTCATTTTTAACACTTTATTTATAAGATTGATTGTTGCCCACTGAGCCCATTGTCTCTAAGGTTGATGCTGTTTAAGCAATGCCACAGCTTTCTCCTCAATCGTCCCAAGCCTTTATGGTGTCACATGCAGTGCCCTGTGGTTCCTCTCAATCTCCTGGAGGAGTTATTTGCTTGCAGAATTTGGTGCCCAGGTATCTTTTGCGGTATCTGTGGCATTATCTGCTTTATCTATACTTATGGGAAATCGCAAGAGGAATATTAGAGATTCAGATAGTAAGGTTTCTGTTCCACCTACGGCTACACAGACTGCTTTTCCTCATAGGTTTGATGATGAGGATACATCGGTAGCCTCTGAGGGTAAAATCTCATATTCAGACAGTATAATTCCTTCTTCTGATGCAGGAAGAAGTAACCTTCAGATGTAGGCTTGGACACCTTGTATTGATAAAGGATGTTTTGGCTAATTTGGAGCGACTCTGATATGTCTGTCATTGTCAACCCTGCAGAATATAGTACATTTTGTATATACTAGGATTCCTCTGTGGAAGTTTTTTCCTGTTCCAGACCGTGCTGACAGATTTTCACAGGAATGGGAGGTCAGGGATGATTCACTTTTTCCATGTCTTTTAAAGGATGTTTCCTGTCGCTGTCTCCATTAAATATCATGGGGCACGGTGCCTATAGTAGTAGGGCATTTCTACTCTGGCTAAGAGAACTTTGATTCCTAGAGAGGGTAGCTAATCTTTTCAGGATCAATGGACTAATCGAGAGGCTTACATGCAAGTTTGTATTGCCTGGGTCAAGTGCGACATCCTATTGGTGGGACGTCTGGTTTGATTCCAATTTGGTAGGGACTTCTTTGGAGGAGATTCAGAACAGATTTAAGGTTCTTAAGCTAGCCCGTGGGGCATCGTGGCTATATTCAGTGGATTTTCATTTCAAGCTTCTGGCGCTTCCTTCAAAGGGTAAGACCTTGTTTGATCCTGCTTTGATAGGAATATTTCTGATATTACGGGTGAAAAATGGTCTTTTCTACCGCAAGATGAATAGACATAAAGGAGTTTGCCCCTAATCCTGGATCGATTTCCAAGTGGGGGGCTAAATCTCTCTACTTGTCTTCAAACATGAATATGAGATGCCCCAGATAGGCTGTGGACATAGTATCTCAGGTTTTCTACATAGAATTCATACCTTTTCTCCCAGAGACAGGTTCCACCTATCAATTTATCTGCAGGTCAGATATCAGTGAGACCTTTTTGAAGTGAGTTTGGGACCTCTCCTCCCTGTGAGTGTTAGGTCCAGTTCCTGTAAGGGAACAGGGTCTAGAATTCTATTCATTCCTGTTCGTGTTTCCCGAAAAGGAGGAATTTTTCGTCCTATGGTAGATCTAAAGTGTCTCAACAAATTTTTCTCAGGGTACCGTCCTTTCAAGGTGAAAACCAGAGGTTTCATTCTTCCTTTGGTTGAAAAGGGTCGGTTCATTGTGACCATAGACCTGGAGGATGTGTATTTTCAAGTTCCTGAGTTTTCCCTTTATGTCAAACACTTTCAGTTTGTGACTCTTCCCTTTGGCCTTGCCACGGCTTCCAGAGGGGGCTATCTTGGCAGTGATTAGATTTCTGGGAATTGCTGTGGCGCCCTTCCTGGACGTCATAATGGTTCAGGCGCAATTTTTTCAACAAGCAAACTCTCATTCAGAGATCTTGTTGTCTTTTCTCATTCCCATGGATGGGAAGTGAATCTGAAAATGAGTTCCCTCGTTCCAGCTACAGGGGTAGTTTTCTTAGGGACCATCTTAGTTTCCCTATTTCTGAAAATATTTTTGTCAGATGTCAGAAAACAGAGGATTCTTTCCTCTTGTTTCTTTCGGTCCTCTTCTGTATGGCCCTTCAGTGGCTTAATGTATGGAGGTAATTGGTCTGATGTTGTTTCATTGGACAATCATTCCTTTGCTCGATTCCATCTGAGAGTCTGCTGTTATGTATGTTCAGATAGTGGACCGGGGATCTTGTGGCTCTGTACAGGAGGATAGATCTAGATCTGTCGACATGAGATTCTTCCCTGTGGATCAGAAAAGGGAATTAGTAATTGCTCGCTTAGCTTACGAGAGGTAGCGGGATTGTTGCCCGCATTCTCCAGAATCATTTGGTTTTCTCAGGAACATCTGTCTTGGGGCACATGCTTCTGGAGACCTTCCTGAGTAATAGTGACCACGGTCGCTAGCCTGTTGGGTGGATTTGAGAGGAGTCTGCTTTTCCCATAACCATCTTGGAGTTGAGAGCAATCTACAATGCTCTGATGGCTTGGCCTCAGTTGTCTTAACTGGTTTTTCAGGTTCTAGTTGAAAATTTCATCTCAGTGGTTTACATTAACCACCTGGGAGGAATCTGGAGTTCCTTTGCCATGGTTGGTGTGGATTGTTCAGTGGTCAGGGGCTCACATTCGTTTATTCACTATTCATTTCATGAGTAAATACCAGGAGCAGACTTCTTGAGCAGTCAGATTTTTCATCCCGGGGAGTGGCCACTTCTCCCGGAGATGTTATCCAGATTAACCCTCAAATAGGGGGTGTTGGAGTTGGAGATGGCAGTACGCCAAGCTTCTAAGTTATGTTAAAGGTCAAGAGATCAGCAGGCTGCTCTGTTAAATACCCTGACGGTTCTGTGGGATTTCAGTCTGACATCCCTGTTTCTCAGTTTGTTCTCCTTCCACGAGTCATTGCTCGTATCAAATGGGAGTGAGCATCAGTATTTTATAAGTTCCTGCATAGTCTCACATGATCTGGTATTACAGACCTAGTGGAGATGTATTTCTTCCACCTTGGTGGTTGTTCCTGAGGAAGGACCTTCTATTTCAGTGTCCATTCTTTTTTTTTTTTTTTTTTTTTTCAAAAGAGCTTTATTCAAGTATAATAAACATACAAAAAATAAAAAGCGATCTTACAACCAAAGGATTGTTAATGTACAAAACAAAACAACTTGAACAGCTTGTCGCAGTCTATTAAATTACAACTTAAATCAGTGCATTAAAGGTAAGTTTACATATAGCCAATGATGTCTCACTGAATCCCTAACTGTGATAGCCAGTCTACTACCATAATTTTATATTCATTTTTCATTGTATACCCCATCGGGTTGCACATAATATCACTCCTAAGAATGGTGTAGGGTATAAGTCCATGAGATTTTAATCCAGTCCAGGTTCAGTGAACTTAGGTTTCTATTGCATTAAACCTTAAAAAATCTAGAAAAACTGCGTAACTGCTAAAGAATCTACAGATCTTAACAAGTTTTCCACCGTGAGGGCCACTCTACATTACTGTTCTGGGTACTATCGACACATCTTCTAATACATATATATTACATATTATGCACTATCTTACATGCTTTCAATAAATATCAATTGCCTGCCACCTCTAAACCATACATATACTGCTCCCATAGAAATAACAGATCATGATACAAAGTTAAATTTCCTATTTTAAGATAATGTAACCTTTCTAATATTAAGGTGTGCTTCACCAAGTCACGCCAATCGCTAAGTGTAGGTGCGTTTATTTTCTTCCAGGCTCTGGCTATGAGCCTTTTTGCTGCATTAATTTGTATTTGATAAAGGTTTCTCCTAATCTTACAAGAGATCTCTATACTAGCATTAAACAAAACACCTTCTGGTGACAAGGTCCGATCAATACCAATCGTTTTACAGATCTGATTATGTATTTGTATCCAAAATGCGTGTATTGTTCTGCATTCCCACCATATGTGATACATAGTACCTTCCTGCCCGCATCCCCTCCAACATTTGCCGCTAGCATTCTTAAACATGTGTTTTAGCTTGCCCGGTGTTAAGTACCACCTAGTGAGGGTTTTGATATTGGTTTCAAGTGCTGATGATGAGTGTGCTGATTTGGCTGTTGTCTGAAACCAGGTATCCCACTGTTTACAAGAAAAACTTCTGCCCATCTCAGCCTCCCATTTAGATATGTAATTCGGTTTGGTCGGAAGGCTTGACCTAAGGACCATTCTATACATTGTGGAGATCACACCCTTAGGGCGATGGTGTGAGATGCAAAGGTTTTCAAATACCGTGAGCGGCCTGATCAAGTCTTGCTTGCTTTTGTGCATAGCTAGATAATGGCGTATTTGATGGTATCTCAACCAGGACTGAAAAAAAGAGTAGCCTTGTGTTAGTAGGGTTTCTCTCTGTGCTAATCTTCCTTTTTCTAATAACAGATATATAGGGATATAATCCTGTAGTTTAGATGCTTGATCTACCCTTAATTTCATTCCCGACCAGCCATGTAGGAATTCCTCATTTGGGTCAAGTATTGTTAGAGGGGAGTAGGTGGTTGTTATGTGTTTGTGTTTGTTGCGTAATTTTAACCAATCGGACCAGGTTTCCTTGATTATTGGGAAAGCTTCCATTTT
Organism: Bombina bombina; assembly: GCF_027579735.1. Lineage (NCBI taxonomy): Eukaryota > Metazoa > Chordata > Amphibia > Anura > Bombinatoridae > Bombina > Bombina bombina. The sequence continues at coordinate 853,216,265 of NC_069504.1, read as the reverse complement.
TTCTATAGGTGGTTTTTGAGGGGCCCAGCACATCCCACCTATGTGTGGGACTCCTAACAGTTGGGATTCTAGATGGACATTTCTCTTATAAGAGTTATCCCCCTGTCTGCACCATTCTACTACTTTATTTGCGGCAATTGCCAATTTATTAAAGTGCAAATTAGGAACCCCCAATCCCCCCTCTTCTCTGTGTCTATAAAGCGTAGTCTTAGCTAGGCGTGGGGGTTTCTTATCCCAAATATAAGTATCTATAATCACTTGTAGCTTGTTGATGTCTGCTGACACTCCAGATATGGGCAGTGCTTGCATGACATATAATGCTTTGGGTAATAATGTCATCTTGGCAGCGGCAATTCTGCCCAGAAAAAATGTGTTTTTTCGGTAACCAAGAAGATACCAAATGTTCAAATTCCCCCAACAATCGGCCATAATTTAGTTTCCTTAGGGAGATAGGATCTTGTGTCAAGAATATCCCCAAATATTTTAATGCTTGACTCTGAATTTTATAGGGGAACATATGTTTAATTTCTAATATTTCTGATTCTGCGAGATTTATCGGGTATAATTCCGATTTGTTAATATTTATCAAGAAATTTGATACTGCCCCAAATGTCTCCAGTTCACTTTGGATGTGCGGGAGAGAGAGTAGTGGGTCAGCTATGGTCAGGAGAATATCATCAGCGAACATTGCTAATTTATAAGATTGGTCTTGTATAGTAATACCTTTTATTCCCGAATGTTCACGTAGTTTTGTGGCCAATGGTTCTAATGATAGTATAAAGAGGATGGGGGAGAGCGGGCAACCCTGCCTCGTCCCATTCCTGATTTTGAGGTATTCAGACAGAGTCCCATTGACTCGTATCTGGGCCGATGGGGTAGAATATAGGGCGAAAATTTTGGAGATAAATGTTTTGGGGAAGCCGAATCTTTGAAGAGTTGTTAATAAAAAGGTCCAATCTAATCTATCAAATGCTTTTTCAGCATCAGTTGATAGATAAATTGCAGGAATTTTAAATTTTTTAATGTAGTCCAATAGGTTTATTACTTTCCCAATATTATCTTTAGCCTCCCTCTCTGGAACAAAGCCTACCTGATCGTGGTGTATTAGATTCGGGAGAACTTTATTTATCCTATTTGCTATTATTTTGGAGTATAGTTTGATATCTACATTTAACAAGGAGATTGGCCTGAAATTAGCTGGGGTCTCTGTTTTTTTGCCGGGTTTAGGGAGTACTGAAATATGGGCCTGTAGCATTGTGTCAGGGAAAACTACAGTGTCAGATATTTGATTGAAAAGGGTAAGTAAGTGTGGGATGAGCTGGGTCCTGAAGACCTTATAATACCTATTACTGAGACCATCTGGTCCTGGGGCTTTATCCGGTTTTAATTCTTTAATAGCTTCTATTATCTCCTTACTGGAGATCTGTGCTTCCATTATCCTACATTCATCTTCTGTGAGTTTAGGGAGATTTATACCTTCTAAATATTTTTCACACTCTGACTGATGGTTATTTGGCGACCTATTGGGGAACAAATTATAAAGTCTGTGGTAGAACTTCCTGAAGGATTCCCCAATGGATTTTGTGTCCTCAATATCAGTATTATGTGGTGATTTGAGCGAGTGAATGTAGGAGTTTGTGCGTTGCTGCTTTAGTGTTCTAGCTAATAGCTTCCCCGATCTATTTCCCTCACCATAATATTTTTGTTGTATGTGCAATTGACTTCTCTGTGTTTCGAGTTGCAAGTGTTTATTTAGGTTTTCCCTTTTAAGTTGTAGAATCTTAGCTAGTTCCTGATCCCTAGGGTGTAATTTCAATGACATATCAGCCTCAGATACTTCTTGTGCCAATTTAACATATTCTGCAAGAGTTTGTTTACGTTTATAGGCTTGTAATTTGATAAATTCGCCTCTGATATAAGCTTTATGAGCTTCCCATACTGTTGCGGGGCTGACATCTGGTGTGTTATTAATAAGAAAATAGTTATCTAGAAACTCTGCGAATGATTCTATCACTTTTGAGTCAGCCAGCAGCGTATTGTCGAGACGCCATGTAAAGGGTTTGATGGGGGCAGAAGGCCATGCCATCACACATTCCACTAAAGAGTGGTCTGACCATGTTGTATGTTTGATATTTACATGTTTAACTAATGAGAGTGCAAGATGGTCTACTAGAATGTAGTCCAATCTTGAGTAACTTTTTTGTGGATTCGAAAAAAAGGTGTAGTCTCTAGTTTGCGGGTGAGTGTAACGCCATGTGTCATGTAGTTGCAGGGCTCTAATATCTTTCCAAATAGAATGAAGCATTTTTTGGTTCTGCCGAACATGGGGGTTAGAGCTGTCTAGGTCAGGGTCGAGAGGAGTGTTAAGATCTCCAGCTGCTATTAGGGGGCCTTTGGCAAGAACTGTAATTCTATCTGAGATCTGTGAAACAAAACGGTCCTGTCTCACATTGGGAGCATATAAATTGACAATAGTCACAGGCCTACCAAACATCAGACCCATAATTCCCAAGAATCTCCCTTCCTTATCCTTATCTATTTTTTGGGGTTTAAATGGGATTGATTTGTGTACCAAAATGCTGACCCCATTAATTTTTTTATTGGAGTTCGTGCTGTGAAAATGTTGCGGATATTGAGTTGAAAAAAACCTGGCTATCTTACTCGCCTTAAAATGTGTTTCCTGTAGTAGGAGGATTTTCCCTCCTCTCCTATACAAGTCTCTAATAGCCATATTCCGCTTTCTAGGGCAATTGAAACCTTTTACGTTTTGAGTAATTATATGTATATTGGGTGTATTAGTTTCTGTCATCTAGAGAGTTGGAGCTATTTGTTGATAGTCCCAGGGTAAGTGGCAGTATTGTATATAATTCACAGTGATATTTAACCCAGAATACATATCGAAGAATAAGGTGGCCCTCACGGCAGCAACTAAAAAAATAATAAGCAAAACAAAATTCAAGCAAAATAAGTATTGCACAACTGGTGTGAATGAAAAAACCTATAACTAGCATTCTTTTATGGGGAGAATACAAAACCCCTGTTTGGGCATAAGATAGATATTACCTCAGGCTTGCACCGTGGTGCATCTTGGGTATTGCTTAGTGAGTGCGCCTATAAACATTTGGACATAAGATATGCTACATCTCGCTTTGCAAGTTAAACAGTATTTGCCTCTAGACATTACATTCAAATAAATACGTGATTCCAACCATTACAGCATTCAAATATTTACTTTACGATGTGATTTCTATTTAGGTCAAAGGCAATAATCATATCTTATTTACAAGGTACGTCTCACCTCTCTTCATCCTCAAGAGCTCTCGTCTGTCATTCAGTATGACCATACCCCAACAGAGTGCCATCCGTGAGATCATCCCACCCCGGCCCACTCCACTTTTAAATCACAGAGCGGGCCAGTGCAGGCTACCCCCAGATAACAAATACTGCTGTATTTACTGCGATCCTTACCCCCTATAATCAATTAAATACAGACCCGCAACAGAGGGAAAAAAGAAAAGTTCACTTTTCTGAAGTTGTTGCCGAGTCCACTTTTTGAATGTCTTTATTGACCAATTTTCCTGGAATTCTCTTCCATTCCGATCTCTGTGGTAGAGGTGGTGCCGTATGGGGTCTCTCCCCTCTTCTTTCACTGATTTCATCTTGCTGAGGCATATTGGTGATTTCCAGGTCCTTGCAGACCCTCTGTATATCCTCTGTTGTATTGCAGATTAATCTTCTTCCTTTCCATGGGATTTGCAGATTGAAAGGGTGGCCCCATCTGTATGGGATGTTACGCTGTCTCAGTGTGGTGGTGAAGAATCTAAATTCACGTCTCTTCTGTAATGTTCTTGGAGTCAAATCTTCAAATAGCTGAATGGGATCAGCCCTAAACTTAAGAGGGTATTTCTGTCGTGCTTTTTTCATTATCTCCTCTTTGATTTGGTAGCTAGTAATCTTGACAATTACATCTCTTGGGGGCTCCTTGTAGGTAGTCTTCCAAATCTGCTGGTAGGATGGTCTCTGGGATACCTCTGATTCGAATGTTGCTACGACGACTACGGTTTTCCAAGTCATCTAGCTTGTTCTCCATTTGTAACAGTTGCTCATCTTGAAAGGCCACCTTAGACCTGAGAAAGAGTATGTTGGAATCAGTGAGGGCAGTAGTATCTTCTAATTTTTCTACTCTCTGGCCCATATCTGAAATTTCCTTTTTAATCTCTGAGATTTCCTCCCTTATGCATTGCTTAACTTGGCCAATTAGGTTGGAAAAGTCCTTTTTTGAGGGCAAAGAGTTCAGCAGGGCTCTAGGAACTGAGATAGCATGTTCTGAACTTTCTCCCTCCGATTCAGATGAGGCCAATGAAGCATCTCCCCTAGCCTCACTTGTAGCTGTTAGCACTTTCCCAGGTGTGTCTATGTGTTTGAAAAAATTATTCACAGAGGGGTTTGTTGCTGTCCGTTTTTTTGCGCCCTTTTCTGGCTTATTTCCCTTTTTGGGGGACATTTTAACTCCTATGATAAAGAGGTCGGTACTTGGTATCTTGATAGAAAGGGCAAAGTGCAGTATCAATCCACTGTAGGTGTATTAAGTAAATTAGTTTCAGTAACACAGCAGCACATGTATTTATCAGCAGTTATAAATCTGCAGCCGAGACGTGTTGTTTACTACCTTTTCTACCCTCCTAAGCTGGTCGTACATGTCCAGGAGTGCGCAGCATGTGTCAGTGGGGTGTATTTTTATTTACATGATAGGCACAGTTCATACTGATCAATATTAAAACATATCTCTTGCTCCGTTGTTATGTTTTATTGCTGCCCCCTTATAGCAAGTTTATCGGTCGTCACTGTAAAAGGCCATGTATTCCGGTTCATTATGGTCAGTTGCGGCCTTCCACTAGATTTGGCACTTCCCTTCCCGGAGCCTCATATAAGCACAGTAAGTTCACAAAAAGACACCCATTTCAGGCAACACATATCCGCTTACCACTGCGGTCACTCATCCCCTGCGGGCTTTATAGCAGCTTTCACTTCTGACCGCGATCAGTGACATGCAGCGTCTCCTTCATATGGCGCTTGGTTGCGATGTAGGCCGCATGCCTCGATGTCATGAAATGTCGTCCTTTTACTGTTACCCTGTAAATCCGGTCAGATGTCGATTCGGGTTGATAAGTGGGGCTTGTCGAGGCTTCTTAGCAGATCAATTGAGCTAGGTACACTCACATTTAAGTTGATTTAGCCCTTAAGGGAGACTAGAGCTCACAAACGTGCAGCCATCTCCTGTGAGCGCTGGCTCCGCCTCCCCCAGGGTCCATTCTTTTATCGAACTTTGGTTTTCTCTGAAGCTTTCTGCTTGGAGATTGAATGCTTAGTTCTGTCTAAGCATGTTTTTTTTTTTTTTTTTTTTTTTAATCTGTCATTGAAACCATAATTCAGGCTCGCCAACCTATTACTGGTAATTTTTACCATTAGGTATGGCGTAAATTCCCTGATTGGTGTGAATCCCAGGACTACTCTTTGAGGTAGGGTTAGGATTCCTCAGGGTTTTGCCGTTTCTCCGGGAAGGTCTGGAGGACGGTTTGTCAGTCAGTTTTCTGAAGGGTCAGATTTCTGCGTTATCTTTTTTTACACAGATTTTAACGTTTTGTAGCAGGCTCATTTTGAGCCATGGCATTCCATAGATTTTAATTATTTTTATCTTGGAAATTTTTCTTTTTTTGCTATATCTTCTGCTTGGAAAGTTTAGTGTGATTAGCTTTATCTTGTTTCGGATAAGGCAGTTATTTATCCTAAGTGGAAATTTTGTTTGGGGATTTGTTGTTCCCTCTCTGTGTCCTCATTCTTATATGTTGAGGAACGTGCGTGAACAATTTGTATGTTGTGCATACTTAATATTTTTCTCTGTATCAGAATGTTACTGCTAGTTATTTTTTGTCTAGTTGAGAAGTTTATTTTGTTTGTTGTTCAGACTGCGGGGCTGCAGTCTCCTGAGAGAGTTATGGCTCATTACACGAGGGCTGTCTCTTCTTGGATTTTCACAGATGAAGCTTCTATGGATCGGTTTTGCAAGGCTGCAACTTGGTCTTCATTGCATACTTTTTCAAATTTTTCAAATTTGTTTATTTTGCCTCGACTGAGGCTTTCTTTGGGAGAAAGGTTTCAAGCATTAGTGCCTTCTGTTTAGGACTGCCTGTCTTGTCCCTCCCTATTCATCTGTGTCCTCTAGCTTTGAGTATTGATTCCCAACAGTAATTGATGAAACCGTGGACTCACCATATCTTATGAAAGAAAACAGGATTTATGCTTACCTGATGAATCTATTTCTTTCTGGATATGGTGAGTCCTCGGCCCCGCCCTTTATTTTAAGACAGTTTTTTTTTTTACTTAACCTCATGCACCTCTACATCTTGTGTTACTCCTTTTTTCTCTATTTCCCTTCGGTCGAATGACTGGGGGTTGTGAGAAGTGAAGTGATACTTAACAGTTTTGCTGTGGTACTCTTTGCCTCCTCCTGCTGCCCAGGAGGGGTATTCCCCAACAGTAATTGATGAAACCGTGGACTCACCATATCCAGAAAAAAATAGATTTATCAGGTAAGCATAAATCCTGTTACACATCTACAACCACCAAAAAACATCCATGCTAAATAGTTTTTAAATTTTGTACTGATTTCAGAAATACCCAATGTTTACATGTTCTTTGCTTTTTAGGCTAAACACAGAAATATGGCGCTAATTACTAAAGGAAAAACCTTGACCACTCTAAAACAGTCACCCCAGGACTGTGACGGTAAAATCTAAAGCAAGGGAATATAGAGGGCGCTAAAAGCTAAGTTCTCCACCACATTTAGTCAATTATAGAAATAGACACAATAGATTTAGGATAACAACTTTACTATCGAATAAATTAAAATGCAATATTATTACAGTACAATAAATATGAGAAAATGCAAGGGACGTCTCCCTGTTTTAAAAAAATAATAAAAAAGGACTGGAGTACCACCTTAAAAATGTTTAAAAAAAAGGATATTTTGCATACGTTTGATTTGATACAATGTGAATAAAGGTATCAGTTAAGATCAGTCTGTCCCAATTTCTGATATGTGGTTACAAAGTTTCTTGTAATAGCTGTTCAGCAATTGTTGCAACTGTGACAGATAGGGTCAGCGTGAAAATTTATAAAATTGTGATGTAATATCAATATAGCCCCCTTAGGGAGAATTAGACGATGGAAGACACCTTTGTATCAGATCTTTTTTCTTACTCACACTTTCTTTTCAAAGTAGCTTACTGACGATTTTATGGCTCACGATTTTGGAGATTGGACACAGGTAGACAGTGTCTCCCAATGCTGCTCACTTCTGCTGGTGTCGGCTGAACCCGGTCAGCGTAAATGAAGACTGCTCGTCACTCCAGCGTTTGTAGTGCGCCAAGTTGATCCCAGTGCAGAGGGGAGAAAAGAGATTCACAAACCCGCACTTAGCGTGGAACACGCGCGGGCAAAAATATAGAAAGCTAGGTACCTAGATTTTCAGATTGTGGTTAAAGTCCTTAGCAGGATACAACACAGATTCAATCTACGCGTTTCACCCGTTAGATAGGGCTTTTTCAAGATACTAGTTGTTCCCGGGACGGAATTTAAATATCCGCTGAAGTGTGTTCATTGGTTGTGGCTCTTTTCTATTTAAGGTGGAAGTTGATCAGGGTTGATTTTTCTTAAGGTGGATTTATTCAAATTGTTCTCGTATTTTCATCCAAAAAGGTCACAACACCACATAATATTATATAATGGTTTTACTAAACGAATTTTAAAGTTTAAAAGAATTTTTCAGACCCAACTGCAAAATATATTGAAAAATTATATTGTTAAGGTGATACAACCAGAGGTGGTATTCCATAATAAAATACAAAAATATATTTTCTCTATAAACTATAAATATCATTTAAAAAATATTATTTAAAGATAATAGAATTGCTGTTCATATGTCAAAAAGGTTAATCACCTATTAATTTATTAAAAATTATAAATTATACAATAGGTGGGTTTCTCTATTATTTAGCCAATGCCTATTCATATAAAACAACTTTACAACTACAAATCATAACCAGTTAGTTCTATGTCTGTTGATGCAAATAAGTAAAACATAGCTTAGATTCTTCTATAGACTAGGGTAACCAGTTGTGTACAATGAAATATTTCACAATCATTTTAACAAATTAATCTACAAATTAAAATAATTGTTAAAATTGGGGAATTGTCACTGTCTTAAAATTAATCTAAAAATATATTATTATATCAATTTGCCATATTTCACTTATCAAGTATTATAATAATTTGATACTTTTTTCTCCTATTTTATGAAATGTTAGTTATATCTTAACTCCAAAAAAAGGGGATAGGTCTATCTCTGAATTGAGGCCTTTTGGAAAAAGAGTATCAAATTTGTAAATTAATTCAGCTTCCTTCTTGAGGAGCTTACCCTCAAAGTCACCTCCTCTCCAGTCTCCTCTAACCTTACATATTCCCCAAAATTTGAAATGCTGTAGATTATTTTTATGAATTTCTCTAAAATGCTTGTATAAGTGCGTGTCTAAGTTCCCTTTATCGATATTACAGAGATGTTCTCTGATCCTATCGCGTAATAATCTAGTAGTCTCTCCAATGTAAAATAAATCACATGAGCATTTCAGAAGATATATGACACCCTTATGTGAACATCTTATGGTGTCTTTAATTTTAAAATCTACACCTGTCCCAGTTATGTGGATAGAGCCAGTTTTACTACTATACCTACAAGCCCTGCAGGAAAGACAGGGGAAGAAACCTTTTAGATTGTTGCCTCTAAGATCTTGATCTACCATAGTAGTACTATCTTTCTTTAATTCACTAGGTGCAAGAATTTGTTTTAAATTTCTGGCTTTCCTAAAAATAATTCTTGGTTTGTATGCCAAAAGGTCCCCTATTAAGGGGTCTTTTTTGACTATATGCCAGTGCTTCGTGATTATTTTACGGAGTATTTGGTGGTCATCGTTATAGTTTGTTATTAATGCTACGTCATATTCATTCTTATTATCTCCGATAAGTGGAGTACTTTTTTCTTTATATTGTAAAAGAGAACTTCTTTCGGTTGTTTTCGCTCTGGTCACGGCTCCTACTAGTTCTTGCTCACTATAGCCTCTTTCATGAAATCTCTGTTGGAGAACATTAATTTGTGTCTCAAAATCTATATACCTGGAACAATTCTTTCTAACTCTAAGAAACTGACCTGTGGGTATATTACCTTTCCATCTCTCATGGTGGCAGCTTTTTTTATGTACATATCCATTGCAGTCTACTTGTTTGAAAAACGTTCTGGTAGCTAGACTACCCTCATCTACAAATATTTCCAAATCCAGAAAGGAGATGGAAGTACTACTATATTGATAGGTAAATTTGAGACCTCTATCATTACTATTCATAGCGTGAAAGAAAAGTTTTAGGTTCTCCTCTGAGCCCTTCCATATAATTAATATATCGTCTATGTACCTTTTGAAGAGCACGAGGTCCGCGCCAAACTCGTGTGACCCAAGGAATTGATCTTCCCAGTCACCCATAAATAAGTTAGCATAGCTTGGCGCGAACCTCGTGCCCATCGCGGTACCCTCCAACTGAAGATAGTATCTACCATTAAATTCAAAATAGTTGTTCTCCAATATAAATTTTATTCCTTTTAAGATAAACTGTCTAAGATGTATATCCATATCCTTATCCGATCTGAGAGTATTTTCAATTGCCCTTAAGCCCTGCACATGATCTATGACTGTGTAAAGGGATGTGACATCACTGGTGGCAAGAATAAAGTTATCTTCCCATTTTATTTTTTCAACTAATTGTAGTACTTGTGTTGAGTCTTTTAGATAAGTGTTTAGATTTTTAACAAATTTCTGAAGAAAGATATCCACATATCTGGAAAGGTTAGATGTTATAGAACCTATTCCAGATATGATAGGTCTCCCTGGGGGTTTTTCAAGACTCTTATGAATTTTTGGGAGGAAGTAGAAGATAGGGGTTCTGGGTTCTGGGGAATTCAGGATACAGATAGTTAAATTCATTATCATTAATGATACCCCCTCTTATATCTTCTGAAATGCTCATGTGATTTATTTTGCATTGGAGAGACTACTAGATTATTACGCGATAGGATCAGAGAACATCTCTGTAATATCGATAAAGGGAACTTAGACACCCACTTATACAAGCATTTTAGAGAAATTCATAAAAATAATCTACAGCATTTCAAATTTTGGGGAATATGTAAGGTTAGAGGAGACTGGAGAGGAGGTGACTTTGAGGGTAAGCTCCTCAAGAAGGAAGCTGAATCAATTTACAAATTTGATACTCTTTTTCCAAAAGGCCTCAATTCAGAGATAGACCTATCCCCTTTTTTAGGAGTTAAGATATAACTAACATTTCATAAAATAGGAGAAAATAGTATCAAATTATTATAATACTTGATAAGTGAAATATGGCAAATTGATATAATAATATATTTTTAGATTAATTTTAAGACAGTGACAATTCCCCAATTTTAACAATTATTTTAATTTGTAGATTAATCTGTTAAAATGATTGTGAAATATTTAATTGTACACAACTGGTTACCCTAGTCTATAGAAGAATCTAAGCTATGTTTTACTTATTTGCATCACCAGACATAGAACTAACTGGTTATGATTTGTAGTTGTAAAGTTGTTTTATATGAATAGGCATTGGCTTAATAATAGAGAAACCCACCTATTGTATAATTTATAATTTTTAATAAATTAATAGGTGATTAACCTTTTTGACATATGAACAACAATTCTATTATCTTTAAATAATATTTTTTAAATGATATTTATAGTTTATAGAGAAAATATATTTTTGTATTTTATTATGGAATACCACCTCTGGTTGTATCACCTTAACAATATAATTTTTCAATATATTTTGCAGTTGGGTCTGAAAAATTCTTTTAAACTTTAAAATTCGTTTAGTAAAACCATTATATAATATTATGTGGTGTTGTGACCTTTTTGGATGAAAATACGAGAACAATTTGAATAAACCCACCTTAAGAAAAATCAACCCTGATCAACTTCCACCTTAAATAGAAAAGAGCCACAACCAATGAACACACTTCAGCGGATATTTAAATTCCGTCCCGGGAACAACTAGTATCTTGAAAAAGCCCTATCTAACGGGTGAAACGCGTAGATTGAATCTGTGTTGTATCCTGCTAAGGACTTTAACCACAATCTGAAAATCTAGGTACCTAGCTTTCTATATTTTTGCCCGCGCGTGTTCCACGCTAAGTGCGGGTTTGTGAATCTCTTTTCTCCCCTCTGCACTGGGATCAACTTGGCGCACTACAAACGCTGGAGTGACGAGCAGTCTTCATTTACGCTGACCGGGTTCAGCCGACACCAGCAGAAGTGAGCAGCATTGGGAGACACTGTCTACCTGTGTCCAATCTCCAAAATCGTGAGCCATAAAATCGTCAGTAAGCTACTTTGAAAAGAAAGTGTGAGTAAGAAAAAAGATCTGATACAAAGGTGTCTTCCATCGTCTAATTCTCCCTAAGGGGGCTATATTGATATTACATCACAATTTTATAAATTTTCACGCTGACCCTATCTGTCACAGTTGCAACAATTGCTGAACAGCTATTACAAGAAACTTTGTAACCACATATCAGAAATTGGGACAGACTGATCTTAACTGATACCTTTATTCACATTGTATCAAATCAAACATATGCAAAATATCCTTTTTTTTAAACATTTTTAAGGTGGTACTCCAGTCCTTTTTTATTATTTTTTTAAAACAGGGAGACGTCCCTTGCATTTTCTCATATTTATTGTACTGTAATAATATTGCGTTTTAATTTATTCGATAGTAAAGTTGTTATCCTAAATCTATTGTGTCTATTTCTATAATTGACTAAATGTGGTGGAGAACTTAGCTTTTAGCGCCCTCTATATTCCCTTGCTTTAGACTTTGCTTTTTAGGCAATAAGTACAAGTAGCACTTTGCTATTTCCAAACCATTTTTAAAAAAAAATTAGCAATAGTTACATTGTAACCCTGATATCTGTCATGAATCCCTGAATAACCCTTCACATGAATATATATATTTTTAGTAGACAACCCAAAGTATTGATCTAGGGACATTTTGGTATATTTCATGCCACCATTTCACCACCAAAAAACGTTAACTTTTTCACAAACGTTAGGTATCTCACTGAATTTATTTACAAACAGCTAGTGCAGCTATGGCACAAATGGTTGTAAATGCTTCTCTGGGATCCCCTTTGTTCAGAAATAGCAGACATATATGGCTTTGGCATTGCTTTTTGGTACTTAGAAGGCTGCTAAATGCTGCTGCGCACCACACTTTTATTATGCCCAGCAGTGAAGGGGTTAATTAGGTAGCTTGTAGGGTTAATTTTAGCTTTAGTGTAGAGATCAGCCTCCCACCTGACACATCCCACCCCTTAATCCCTCCCTGACTCCTCTCAAACAGCTATCTTCCCTCCCCCACCTCACAATTGTCACCGCCATCTTAAGTACTGGCAGAATGTCTGCCAGTACTAAAATAAAAGGCTTTTTTGTTTATATATTTAATTTTTTTATATATATTCTGCAGTGTAGGATCCCCCTAAGCCCCCAACCTCCCTAATCCCCCAAAAAATCTCTATAACCCTCCCCCTCTACCTATTTGCCACCATCTTGGGTACTGGCAGCTGTCTGCAAGTACCCACTTTGCAATAAAATTGGGCTTTTTTTTTTTTTAGATAATCCCCTTTTTTCCGTAGTGTAGTTGCCCCCCTCAATACCCTCCCCCCCTCCCAGATCCCTTTCCCAACACTTATTCCCCCTGTGGCAAACCTAGCCACTTCTGGACTATAACGTAAGAAAGGTTGTCTGTGACAGACCCTTCGGTCAGGACTGAAAGCGTTAACTTTATTTTCTAACCACAAGTGGCTGGCTCCAGCTACAATCTAATTAATGCTTAGCATTCTATTGTTTGATCACCCCCAGAGAGAAACGCCTAAGTGATAAGGAGAGTCAAGAGTGTCCTGTGGTTGAAGTGTTTAAGTAATATAATCCTATTGTATCATGTCAAGGGCGTTTCTCCCTTTTATCTAATGTACAACATTCTTTCCACCCCCATCTGGGGGGGGGGGTCAAAAACCTGTATAAATCTGTATGCTGCCTTCAAATAAAGTATTATTCTGTTTAAAACCTGAAAACTGGCTGGGTTGTGAACTGCTGATTCCCTATGCAGGACATTGTTCCCTGGTGTTAACCCTTGGTATCCGGTTGGTACCGTTACAATTGGTGGCAAGCGACGGAATGAACCTTATCGCCCAGAAGAGCAACTACACAAGCCAGTAACCTCAGGAAGAGGGGGATTACTACAATACTGACTAAGATGGAAGGAGTACCAGGGACCGAAGTGAATGGAGATGGATTATTCTAAGCTAAAGAGACAAACGTAAAAGGAACTGCTAGAAGCCAGGGGAAAGATAGGCAGCAGCAAACCCAAGGCTATATTAATTGCTGAGCTGATGGAGGGAGACAGAGCTCGCAGCGCTACGCCTCCAGCAGCCATGGAGGAGACCCTATACCAGAGGGAAATGAGGACCAGGCTGGAATTTTTACCCCAACCTGTACCACGGGATATGCTATCCGTGGTAATGGCAGATGTGCAGGAGTACGTGATGGCACACAGTCCGCGGAATGCATCCTCCCGAGCAGAATCCATTTTGGACGCACTCAGCAACCCAGTAAGACCCAAAATCCCATACCATGCATTTAAAATGTTTTGTGAGGAGAAGGATGAGATTGATGGGTATTTACAGGATTTTGAGAGACTGTGCGAGTTACATGATTTGGAGCAGTCCGTATGGGTGCCGGTGCTAGCAGGCAAGCTAGCCGGTAGGGCAGCGGAAGCGTATCGCGCTGTACCCAGGGAGGACAGCAAGGATTATGCTAAAGTGAAGAGAGCGATCTTGGAAAGATATGCCATTACCTCAGAGGCATACCGGCGCAAGTTTAGAGGCCTGCGCAAGCCAGAAAGAGATTCCCATGCAGAGTGGGCCCACAAGCTGGATCAAGCATCTCAGGGGTGGATACAGGCCAGCCAAGCTACCACCATGGAAGAATTGCGACAACTGATGCTGTTGGAGCAATTCTTTAACGGCTTGTCCCCAGAAGCCCAAGAATGGGTGAGAGATCGAAAACCCCTCACCTTAACCGAAGCAGCCAGATTAGCAGACCAGCATTTTGATGCCAGGAGGCACCATGGACTACAGCCTAACAACGGACGGGCTAATATACAATGCCACACCTGCAAGCAGTGGGGACATATGGCACGTGAGTGCACCCAAAATCGGAGCAGACAAGCTTGGAACCAGGTCAGACAGAACCTGGCCCCAAGGGCGGCTGCTCACCATTACCAAACGGAGCCAGCCGCTCATGAGGTGTTGAGCACCCAAGCCGAGGAACCCCTGGGAATTCTGCATGAGGTGATGTCGGTCCAGGGACTTCGGGATTCGGGAGCTACTTTAACCCTGATAGCTCCCCATTTGGTGCCGGATACAGCACCCACTGGCGGATCCGTGGCAGTACGAGGGGCAGGGGGAGCAGTATACCGATTGCCCACTGCTAGAGTGGAGTACAGACCCCCAGTCACCCCAGCAGCTGCCAGTTACCAACCCCCGGCGCACCGCTATACCACACGGCCTCCGGCCACGAACTACCCTCAGAGAGCCCGGTTCAATTCGCGGGGCTACTCACAACCTATTCGGTGCTTTGGATGTAAGCAACTAGGGCACAAAAGACCAGAGTGTCCCCTAAATGCAGCGAATCAAGCACAGTCCTGGAGAAGACCCGCTGGCGGAATCCCACATAATCCTCAGCCTGTGGCCCGCTACGTAGAGGCGCCAGAATGCTGGGGCAGCCTACATGAAGCAGACCCCGTGCAAGCTGCCCACCGGAATAACCGGCAACGGGTTAAAGTGAATGGGAAGGAGGTCAGTTGTCTACGGGATACTGGTGCTACCATGACCTTGCTTCAAGAGAACTTGGTGCCTGAGAAACAGCACACTGGAGACACTGTGGCTGTGAGGGTAGCAGGGGGCACTGTGTTCCGCCTACCTGTTGCCAGGGTACATTTGGATTGGGGAGTGGGCGCTAGACTTGTGAATGTGGGGGTCAAGAAGGACTTACCTGCTGATGTTCTCCTTGGAAATGACTTGGCCCCCCTTTTTTCTGCCTATGCTCCCATGGATCCCGCTAATGTTAACCCTGTGACTACCCAAGCCCAGTCCCTCCGGGAAGAGACGCTTCCATGTTTGGGGTGGGGGCAGTACTGAGCCAAGTTGGAGCAGATGGCGGAGAACACCCCGTAGCTTACTTGAGCCGAAAGTTGTTGCCCCGGACATCCCCAAGCCGATCCGTTGGGATCAGACTGTGTATGCCGGCTTGGTTCTGGGGGAGCATTGTGGCAAACCTAGCCACTTCTGGACTATAACGTAAGAAAGGTTGTCTGTGACAGACCCTTCGGTCAGGACTGAAAGTGTTAACTTTATTTTCTAACCACAAGTGGCTGGCTCCAGCTACAATCTAATTAATGCTTAGCATTCTATTGTTTGATCACCCCCAGAGAGAAACGCCTAAGTGATAAGGAGAGTCAAGAGTGTCCTGTGGTTGAAGTGTTTAAGTAATATAATCCTATTGTATCATGTCAAGGGCGTTTCTCCCTTTTATCTAATGTACAACATTCTTTCCACCCCCATCTGGGGGGGGGGGGTCAAAAACCTGTATAAATCTGTATGCTGCCTTCAAATAAAGTATTATTCTGTTTAAAACCTGAAAACTGGCTGGGTTGTGAACTGCTGATTCCCTATGCAGGACATTGTTCCCTGGTGTTAACCCTTGGTATCCGGTTGGTACCGTTACACCCCCCTCCCTCTCCCACCTTCCCTTACACTTGCTATGTGTAGCAGTCACGCAGGCTCCCGCACCCTTGCGCCTTCCCGGAACTCTGATCCCCGCTCGCCGGAACTGCTCCAGCGATAGGCTGCCCACCCGCCTCCCTTGTATCCCTCCCACGCCACCAACAATCGGCACCATCGCTGGCCGATGAAGAGAGGGTCACAGGAAGCAATGACATTTAGCAGCCAGTTAAACATAATTGATTCTTATTCAGAATAGAACGTTTTTGCTTGTTTTATCTTACTTAAGTGGTAGTGTTTTTTTTAAAGGGGTGTTATCTGTAGGCTAATGCACTAGTTACAAATTATTTATATACTATTCCTAAAGCCCGTATAAACAGGCCATTTTTTGCAGTACAGTGGTTCCACCCCTTGCTCTCTTTCTCTCCCCTCTCTTTTGCTCTCTCTCCCCCTCTGTTTGCTCTCTCTTTCTCCCCCTCTCTCTATTTTTTTCTCTCTCTCCCCCCTCTCTTTTGCTCCCTCTCTCCCCCTCTCTTTTCCTCCCTCTCTTTTGCACTCTCTCTCCACCTCTCTTTTACACTCTCCCCCTTCTCTTTTGCGCCCTCTCTCTCCCCCTCTCTTTTGCTCTCTCTATCCCCCTCTTTTGCTATCTCTATCCCCCCTCTTTTGCTCTCTCTACCCCCTCTCTTTTGCTCTCTCTCCCCTTTCTTTTGCTTTCTTTATCTCCCACTCTCTTTTGCTGTCTCTCTCCCCCTCTCTTTTGCTCTCTCTCCCCTCTCTTTTGCTCTCTCTCCCCCCCTCTCTTTTGCTCTCTCTCTCCCCCCCTCTTTTGCACTCTCTCTCCCCTCTCTTTTGCAATCTCCCTCCTCTCTTTTCTTTTTAATGACATGATGAGTCCACGGATCATCTTAATTACTTTTGGGAATATCACTCCTGCCCAGCAGGAGGCGGCAAAGAGCACCACAGCAAAGCTGTTAAATATCTCCTTCCTTCCCTCCCACCCCAGTCATTCTCTTTGCCTACGTTAAGAGCAAGGAGGTGGTAAATTAGGTGTTAGAAAAGATTCTTCAATCAAGAGTTTATTATTTTTAAAGTAGTACAAGATTGTGCTGCTTTGTCCTGGGGTGTAGCCGTAGTCCATATCAGTCTCTTCAGTAGAGCAGTGGTGGCTTTAGAACAATGAGAACTTTTGGGACATAATTCTCACTGCGCCTCCCATATATTTATGCTGCCCTAATCCTGATAGCCTAAGTAAGATTACTCAGGCTTTATCCTTTTTCAACAGTTCTATGTGAGGGAGAGGACCTCTCAATCCTGGTGAGCTGCCCTGCTGTCAGGCAGATTTTAAAGGTAAGTGCTGACTTTTTATTCTGGGTCTGGGAAAAGAATCTCAGAGGAAGTGGAGCGCTTTATTTACATGGGACATAACTCCTATATATAAAGGGAGGGGATCCTGTGACAGCACGTTGTAAGCAGGCACTGGGGCTGAGGAGATTTGAAGGATGCATACTTGCATGTTCCCATCCACAAGGACTATCTCAAATTTCTTCACAGTTCTCGGAATTTTCTCAAGGGTTCCGGGATCTCTGCTGGTGGTGCTCCAATTGCGGAGCATTGCAGTAGCTCCTTTTCTGGATGACATTCTGGTTCAGACGCCTTCCTTTCATCAAGTAGGATTACGCAAAATGATTTTTCCTGCGGTCTCCCGGATGGAAGATGAAATTGGTAAACTACAAGGATAGTTTTCTTGGAGAGCTATATTAGTCTCCTCATCAATGATGCTGACAGTAGTCAGGGATTCAAGGAATCTCAATTCTTGTCTAGCACTTCAGTCCCATCAAGTAGCTCAGTGCATGGAGGTAATTGGGCTGATGATAGTGGCAATGGACATCCTTCCAGTTGCCACCTCAGTTCTCAGCAGTTAAGAATACTTTGGGGGGTTGTCTCAGAAACTTTGCTCCCATTGAACCTGCTTTCACAGTTCTTCTGGGTGAATGTGACAACAGATGCCAGTCTTTTGGGCTGGGGAACTATTTGGGGCCCTCTAAGTGCAGGGAACATGGACTCAAGTGGAGTCTGTTCTTCCCATAAACATTTTGAAATTGAGAGTAATTTTCAATCCTCTGCTAGCCTGGCCTAAGTTAGCTTCGACCAGGTTTATCAGGTTTAAGTTAGATCTTACTTCAGTCGTCGGGGACTAGGAGTTTTCTTGGCCATGACAGAATTAGCCAAGATTGTTCAGTGGGCTGAGACCCACAATTACTGTCTATCGACGACCCACATACCAGAAGGAACTACATAAGTAACTTTTTACCCAGGGGAGTGGGAACTCCAGCCCGGAGGGTTTTTTCAGCCTGAATGGGGTTCGTTGCACTTGAATCTCAGGGCTTCTCAACAGAATGTGAAGTTTCTGAGGTACGGGTTGAGGTCAAAGATACCTCAGGCTGTTCTAATAGACGTTTTGGTTTTACCTTGGAATTTCAGTCTTGCATACTTAATTCCTCCGTTTAAATTTTCTCCTGGAGTCCTGGCTCGCACTAAGCAAGAGAGGGCGTCAGTGATTCTCATTTCACCGGCGTGGCCTGCAGGATTGGTATGCAATCCTGGTGGACATGTGACATCTTCCAACTGGGAGGACCTTCTTCTTCAAGGACCCTTCTTTTATCCAAAAATAGTTTCTGTGAAGCTGACTTCTGGAAGATGGAAGCTTTATTTTATCCAATCGGGAATTGGCCATTGAGACCTTGATTCAGTCTTGTAAGCCTGTGTCTAGGAAATTTTTACCCTTATGACATGGCGTAAATATTGATACTGCTGTGAATCCAAGGGATACTCTTAAATGGAGTAGGGTTCGTATTCCTAGAACTTTCTTTAGGAAATAGCTGCCTTGTCTCTTTTGTTACAGGTTCGTCTGGCGGACATCCCAGACGTACATTCGTTTGGTCTGGCCTTGGCCAGGAGCAGGTCTGTGTTCAAATCAGTTACTCCGCTTTGGAGTCTTAATTTAGTTCTTGAGGTTCTTCAGAGGGGTCTGTTTGAGCCACTGCATTCCTTAGATATTTTCTCTACCTGTAGAGTGTCAGAGCTCTCAGCTTTACAGTATGAGTCTCCTTTCCTTATGTTTTTTCGGATAAGGTGGATTTACGTTCTAATTTAGGGTTTCTCCCTAAAGTGGTTCAGATGGGAACACTAATCAGGAGATTGTTGTTCTTTACTTGTATCCTAATACTTCCTGTTATAAGGAACTGCTTCTGCACAATCTGGACGTGGTCCGTGCACTATGATTTTTTGTACAGGCAACTAAGGATATTTGTCAGTCTCCTGTTTAACGGAAAGAGACAGAAGGCTAAGGCTACTTCTTTTACTTTATTGCTGAAGAGTATCATTTGCTTTGCTTATGAGATTGTTGGTCAGCAGTCTCCTGAGGGAGTTATGGCTTTATCTACGAGGGTTCTTCCCTCTTCATGGGCATTCAATTTTAAGCCTTATGGAGCAGATTTGCAAGTCCGTAACCTGGTCCTCTTCTCATTTTTTTCAGATTTTACATTTGACTCTTTTGCCTTGGCTGAGGCCTCTTTTGGGGAAGGGTTTATCATGCAGTGGTGCCTTCCGTTTAGGTGTCCTGTCTTGGCCCTCCCTTATCATCTGTGTACCCTAGCTTGGGTATTGATTCCCAACAGTAATTAAGATGATCTGTGGACTCATCATGTCATTAAAAAGAAAAGAAAATTTATGCTAACCTGATAAATGTATTTATTTTTTTACACAATGAGTCCACGGCCCGCCCTGTTTTTTATTAGACAGGTTGTTGGTTATTATAAACTTCAGACACCTCTGCACCTTGTTATTTCCTTTCTCTCCTTTACTTCAGTTGAATGACTGGGGTGGGAGGGAAGGGAGGAGATATTTAACAGCTTTGCTGTGGTGCTCTTTGCCGCCTCCTGCTGGGCAGGAGTGATATTCCCAAAAGTAATTAAGATGATCCCCCTCTCTTTTGCTCTCTCCCTCTTTTGCTCTCTCCCCCTCTCTTTTTTTGTCTCTCTCCCCCTCTTTTGCTCTCTCTCTCCCCCTCTCTTTTGCTCTCTCTCCCCCCTCTCTTTTGCTCTCTCTCTCCCCTCTCTTTTTCTCTCTCTGCCCCCTCTTTTGTGCTCTCTCTCCCCTCTCTTTTGCGATCTCCCTCCTCTCTTTTGTTCTCCCTCCCCCCTCTATTTCCCCTTCTTTTGCACACTCTCTCTCCCCTCTTTTGCACTCTCTCTCCCCTCTCTTTTGCTTTCTCTCCCCTCTCTTTTGCTCTCTCTCTCTCTCCCTCCCCTCTTTGTTGCTCTCTCCCCCCTCTCATTTGCTCTCTCTCTCTCCCCCCCTCTCTTTTCCTCCCTCTCTTTTCCTTCCTCTCTTTTGCGCTCTCCCCCTCTTTTGCGCTATCCACCCCGCTTTCCTCTCTCTCTATCCTTTCTCTTTTGAGCTCTCTCATGTCCACACGGCTTCACCTACACCAAACCCAGCCCCCTCCGCGTAACGTCTGGTGCCGCCCGTGTAACACCCCCTCACACCCGGTCGGCCCCAGATGCAGGAGGTCAGTCTGTTGAAGGCCAGGTGTGTTTGTCCTCATGCAGTCTCTACTGTGCATGACAGCTTCGGACAAACACACTTGGCCTTTTACTTTTATATTATAGGATATTTCAATTTGTTTCACAATGTAAAAAGTATTCACAAGGTGGCGCCAAATGTAAATGGTTCACTAAGGTCTTATTGTTAAATAGGTTATTGTATACAGATCTCTGAGCAGACACCAATCCCTGGTTTAAAAATGTATACTTATTAGTCTGGCTTCTAATTGTTGAATTTGTAAATTTCTGGTTTAAAGGGACAGTCTACAATAGAATTCTTATTGTTTTAAAAGATAGATAATCCCTTTATTACCCATTCCCCAGTTTTGCATAACCACCACAGTTATATTAATATACTTTGTGATTACCTTGTATCTAAGCACATGACTTTTTATTTATTATCTATTGACTTGCATTGAGTACTGTGTTGTGGTAAATCGTAAATAACTCCTCTGCGTGAACATAATGTTGTCAATCTGGCCCACATTAACTAGCAGTCTCCTGTTGGGAAAAGCAAATAAAAAAGCATGTGATAATAGGCTGCCTATAGTGGCTTAGAAACAGGCAGAAATTTAGAGGTTTAAATGTTATAAAGTATATTAATATATAAATGTTGGTTGTGCAAAGCTCGGGAATGGGTAGTAAAGCTGTTGTCTATCTTTTTAAAAAATAACAATTTTAGTGTAGACTGTCCCTTTAATACAGGGCTTGAAAAATGTGTTTAAAATCTAGGACAAAACCCAAATAATGATAGCATAACACAAATCACAGAATGTGCCACATGGCACAGTTAATCATTCCAATACGAAAACTATAAGGCAAATGGCTGAATGAAGCAGACTGAGCGCTCTCAGTGGCACAGCTCACTAAATCCCCATCTCAGGAACAATGAGAACCAGGATTTCAAATTGTAGTGTAACAGATATTTGTAAAAAGTTAATATAACAAGCCAATAGGCTATCAATAACGTATATCAGGAATAAAACACACACTGGAGTCTATTTTAACAATATTGCAACCAATCAAGTAATGTCTCATTTGGATGACATCACATTACACCTAGTTAAAGGAACATGAAACCCAAATTTTTAATCAGTATTCAGATAGGGTCAGTCCATCTCAAGTGTTCCAATAATTGTCAAGTTGGTTGCTTGATCATTTTTAATTTTCATATTTTTTTTTTTTTTTTTTTAATGATTACCTCTATGTATTGGTATTGCAAAACAACCAGTTTTTTATTTTACTTGTTTTAACCACAGCAGCCATCTT
This sequence comes from Bombina bombina, assembly GCF_027579735.1. Lineage (NCBI taxonomy): Eukaryota > Metazoa > Chordata > Amphibia > Anura > Bombinatoridae > Bombina > Bombina bombina. The sequence continues at coordinate 853,194,410 of NC_069504.1, read as the reverse complement.
TGTGTCACAACACATTTTGGTTATACAGATGTTTACGAAAACCTTAGTATCTCAGCTCAGGATGGTCCTAGCTCCCTGGAACAAAAAGCTGATCTCTAGATCACATTACAAGGTACAATCAGCAGCGGACCTACTGAACAGTGGGCCCTGGTGCAGATCTTTTTTTTGTGCCCCCCAAAAGTAACTCATTAGTAACCAATAGTAATAATATACATGCCACTCTGTATAATGATGTTACGGACAGATATATAAATATATAGATGATAAGATGCAACCCTTACTAATAAAAGCTCCCCCCCCCCCCCCCCCCCCCCCGCATTAGGCTTGTACATATTCTGCACATACATATGTATAGACTGGCTGCTATGGGCCCCCTCCAGAACTTGGGCCCTGGTTCCACTGCACCAATGGTAGTTCTACCCCTGGGACATGTACATAACTAAACATTTTGCACATTCTTGATCCTTAGACTTAGAAATTAAGTCCTAATGTAATAATTAAATTCTCTGAAAGATCAACTTTTAGGGTCAATTTATAATGGGAAGGGTTCGAGTCTGTCTTAAATTTTTTATGTTTAAATATTTTTTATTCAAGTGTCAGTTTCATATGCAAAAAACATAGTGCAACATTGTCACAGGATTACAGATATCTATACATCTTAACATAGACCACTTCATGATCCAAAGATCATTAATGTCCATGAATCTTTGAATAGGGTGAGTGTTGCAGTCAAGTCCATAGAAAGTCCTGTAATATTATTATGACCAAACTGTGCACCCCCCTTCTCCCGGAAAGGAAGCCACGAATAGGGGGTATAGCATATTATTGCTTCAAAGTAAAATTGTCTACACTCTTAGTTATAACAGGGAAAAGAACCAAAAGAAGACAATATTGCATCATATAAATACATGAGACACTTGAGACAATTTCACATTTTTAACATAACTAATCAAACAAAATGAAAAAAAAAGAACTGGGGATACCAGGATTGTGGACTAGGATTTTTAAAAATTATCTGAATAAAGTATTCTGAATTCTGAGTTTACACCTCCTTAAAGATTGGGCGACCGAAATTACAGATGAGGAGACCCCCTCCAAATGTCAGTCCCACTCCTATCTCTGTACTGCTTAAAGATTAAACCCGGGACCATCCCTGAGCACCCAGTAATACCAGATCTTATCATCACTGTCCTTATTGTCTAAGATAAGTGCAGCTGAGGTATACATAGTATAGGTGGTAACCATTTTGTTCCTGACTTCAGTCGAGGTCAGTAAACCCATTTTTCAATACTTTGCATTACAAATCCTAGTGACTGTACAGAGTATTTTAATGAATGTGTTGATAGATCTATTGAACTGTTTCATTGGTTCATGTAAAAGGGCATGTTTTATTGTGAGGTGTACCTCGTCATCTAGTAAGTAACTAATAAGTAAGGATAAAGCCCTCCAGATATTTTGCACCTTACCACAGTCCCACCACATATGTCGGTATGTGCCTAGGTCCCCACACCCCCTGTAACCGCTTCTGGTGTTGGATTGAGACATGTGAGAAGTGTGCGGAGGGGTTAGGTACCACCTAAAAATTGTTTTTGCAGAATTTTCCTTTAAATCTACACTTAAAGGGACATGCCACCCACATTTTTTCTTTTATGATTTAGAAAGAGAATGCAATTTTAAACATCTTTCTAATTTACTTATATTATCTAATTTGGTTTATTCTCTTGATATTCTTTGATGAAAAGCATATCTAGATATGCTCACTAGCTGCTGATTGGTTGCTGCACATAGAAGCCTCGTGTGATTGGCTCACCATGTGCATTGCTTTTTCTTCAAATAAGGATATTTTAAAAATGAAGCAAAATAAATAATGGAAGTAAATTGTAATGTTGTTTAAATTTCTATTCTCTATCTGAATCATGAAAGAAAGATTTTGGGTTTAGTGGCCCTTTAACAAGCCCTTGTCTGCTGAGCTAAAAATCTTTTCCCAGGTTTCTCTGTCAATGGAGACCCCTAAGTCTTTTTCCCAGTTAAGCATTATTGGGGTGTTTACCTTGTTTGATGCATTCTGTATGTTGATATATAATCTGGAGATTGCTTGTTTCGGCCTTGAAGGGAAGATGGTCAACAACGTGACAGCTGTGGGTGTGTGGTCAGTGGTGTTCCTAATGAATCTGTGAATGGAGGAAGTAAGCTGAAAGTACTGGTACCAGTGGAATGTGATAGGGATTAGTTTGGCCTGTAAGTATCCTACCATTTTCCAAAATATCCGCCACTCTGTAAAGTCCCTTATTTTGCCATTTACTGATAATGTATCAATGGTCCCCATCTAATAAGTATTTTAATGGCATTAGTGTCGAGTGAGTTGGGAGGAGTTTAAGACCTCCAACCAGTTTATTCCATATATATATATATATATATATATAATAGCAGAGATGTACACTCTCACTTTCAGGTCGACTGCCAGGGTGCTAATAGGTATCAATATTAGTAAAGGAAAAACTTGCACTCACTGGAACTTTTCAATAAATCTTTACTGTGATGTGACCGTGACGTTTTGGGGATAATGTATCTCCTTCCTCAGACAACAAGTGATACAAAGTGAAGTACATATATAAGCAAACAATACATAACCCCACCCCCTAATTAGAACAAAAAATGCCAAACCGGTTACTAAGGTGACCACTACGTCACAATATCAACAATAGTGCAGTGAGCGTTGACATTTTACATGAACAGGCTGTCTAAGCCTATATTACTAATAAGTGATAGTAACCTATAATAACCCAGAGGAGCTGGGGAAAGACATGGCATATGAACATAGAGGTTACTGTACCCACCCCACAAAGACAGACACTTACGGTATACACATTAAATTAGCACACAAGGATCGCAAGTCTACAATCAGTGTTGCAAATTAAGCAAACATTAAGACCCCTCACGTTGCACATCATGCACAATGCTAATACATACGCCCATGAATGCACCGCTATGGACCGCTATGGACCGCCATGGGAGACTCACAAAGGCACACAGACAGCTCCTGCAGCGACGCGGCTCTGAACAGAGACCCGGAAGTATCCAATGCGTCACGTGCGAGGGGGTATTGCAATGGGTAGGACTTCATATTTTCAGAGTTAATCTTGTATCCCGAGATACTAGAAAATTTGCTTAATAATTTATATAGATGGAGCTAGGTAATGAGTGGTTTGGTGATAGTAAGTAAGATGTCGTCCGTGAATAATGTTAATTTATATTCCGACCTTCCTATTCTGACCCCTGAAATATCAGGGTTTCTTATGTTGGCTGCTAGGGGTATACAAAGCGCAAAAAGAAGGGGCGTTAGGGGGCACCCCTGTCTCGTTCCATTAAGTATGGGAAAGAGTTTGGACTTATAGCCTGCCGAACAAACCTGTGCCGTCGGGGTGGAGTATATGGCTTTAGGGGCCTTAACGAAGGAGCTTTCAAATCCCAAATGGTTCTGAGTTGCCAGCATAAAGCGCCAATCTATTCTATCAAACACCTCCGCATCCAACGAGGGAGCAGAGAAGACATACCTGAGTCTGAAAAATAGTGTATAATGTCAACCATTCTATGGACATTATCCGAAGCTTACCTATCTTTAATGAACCCAACCTGATCTTGATGGACCAGGGTAGGAAGAATTTGTTTCAGGCGCTTGGCCAATATTTTTAAATCTTGGTTGATAAGTGAAATTGGGCGGTAGTTAGAGGATAATTTACTACTAAACTACTAGTTTAGCTAATAAGAGTTCCTGGGGAATTGAGTGCCCTTCTAAGACATAATTGCTAAATTTTGTTATATGTGGGATCAGAGCGGATTTGAACATTTTATAATAGGGAATCCGTTGGGGCCCGCCGCATTTCCCGGTTTGAGTGATTTAATAACTGAGACAACCTCAGCCTGGGATATGGGAGAGTTTAGTGCTTGTTGGTCTTCAGCTGAAATCTTTGGCAAAGGGGTTTCAAATAGGAATTTATGTGTGTGACTTGTGACATCAGATGAGTGATCTACTTTTTTCCCATTGTACAGTGTCCCGTAATAGTCTTTGAATTCAGCCACAATTTCCTGTGGGTGTGAGATAGTTTTACTATCCAATTTTTCTATAATGGGTATCGTGGAAGCTCTACATCTATCCCTTATTTTATGGGCCATAAATGTATCCGTTTTTTTTGGTGTAAATGTAATATTGTGTTTTGAGTCTAAGGATAGCCCTAGCTGCATGTGTATTTAGTTTTTTAGCCAGTGAATGTTTTTTATCTTGGATTTTAAGTAAGGTCGATTGCGACCTATTAAGCTTATGTTGGCGTTCTAGCGACTCAATCTCCTCATACATTTGTGCTATAAGGGATTTCTGGTGTTTGATTCGGATAGACTTATCTTGAATTAGTAGTCCTCTCATTACTGATTTGTGTGCTGCCCAGACCTGAATAGGATTAGTCGTAGAGTCAGTGTTTATGTCCCAGTAATCCATCAGTTGTCGGAGTGTTCTGCTATATGTGATTGGATCTTTTAAATGGATCGGGTCAAATGTCCAAGTTCTAGATCTCTGGAAGTCCTGAACCCCACTCAGATTGAGAGTCACTATAGAGTGGTCTGACCACACACACGTGTGAATGGAGGATATCAGCAGGGGTTGTAGCACTTGGCTCGTGTAAATATAGTCCAGTCTAACATATGTGTTATGGGCTGGTGAATAATATGTGGTGTCATTAGTTACTTCATTTAATGTGTGCCATGTTTCTATCAGTAGGGCGCTAATGTCTCCTGTATGGACTTAACCATTTGATTATGGGAGTGTTGTCGTTTGGTTAGGGAGATGTTAGAAGTCGATTTATGTGAGTGCATAGTTATGTTGAAATCTAGAATAATTTTATGTTGTGACCATTGTGTAAAAAGATGCGAAATATTCTCAAAACATTTGTTTTGATGTGTATTAGGTGCATAAATGTTGCATAATATTATGACTAACCCATCTATCTGACCTTTAATAATTAAATACCTCCCTTCCTTATCAGCTATTGTGCTTTCATGAATAAAATGCAAGGATGAGTGGACCAGAATAGATACTCCTCTTTTTTTAGTGTCAGCTGTTGCATGGTCATGTGATGTGAATTGTTTAGCCCAATATTTGTAAATATGGGCTTCGACAAAATGAGTTTCCTGGAGGAATATAAGGTTAGCATGGAGTGCAGTATATTGGTTCATAGCCATTCTACGCTTAGTGTCTGTATTTAATTCTCTCACATTATAAGAGAGTATGCAGAGCCTAGGATTCATAAGTCCTCAGGTTAGTGGGTGCTACTTCCGGTCAGTCGGGTCAATGGTCGATAGATGCAAAATATACTTTCCTCATATTCATCTATGGTATTTCTATGGGAGGTGTGTAATGGACTATCAATCCTGGTGTTTTTGAATTGGGTAGGGGGAGGTATAAACAGTAAAATATAAATTATAAATGTAACATGTCCCAGCCTATGGTCCATCTTACTGCTAGTAGGCGGTATATTTACCTGACGAGTGCTAGCACAACAACATTGTAAACCATAAACAGGAAATATAGACTAGTACACAGCATTAAATATAATGCAAACAAATAAAACCATTTTTGTAACATCAGTCAAGACAAACAACATGAACAGATATAATCAAAAAGGATACCAATCCTGGGGTGAGGGGATTGATTCAGAACACCCCAGGGTACATTCCATCATCTCTCAAGACAACAGATTTCACTAGTAGAAAAACCCATATGACCTAAGGGTTTAAGTCTTCTGTTTCTTCCTATTAATTTTTGTCCATTTGGTAGATAGTGTCGAAGATTGGGGCTTAGAATTATCCCCCTGAGGGGAGTAGGAAGACAAATTTGGTAGAGCCGGTGTCTCCAGGTGTAATATCTTGCAATCTTCTGGAATATCCTCCCTTTCTTTGATGGTAATAACTCTAGAGTCCTTTTTTATCTGTAAGGCAAAAGGGAAACACCACTTGTATTGGATTTGGTACTTGCGGAGCAGTGTTGTCAAAGGCTTCAGGGTATATCTTTTCTGAAGGGTTTTCATACTTAGGTCTTGGAAAAATTGTATGACGTTCCCTTGAAACTTAAAGGTAGGGTTGTTTCTTGCAGCTTGTAGGATTTTTCCCCTATCTTGGTATAATGTCAGGTTTATTATAACATCCCTTGGGGGGAGACCCTCTTTAGGTATTGCTTTGAGTGCTCTGTGAGCCCTTTCTATGTGGAAAACATGGTCCTCCGTCATCTCTGTGATATGAAAAAAGAGTTGAGCCAAGTAGGTAGGTAGATCTTTATTAGATAGAGATTCCGGGACGCCCTTTAGTCTTACAATTTTCTACGGCTTCTGTTTTCTAAGTCGTCTAGTTTTTCCTCCATCTCAGAAAGTTGTTGCTAAGAGGTTACGGTATGCGACACTGTGTTAACTTAATCTGTGAAGGAATCAGTTTGTTCCTCCAAAGTGTCAATCCTGCCCCCTAGCTCTGCTATATCTGCTTTTATTTCTGACAAGCTATTGGTCATGACTGTATGTATGGTGTCCATCTTATCCCAAAGCTTATCAAAACTTGAGGCTATGTCCTGTTTAGAGACTAGGGTGCGTAAGTCCGCCTTTATAACTGGGGTTTGATCTTCCTCAGGCAGTAGTGCAGTTATTTCTGTTTCACTGTCACTTTCTTCTTCTACTTCCGTCATAGTAGTGACTTTAGGCAGTTGCGAGGTTTTGAAGAAATTAGTCACTGGGTTAGATTTTGAAAGATTGTCCCCTTTAGAGGATCTCCTAGCCAACATAATGTTATACCAGACCTCTTAAGGTGTATTAAAGTAGAAATAGTAAATATTAAGAGATGTCTCAATCTAAATAACCCTGTTTCAAAGGGATATTTATCGATGTCTGCGTGGTAGGTAGGTACTTGTAATTAGTGTGGAGGGTATAGCCAAGCCCCTTATTGACAGTCTCTGCCTAAGACAATATGGCCAATAATTGTTATATCGTAGAGCCTCCTACTTCAAAAGACTTAGGAAAACTGTGGAGATTAGGACTGTACAGGTATCACTTATTCTATTAGAGCCCCCTATCACTGTGAGAACCCCAGGATTGGTGTTTTTAGTCTGATGTAACCATGCGTAAGGGTTATGGTTGCCCTTCAGGGAGACACTTTATTGAGTCACCTTGTTTCTAGTCTTATTAAAAGTCCCTGGGCATCCTGTTCTATTTGTTCCATCTCTTGGGTGTGCTGTGGTCAGTGGGATATCTTTCTTTAGTATGGTAGACCTGTTCCCTCACTACACACTTTCGTGTCGCCACTAGGGTATAAATAACTTTTAGCTCACAAGAAGATTGCGTCACCCCTCTGTGGAGATCCGGAGTTTCACGATCGTCTTATCCTCGTGAATCCATTTGTATGTGATCATGCAGTACTCCTCCTATGGGCCTTTAGGGTGTCGTCCGCTTCTATGTAGGTCTCAGGCCCCGGTCTCCAGGCTGTTATGACAGAGTTGTAGTGTTACCTCTAGGGATAAAGTTGTGCAATCTCTGGTAATGGTATCCTTTACTCTGCTCTTAGATGTCCACAGAACAGTAGTTTAGGGTCTCAGAGTGGCAATAAAGCCGTGTATAGTGCAGTTGTTGTGCGAAGCTCTTTCCTCAAGCTGCCATCTTCAAGCTTGGCCAAGCTCCGCCCCCCCAGTCTTACATTTTTTAGGGGGTACCTAGATAAGTATAGTGTGCATGTAGAATATTTAAGGTTTGAGGCTACTTAACACTTCCCCTAACTTTCAGGTTGATTTTCTCTGGTGGGGGACCAGATTGAAACATAAAACAAAAATAAGTCCTCTATGGTAGAACTTTATGAGTAACAGAGCTAGGGCTAGCAGAAATCTGCGGAAAAGCTGACTTTATTCATGCATTTTGAGAATGTAATATGAGATGTAATATAAGCATAACAAATAATAAAAAAACTATATTTCACACTAATTATGTTTGATATAAAATAGATTATGCTTGTCAATGAGTTCTAACATTTACTACAGTTGATATTGACATACCCCATTCATCATGACTATAGAATAACAAAATATATATACTGGGCATGTATATGGTGTGTCAATCTGAACCAATAAGAATACCAAATGCTTATGGGGGACTTCTACTGGTGGCGCACTCTAATAAAAATAAAGAAAATATTAAACCTATAAATTCCTTTGATAATAAAATGTGATAAATCAAGTACATGTGGTACAAAAAAAAACAACAACACCTAGTGGCCACAACAGAATATAGTCCTACATAAGTAGGTATACTGAAGAGCTCATTCTTGATAATAAAGTGACTAAAAAGTGTATGTATACTGTAATATTGAGCATTTGATAAATATGTGATATATAAAAACATCCTTCCTTTAAACAACTCTATATACATTAAGAAAATATTGAACTAACAAATATTCTTAAACAACAACTAAACAAATGTGATTAAATTAATATACTAGCACTATATCCAGTGGCATATTTAGGTTTTGTGCTGCCCTAGGCACTCAAAATGTTGCTGCTTCCCCCCCCCCCCCCACAATATTTTTTGGGTCAGTGTGTAAAATGTTGGGGTTTTCTTTTCATAATAATTCAAAAGAAAATGGGCTAGCAAAACACTTGCATACAGGTGGGTTGAATTGCATGTATCTCATACCATTTTCTTCCTGAGAGAAGGGAGAGAAAAGAAGGGGAAAAAGGGAGAGAAAGGAAAGAAGGGAGGGAGAGAGAGAGAGAGAGAGAAGAGAAAAGAAGGGAGGGGGAGGAGAAAAGGGGGGAGGAAAGGAGGGAAAGAAGGGAGGGACAGAAAGGAGGGAGGGAAAGAAGGGAGGGAGTTGAGGGAAAGAAGGGAGAGAGGAAGGTAGGCAAAGAAGAATACACTTTGAAACAATCACTGGCCTTTACATACAACAACATACAGTAATTACCATCATTCAAGTAATGAAACTTTTTAAGTGTCCATTTACTATTTACTACGTGGGTTCATGAATGCAGAGGAAGCTATTAGTAGCTAACATTTATTAGCGCTGAGAGTTTATGATTAGACATCACAAGCTGATCTAAGCAGTGCACAGACGCATCCAGTCTTTAAGTTACTAAGACCTGCAATAATCATTGCGCTCGCAGACCCACCACAGCTGACAAGGGGAGGCAGCATATCGGCACAAGGTCTCCTCCTTCAGCCTCACCTTGTAAGCATATCCCAGGGCAAGTTTCTCACCAAGAATGATTCCACTGCAAAAATGCTGGCGGCTCTAAATAAAGCAACAGTTTAAAGGAGCACTGCCTTTGAAGAGCGACCTTATTAAGCGCACATGCCTTGTCTTCTTTGTAAAAGCCTGCACTTTATCGCTCACTGTACTGTATGCTGGCTTTTAGAGAGAGAATAGGGCAGATGTGCTGCCCCTCCCAAATCTGCTGCCCTAGGTACTAGCCTTGTTGTTGGCCTAGGCCATAATACGCCCCTGACTATACCAGTTCCCATATATGACAGATCAGTGAAAACCATTATTGTAAATAGGATATGTGTGAAATAGATGTAATGTGACTACAATGCAGTGTGAATGTGCCCTTTTATGTGCCCATGGGGGGGGGGGGAAAGAACTAAAAGTTTGTAGATCTATGGGGGTAAAAACACCATGGGAAGTTTGTATATCCAACAAGTGTCTCGTTGGTGTAATTTTAATACTCTATTGTAGGCTTGTAGGTGGAAGACTCTAATCTATATTAGTTTAGGTTAAAGGGACAGTCTAGTCCAAAATAACATTTCATGATTCAGATAGGGCATGTCATTTTAAACAACTTTCTAATTTACGTTTATCACCAATTTTGCTTTGTTCTCTTGGTATTCTTAGTTGTAAACTAATCCTAGGAGGTTCATATGCTAATTTCTTAGACCTTGAAGGCTGCCTCTGATCTCAGTACATTTTGACAGTTTTTCACCACTAGAGGGTGTTAATTCATGTGCAGGTTGCAGAGGAGGGGCTAGAATAATTAAATTGTTGGGAGTGCCCAGTGCCACTCTTCTCTGCAGCTTGTCTAAACCGTGCCTTGTGGTGTAATATATCGAGAGCTTTAGCTATGGTAGTCTGACATTCCATTCCCCAGGGCTAGGCTTCCCGTCTAGAAATGCATATAACTTTGCCCGATAGCTCTGGGTTTCTGTCTTTACTAGAGTTAAGTACTCAACAGGTTCCAGAATTAGGTTGCGTAAAGAAAGGCTAGTAGATGGTGTTGCAGTCTCCAGATCGGTGTCAGGACTACAAACCTTAGAACATACCTGCAGATGTGGGAGTGTTGGCGAGCTACATGTCTTGTAAGAGCTGTCAGAAGTGGACGTAGCTTCCTCAAGTGTCATCATGATATCCAATACAAATTCGTCCAAGTAAGAAGGTAAAAGTTCAGTGAGTGCTGCAAGTATATATTTTATTGAAGATGCCATAGTTGGGGAATCAATTGTGTAGTAGTAGTGTTATAAAAATGCCGTTGCCTTCAGAGCCTATTGGGTACTTTATTGGTAAGTTCGTAGGTGGGCTTTCAGTGACTTACCCCGCTCTTGTGTCCCAGTATTCTGATCATGTACCTCTTCTGCATGCTTCTTGATGCTCCGCTTAAGGCTAGCTTGGCTGGGATTCTCTTGTCAGGTCAGGAGTGCGCTGTGGCACACTTAATGGCTGCTGTCTCTTGATCTTGGCCCATCAGTGCGCTGTTGATAAGTGGATTAGTCGAGCCCAATTCTATTGTGTCCTCCGTGGCGATGTTCTTGTGCTCCTTGAGGGTTCACTGGTCTTCAGCCATGTTTGCAGCTCATTTGAGCGCTTAGGTATGTGCTTTGGGCTTTTTAGTTTGCCTGTATATGGAGCTCCTTTAGGAAGCGGCTAAATCTTGTTGGCGCTCAGTGGTTCTCTAATAAAAAAAAAAAATTTAACCCCTTCACTACTGGAGATTTCAGAAAAAAGCTTGACAAAATAAAAAAAAAATTTAAATAATTTTTTTCATTGAGGCATTGAGTGGAAACAACACAATAGAGAGTATGTCCAGGCACGGAACAGAAACATTAAAGAAACTGATACATTTCACATATGGAAGGTATACAAGGGTTAAAACATTGGTGCGCTAATGTAACATTTGTTATCGTAGTATCTAGACCATAGTTATTCAATATGCATAAAAAAGTAAGAGTCAATGACGTGGAGTATATCCAGGGCAACAACAGAGGAATAACAGTTGACATAAGTTATAGTGACCCCTTTATGACCTTGAGTATAAAATGAAAAACTGTAGATATGAAACATGTGTGACTGGAACATATAAGAAAGAAGCCTCGATTTTTTTTAAAACAAGTAACAAGTGGTCTCTACCCCGAGATAAAAGGTGTTCTATAAGCTGAAAATAGTGAGAGGTAGGGAGCTAGTTTTCGTCAGGCCTCCCGTAGGCCTGAGTGTATGGGGGGGGGAATGCAGCGGGCAAAAGCCACTCGTTACGGAGGGGAGAAGGGAGGGCGGAGCCAGTTAAAATGTTATGAAGGTACAGATCACAGGGCTATGTGAAATGGAATGGAATTGGATCTCAGGGCTTTTGAGTATACTCCCAATGGGGTTATTCTTAATCTACGCCTCTAGTGAATAAAAGTTAGGGCATGTGAAAGTAAGGGCAGCTTCCCAGAAAGGATTCAAGCAGGGGGGACAATTATATATGTACGAAAGGTAAAGGACTACTACGCAAACCCCTCTCCTGGGGAGGTGCCAACCACAGGCGATGCGGGTAAAAGGAGAAGGGATATGACCCACAGGTAATAAATGCCGGCGGGAAAGGGAGGAGAGGGGTCAGAGGGAGGTGGTAGATGACTGAGAAAGCAATGACCTGAGAAAGCTATGTGTCCCTCATATACAAGCTTAAAAGGGATTAGTATAAACATAAAATATGTGGCAATACTTAGGGTAGGATGTGGTATACTTTGCCCTTATAAAGAATAATGACACTACAGGGAGTGCAGAATTATTAGGCAAATGAGTATTTTGACCACATCATCCTCTTTATGCATGTTGTCTTACTCCAAGCTGTATAGGCTCAAAAGCCTACTACCAATTAAGCATATTAGGTGATGTGCATCTCTGTAATGAGAAGGGGTGTGGTCTAATGACATCAACACCCTATATCAGGTGTGCATAATTATTAGGCAACTTCCTTTCCTTTGGCAAAATGGGTCAAAAGAAGGACTTGACAGGCTCAGAAAAGTCAAAAATAGTGAGATATCTTGCAGAGGGATGCAGCACTCTTAAAATGGCAAAGCTTCTGAAGCATGATCATCGAACAATCAAGCGTTTCATTCAAAATAGTCAACAGGGTCACAAGAAGCGTGTGGAAAAACCAAGGCGCAAAAAACTGCCCATGAACTGAGAAAAGTCAAGCGTGCAGCTGCCAAGATGCCACTTGCCACCAGTTTGCCCATATTTCAGAGCTGCAACATCACTGGAGTGCCCAAAAGCACAAGGTGTGCAATACTCAGAGACATGGCCAAGGTAAGAAAGGCTGAAAGACGACCACCACTGAACAAGACACACAAGCTGAAACGTCAAGACTGGGCCAAGAAATATCTCAAGACTGATTTTTCTAAGGTTTTATGGACTGATGAAATGAGAGTGAGTCTTGATGGGCCAGATGGATGGGACCGTGGCTGGATTGGTAAAGGGCAGAGAGCTCCAGTCCGACTCAGACGCCAGCAAGGTGGAGGTGGAGTACTGGTTTGGGCTGGTATCATCAAAGATGAGCTTGTGGGGCCTTTTCGGGTTGAGGATGGAGTCAAGCTCAACTCCCAGTCCTACTGCCAGTTTCTGGAAGACACCTTCTTCAAGCAGTGGTACAGGAAGAAGTCTGCATCCTTCAAGAAAAACATGATTTTCATGCAGGACAATGCTCCATCATACGCGTCCAAGTACTCCACAGCATGGCTGGCAAGAAAGGGTATAAAAGAAGAAAATCTAATGACATGGCCTCCTTGTTCACCTGATCTGAACCCCATTGAGAACCTGTGGTCCATCATCAAATGTGAGATTTACAAGGAGGGAAAACAGTACACCTCTCTGAACAGTGTCTGGGAGGCTGTGGTTGCTGCTGCACGCAATGTTGATGGTGAACAGATCAAAACACTGACAGAATCCATGGATGGCAGGCTTTTGAGTGTCCTTGCAAAGAAAGGTGGCTATATTGGTCACTGATTTGTTTTTGTTTTGTTTTTGAATGTCAGAAATGTATATTTGTGAATGTTGAGATGTTATATTGGTTTCACTGGTAAAAATAAATAATTGAAATGGGTATATATTTGTTTTTTGTTAAGTTGCCTAATAATTATGCACAGTAATAGTCACCTGCACACACAGATATCCCCCTAAAATAGCTAAAACTAAAAACAAACTAAAAACTACTTCCAAAAATATTCAGCTTTGATATTAATGAGTTTTTTGGGTTCATTGAGAACATGGTTGTTGTTCAATAATAAAATTAATCCTCAAAAATACAACTTGCCTAATAATTCTGCACTCACTGTATAGGGAGTTCTTATGGGGAAGACAAAGATAATGATATTAAAAGGTCCCAACAACTATTTTTATAGGTCAGTTACGCTAGGAGACTCGTAGCATGTTCAGGTTTGAGGTTGTAGGAGATCAACATTTAAAAATACCATAATACTATCAAGGGAGTGTCAGATTCAGCTTGTATAGAGATGTGAGGGAAAGCTGAGGTTAACCTTAAGTCTAAGCGTAACTTAACTACATGCTCCTCTGAGTAGAGAATGAACAGAACTATCTCAGAGTAAGTGTCCTCGGCATGGGTTAAGTCAGGTATGCATAGTCTGACCGATGCCAGCTTTATTGAGAAAACGGGAGGGCTGTAGGAACTCTAAGTGTAACTGAGTATAAAGCCTTTGGAGTAGCTTCCTAAATAAATTCCCTACAGTAGACCAATATATACTGTGGGTTGCCTAGTACAAATGTTTAGTCAGGTGTAAGACCAAAAATGTGTATAAAAATAGGATAGTATGGAGAATATGTAGGGGAGATGTTAGTCAGGGAACAATCTTCATGGGACTATACTTCAATTAGCCTAGAGCCATTGTAATGGAAATCTTAGGGATGTAAATGGAATTGTAGCTGGATTAGAATTTCTATAAGCATTCTGAGACTAGGATAGGATGTAGGATGTGGTATACTTTGCCCTTATAAAGAATAATGACACTATAGGGAGTTCTTATGGGGAAGACAAAGATAATGATATTAAAAGGTCCCAACAACTATTTTTATAGGTCAGTTACGCTAGGAGACTCGTAGCATGTTCAGGTTTGAGGTTGTAGGAGATCAACATTTAAAAATACCATAATACTATCAAGGGAGTGTCAGATTCAGCTTGTATAGAGATGTGAGGGAAAGCTGAGGTTAACCTTAAGTCTAAGCGTAACTTAACTACATGCTCCTCTGAGTAGAGAATGAACAGAACTATCTCAGAGTAAGTGTCCTCGGCATGGGTTAAGTCAGGTATGCATAGTCTGACCGATGCCAGCTTTATTGAGAAAACGGGAGGGCTGTAGGAACTCTAAGTGTAACTGAGTATAAAGCCTTTGGAGTAGCTTCCTAAATAAATTCCCTACAGTAGACCAATATATACTGTGGGTTGCCTAGTACAAATGTTTAGTCAGGTGTAAGACCAAAAATGTGTATAAAAATAGGATAGTATGGAGAATATGTAGGGGAGATGTTAGTCAGGGAACAATCTTCATGGGACTATACTTCAATTAGCCTAGAGCCATTGTAATGGAAATCTTAGGGATGTAAATGGAATTGTAGCTGGATTAGAATTTCTATAAGCATTCTGAGACTAGGAGTTAAGAGAAAATGCGGACAGTAATGTTATAGGAGACGTGTGGGATTATAGCCATTTTGGTGTGAATAGGGAGGGAGTAATATGGTATCCCAAAGATAATATTACATAGATCAGCCCAAGATATAAACAGCACATATATAGTTATCCACCTAGTAATTGAAAAGTATAATAGCTTGCACAGCATAGGTAGGACATTAGCATATAACAATATTTGCCTGTTGAAGGTATGTTAGACACAGGAACATTATAGAAAGCCTTACATCCACAAATTTAGGAGTAACATCATATTATGACAGTTACATTTATAGTATAGAAGAGTCATGTGGTTATGTTATTCTACTTCATGTCTTGAACATGTTAGACTCAGCATGCACCTGGTATATGCAGCCATAGCATAAGAAGAGTTATTTATATTGCTTTGGCCATGCAAGCTGACAAAGTGGGCAAATATTGAGAGTATATCCTTGGAAGGGATATCATTCTATCTAATGCATCTTTAGATTGGCCTCTTCTCCTTTATGCTATGGAAAATACGTGGCTCACTAAATATAAACTGACTGTCTATAATTACCATCTTAATATCAGCTAGAACATTTTACAGTCCCATAGGACAATTCAACAAGGAAGCAACAAACATTTTAAAAAAAATAAAAGTAAAACATAAACGTTGCACCCTTCAAAACTCAAGTATGCACCAGATAAACAGAAACCACTATGAAGGTGTAATGTATAATGGTTTGCAGCAACAGCTTAACAATGTCATGTGGATGTGTTTCTTAAAGTGAAGCCCCAAAGGTGGGGATATAGCAGTAAGGACAGTAATATTCAAGATGTTTCCCGGAACATTCACCAATGGAAAGTGAATATGAGAGCTAGTGAGGTAGAGTCAGCCGACCCCTATCTTATTGATCTCGGACCTGGTATGCACCTCAGACTCCGGTAGTATCTGCTTTGATAAGCCCCTTTCATCGAGATGAACACAAGAAACTGCTGGACCAGGTTTAGTAGGAGACATGGGAAACATAGAGAGAAGTACTCCTCCTTCTAAGTTGACTTTTCCCTTTAGACAGATCACATCCCCGATCTTAAGGTTAGGTTGTATAGCCCCTTTTGAGCAGTCTCCACAAGCAGTAACGGTCCCTTGGAGCGGGGCTAAGTGATCCCGGTATAGAGCCATGACTGTAGATGTTGTGGCTTCCTGTGTGCAGGAGATGTCAGAGATCGATATCTCATCAGTTACCCACTTTGCTGTTATAGTCGGCACTCTGTAGCGATCCGATGGTTGTCCTGATACGCCGTGCCAAAAGCTTAGCAAGGATCTGTCAGGGGGGATCTCTTGATGTTCCGGTATCCCACGTGTTGGTACAACGCAGTTAACATCACTTTGCACTGGAGAAATGCGCCTGGGATCGTGTGCTGACAGCGGTATTAGGGAGAATAACAGTAGCGTTAAGTCCTCCTTTAGACTCTGAAAGGGTCTCTCGAATAGGTGTTGTGTACGCTGTTCCCACAGCTCCAGGGCCTCCATACTGGCAGCGCTATTTTAAGGGTAAATACTTTCCTGCAGCTCCACGTGGTATCGCTGAGGAAGTTATAACAGAGATGCGGTCCCAAAATACAGTGTTTGTGGTGTCCTTTAGCAAAGGGCATATACCTGTTTCCTTATTTTCTAACGTAGCAGAAGTTTGAGCTCTTTAAATATGTATTAATCCATATATTTGTGCTTGAAGGTCCAGAGCCTCTGAGAAACACTTCTGGCTGCTTTAGGCGTTGGCTCCGTCCCCCGATAAAATAATTTTTAACATTTTGCTATCCAAATAGAGCCCTTGTTTCTTACCTATGAAAAAGATATATATATTTTTTCGGCATAAAAAGAGCTTTCAGGGATGACAGTTTCAACTAGCTATTTTTACAGAATTAAGAAATTATTGTAAAATTACAAAAAAGTAAAAAAATAAAAAACGAAATTTATGCTTACCTGATAAATGTATTTATTTCTTGACACGCTGAGTCCACGGATCATCTCTAATTACTATTGGGAATATCACTCCTGCCCAGCAGGAGGCGGCAAGGAGCACCACAGCAAAGCTGTTAAATAACATCTCCCTTCCCTCCAACCCCAGTCATTCGACCAAAGTAAAAGGAGAGAAAGGAAGTAACAAGGTGCAGAGGTGCCTGAGGTTTATAACACAAAAAACTGTCTAAAGAAATAGGGCGGGCCGTTGACTCACTGTGTCAAGATTTTTTTTTATCTGATAAGCATAAATTTTGTTTTCTTTCTAATGACATGGTGAGTCCACGGATCATCTCTAATTACTATTGGGAATCAATACCCAAGCTAGAGGACACAGATGATAAGGGAGGGACAAGACAGGGCACCTAAACGGAAGGCACCACTGCTTGAAGAACCTTTCTCCCAAAGGAAGCCTCAGCCGAGGCAAAAGTATAAAACTTATAGAATTTTGAAAAAGTGTTTAGAGAGGACCAAGTTGCAGCCTTGCAAATCTGTTCCACAGAAGCTACATTTTTGAATGCCCAGGAAGAGAAAACAGCCCTCGTAGAATGAGCCGTAACCTTCTCAGGAGGCTGCTGTCCAGCAGTTTCATAGTTGAAGCAAATTATACTCTTCAGCCACAAGAAAGAGAAGTAGCCGTAGCTTTCTGCTCCTTACGTTTCCCAGAGAAAACTACAAACAGAGCAGAAGACTGACGAAAATCCTTAGTCGCCTGTAAATAGAATTTCAGAGCACGAACCACGTCTAGGTTGTGCAGAAGACGTTCCTTATGAGGAGAAGGATTATGACATAAAGAAGGAACAACAATCTCCTGATTAATGTTCTGATCTGAAACTACTTTAGGAAGAAAACCTAATTTAGTACGTAAAACAACTTTATCCGAATGAAAAAAAAGGTACGGAGACTCATACTGTAAAGCCGAGAGCTCAGAGACTCTACGAGCAGAAGAAATAGCAACAAGAAACAAAACCTTCCAAGATAACAACTTAATATCTAAGGAATGCATAGGCTCAAACAGAGCCTGCTGAAGAACCTTAAGCACAAGATTAAGACTCCAGGGAGAAGTAACAGGTTTGAACACAGGCCTGATTCTGACCAAGGCCTGAACGATTGAACATCTAGAACCTCTGCCAGACGTTTATGTAACAAAATAGACAAGGCAGAAATCTGAGCCTTCAAGGAACTTGCCAATAAAAACCTTCTCCAAACCTTCTTGGGAACAGATAAATCCTAGGAATCCGAACTCTACTCCAAGAGTAGCCTTTGGATTCACACCAATATAAATATTTTTGCCATATCTTATGGTAAATTTTCCTGGTAACAGGCTTGCAAGCCTGAATCATGGTCTCAATGACCGAATCCGAAAAAAACGCGCTTAGATAAAATTAAGCGTTCAATCTCCAAGCAGTCAGCTTCAGAGAAACTAGATTTGGATGAAGGGAAGGGCCCTTGAAGTAGAAGGTCCTTCCTTAGAGGAAGCTTCCAAGGGGAGAGAGATGACATCTCCACTAGGTTTACATACCAAATTCTGCGAGGTCACGCCGGAGCAATGAGAATCACTGATGCTCTCTCTTGCTTGATCCGAGCAATGACTTGAGGAAGCGAACGGAGGAAATAGGTATGCAAGACTGAAGTTTCAAGGAACTGCCAGAGCATCTATCAGAACCGCCTGAGGTTCCCTGGACCCAGAAAGCTTGGCATTCTGACGAGATGCCATGAGATCTAGATCCGGCTGTCCCCATTTGAGAATCAAGTTGGAAAACACTTCCGGGTGTAATTCCCATTCTCCCGGGTGAAAGGTCTGTCTGCTCAGAAAATCTGCTTCCAAATTGTCCACTCCTGGAATGTGGATTGCAGATAGACAACAGTTGTGGGTCTCTGCTCACTGTATAATCTTGGACACCTCTTTCATGGCCAAAGAACTCTGAGTTCCACCCTGATCGTTGTTGTAAGCCACTGAGGTTATGATGTCCAACTAAAATCTGTTAAACCGGGCAGAAGCTAACTGAGGCCAGGCCAGAAGAGCATTGAAGATTGCTCTTAGCTCTAGAATGTTTATGGGGAGAACAGATTCTTCCCGAGTCCATGACCACTGAGCCCTTAGGAGGCCCCAAACTGCTCCCCAAACTATCAGGCTGGCATCCGTTGTCACTATAACCCAGGTAGGTCTGCGAAAACAGGTTCCCTAGGAGAGATGATCCTGAGACAACCACCAAGGAAGAGAATCTCTTGTCATCTGATCCAAATTAATTTGCAGCGACAAATCCACATAATCCCCGTTCCACTGCCTGAGCATGCATAATTGCAGAGGTCTGAGATGGAAACGGGCAAAAGGAATAATATCCATGGTGGCTACTATCAGACCTATTACCTCCATACATTGAGCCACTGATGGCTGAGGAGAGGACTGAAGAGACAGACAAGCATCGAAAATCTTGGATTTTCTGACCTCTGTCAGAAATATCTTCATTAGAACTGAATCTATTATAGTTCCCAAGAACACTACCCTTGTAAATGGAATAAGGAACTCTTTTCCAGGTTCACCTTCCAACCATGAGAACGCGGGAAGGATAAAAGCATCTCCGTGTGGGAGATTGCTAGTTGAAAGGACTAGGCCTGAACCAGAATGTCATCCAGATAAGGCGCCACTGCAATACCCTGTAACCAGAGCACTGCCAACAGAGATCCCAGAACCTTTGAAAAAATTCTGGGAGCTGTAGCAAGTCCGAAGGGAAAAGCCACAAACTGAAAGTGTTTGTGGAGAAAGGCAAATCTCAGAAACTTGTGATGATCCCTGTGGATGGGAACATGAAGGTACGCATCCTTTAAATCTACTGTTGTTCTAAATTGACCCTCTTGAACTAAAGGAAGAATGGAACGAATAGTTTCCATTTTGAAGGACGGTACTCTGAGGAATTTGTTTAGACTCTTGAGATCCAAGATTGGTCTGAAGGTTCCCTCTTTCTTGGGAACCACAAACCGATTGGAGTAAAATCCCAGATCCTGCTCCTGTACTGGAACAGGAACTATAACCCCTATTTCGGATAGATCCCGAACACAACGTAAGAACGCCTCTCTTTTTATCTGGTCGACAGATAATCTTGAGAGAATAAATCTGCCCCTGGGAGAAAGGTCTTGAATTCTAGTTTGTATCCTTGGGACACCATGTCTATTGCCGAAGGATCCTGAACATCCCGAACCCAAGCCTGAGCGAAAAAGGAAAGTCTGCCCCCCACAAGATCCGGTCCTGGATCGGGGGCAGACCCTTCATGCTGACTGATTCATTAGTGGACTTCTTGGATTGCTTTCCCTTATTCCAAGATTGGTTGGGTCTCCAGGCAGGTTTGGACTGTTCCTGTTTTGTAGAGGGAGAAGAAGGTTTACCCTTGAAGTTTCGAAAGGAACTAAAATTACTCTGAAGTCTCTTCTGCTTATTGAGGGAAGCATCAGAAATAAAAGAATTAGCCAATTTAAGAGCCTTGATCCTGTCCTGGATCTCTTCAAGGGGAGTGTCTGTTTGAATGGAAACAGACAGTGCATCAAACCAGTATGCCGGCGCATTACAAACAGTAGCAATACACACCGCAGGTTGCCATTGTAACCCCTGGTGAACATACATTTTCTTAAGAAAACCCTCCAGTTTCTTATCCATAGGATCCTTAAAAGAACAGCTATCCTCTATGGGAATAGTGGTTCTCTTAGCTAAAGTTGAAATTGCCCCTTCTACCTTGGGGACTGTTTGCCAAGACTCCTTAATAGAGTCATCAATGAGAAACATCTTCTTAAAAATAGGAGAAGAAGAAAAACCTCTCTCCCTTCCTTAACAATAATTTCTGTAGCCCAATCTGGTACGGGAAAACATTCCAGCATGGAAGGTACATCATAGTTTTTGTTAAAGGGACAGTTAAGTCAAAACTAAACTTTCATGATTCAGATAGGGCATGCAATTTTAAACAACTTTCCAATTTACTTTTATCATCAAATTTGCTTTGTTCCCTTGGTGGTATTTTTGAAAAGCTAAACCTAGCTAGGCTCAAACTGATTTCTAAACTGTTGAAAACCGCCTCTTAGCTCAGAGCATTTTGAAAGATTTTCACAGTTAGACAGTGTTAGTTCATGTGTGTCATATAGATAACATTGTGCTCACTCCCGTGAAGTTATTTAGGAGTCTTCAATGATTGACTACACTGCATGTCTGTCAAAAGCACTTAGATAAGGAGGCTGTCCGCAGAGGCTTAGATACAAGGTAATCACAGAGGTAAAAAGTATATTAATATAACTGTGTTGGTTATGCAAAAACAGGGAATGGGTAATAAAGGGATTATCTATCTTTTTAAATAAGAAAAATTTTGGTGTAGACTGTCCCTTTAAGTTTGCTAGATTTTTTAGGGTTGACAATGACAGCAGTGTCAGAGTCGTCCAGAGTAGCCAAAACCTGCTTGAGTAGTAAACGGAGGTGCTCTAGCTAACTTCAGCTTCAGAGGAAGGAATTACACTGTCAGAATCTGAGATCTCACCCTCAGATGCTACCGAAGAATCCTTCCCATCAGATCTATGAGAGGGAATATTCGGAATAGCCACGACCAAGTCAGACACCTTACACACTGATTCTTTAGACTACCTCTTGCGCTTTCCCTGTAGCATAGGAAAAGCAGACAACACATCAGAAACTGCAGAAGACATGAGAGAAGCAATGTCTTGCAAGGAGACCCCAGCCGGAGCTTGAGAGGAAGCGCAGGGCACTGAATTAATGGGTACTAAAATTTGGGACACCTGGGAAGAAAAATGTGGCATATTTTGAACATTGTCAGAAGACTCCTGGACAGCATCCGTCTTAGACAATATTGGCTCAAAAAGTCTATCCTTAAAATTTTAAGTTCTCTCAACAGATGAGGAACAAAAAGAAATTGGTGGTTCAATATTAGCATTCAAACATAAAGTACGTCTGTAATCTACAACAGAGTCTTTGTCCATCTTAACAGAATAAATATAAATAATTAAATAATGAACAAATTTAATAAAGAAAAAAACATTACTGTCTCTTTAAATTTTAAAAAGAAACTGCTTTATTTTTGATGCAATGCAAAAAAGAAACTGCTTTATTTTTTTAATAAAAACAAAAACGTTACTGCTTTATTTTTCAAGATATGTGAACTAAAAACGTCTTAATAACACCTCAAACAGCCTCTACACCTCAGCTATAGCTTTGCTGAGGTGCTATCCTAGCAGGATAACAAAATAACTGGGGCGCGATCCGATATCCGTCGTAGTTTTCGGCGCAGGTGAGGGAACCCGTGCCGCCCGTAATTTCACCTCGCAACTCGAGCTATCCAATATACTGCGCCGTCAGATGCTAAGTAGGAAAAACCGGCGATCAACTAAAATGTGCGCAAATACACATTTTAGTCGTCGCAAGTACTTACGCCAGTATTTTGTTCACGTAA
Source organism: Bombina bombina (assembly GCF_027579735.1). Lineage (NCBI taxonomy): Eukaryota > Metazoa > Chordata > Amphibia > Anura > Bombinatoridae > Bombina > Bombina bombina. The sequence continues at coordinate 853,172,020 of NC_069504.1, read as the reverse complement.
AGTCTCAATAAAGTGTAGTTTTATGCAAATTAGGCTACGAATCGTAAGATACAACGGCCAGTTCTAAAAGATGCGCCACGTAATTACGCCATTCAAAAATCATACTTAAACTCCTGTGCAGCCGCCATTTTCTTTAGTGTGTTTGGTTGGTTCTTGGAGCTACAGCACACTACAGTGAGTAAGAGAAAGTGGTTAGAGTAGAGAGAGAGGCGCATTGCATATATTTAGTTAGGTCGGATTTGGTGGATTTGTTAAGCTTGTACATTACTGTCACTTTTTTACATATTGCACACATTTTGCAGACACACATATACAAAATACACAACTTTTTTTTATATAACACCTTACACATTTTATTTATCTTTTACAGTGTGAAAGGATGAGTGTTTGGTTGTGATTGTTTGTGATTGAAGTGGGAGTGAGTGTGAGTGTGTGAGTGTGTGTAGTGTGAGGATGTCAGGGAGAGCTAGGGCGGGGGGGGGGAGGAGGGAAGGGGAGTTGCAGGGAGAGGATTATGGTCAGGAAGAGCAGCAGGGTCCCCGTCAGGGAGTCAGTGGAGTGGGGAGGGGGAGACTTAGAAGGGAGGATGGGAGTGGGGTTGCCCCAAGGCCAGGCACACTCAGTAGAAGAGGGATAGAGGGTGCACATGGGGATAGAAGGGGGGAGGAGGGAGAGGATAGGGAGGAACCCACACCAGGGACATCCCAGGGAGGGAGCCAGGCGGCCCAGGACGAGGAGCGTATGAGGTGCCCCAACTTCTCCTTTGCTGAAAACCTCGCTCTAGTCCAGGCCGTCCTGGAGAACCATACCGCCCTCTTTGGTCAAGAGAAGGGCAAAGGAGTTGCCCGTAGCGTAAAGATACCTGGCTGAAGGTGGAGGAGGCAGTTAATGGTGTGTCCCAGCAGAGGAGGACTGTGGATGGCCTAATGAAAAGGTGGAATGATTGTAAGAGGAGAGTCAAGGAGAAGATGGGCCAAGAAGCAATGTCCCAGAGGGCAACAGGAGGTGGGCCTCACCAGGAGGCAGAATATAACGAGTGGCAGGAGCTCATTCGTAGGTCCCTGAGCGTCACAGCAGTCCGTGGACTTCAAGGGGCTCGTGACTCAGGGATTGCAACATCAGCACAGCATGCTGGTGAGTAACATCCCACACACCAGTATTATATGTATTTGAGATATAACATCCTATAATGTCACACATTCATGTACACAATGAGGAGCATGGTATTTGGCCTACTAACAAAAACATCTACAATTAGATTTCACATTAAAGGGACATTAAACCAAATCTTTTTATTTCATTATTCAGATAGAGAATACAGTTTTAAACAACATCCCAATTTACTTCTATTATCTAATTTGCTTCATTATTTTGTTATTCTTGGTTTATTAAATATCAATGCACATGGGTAAGGCAATCACACGAGGCATTGATGTGCAGCCACCAATCAGCAGCTTCTGAGCCTATCTAGATATGCTTTTCAGCTAAGAATATCAAGAGAATGAAGCAAATTAGGTAATGGAAGTAAATTACAAAGTTGTTTAAAATTGCATGCTCTAGTTGAATCATGAAAGAATAAAAATGCTTTTAATGCCCATTTAATGCTACTTAACACATTGAAATTCATGATATGAGGTGGCATAGTGAAATACTAACATGTCTCAGAGTAACACAGGCCACAAGCCACATGTAGAGTTTTCAGTAAATGGACACTATAGTCATCACAACCATAGTGTCACTTAAAGAACACATTTTCTCCATCACTGACATGTACACAGAACTATTGTATGAAACACATACATGTATACTTTGCAGATTAAAAACCCTCATATCACAAATCTCAATGTGCACATGCATGTTATAGAGTTTGACATGAGAATGTGTATAGGCGCTAGCATGTACATTGTATGCCCACATGGATATATATCTGACTGTACTAATCCCTCTCATCATTTGACTCCTCCACAGAACCTCCAGTCACCAGGGTGCAAACGCCCATGCATCCACCTCCACCACCACCACAGAGAATGCCTCCACCTCAACCACCGGTCCAGAGAGTCCAGCAAGAGTATGCTCCCAGGCATGAGCTGGGTTGGAGTGCCTCTGTTGACGATCCAGATCTCATGCCACCAGCATTGCAAGACGATACCTGGCAGGATCCCTGGCCGGAGGACTATTCCTTTGGCTTGGAGGGGGAGCCAAGTCAGCCCCGAAGGGTAGATGTCTTTACCCCCCCCCCACACACACACACCAATATCAGGCCAGTCAGGGATTATACCACCAGGCTGAGTAGGTGCACAACAGTCGGCAATGGGACTACCAGTCCATACGGAGATCTCCACCATCTGCGTCCCTCGGAAGAGCTCCAGCATCTGAGGAGGAGCATATAGCTGTCAGCATTCCTCAGGCAGCACCGCCTGTCATCATCCCTCAGGCAGCACCAGCTGTGATCCCTCAGGCAGCACCAGCTGTGATCCCTCAGGCAGCACCAGCTGTGATCCCTCAGGCAGCACCAGCTGTGATCCCTCAGGCAGCACCAGCTGTGATCCCGCAAGCAGCACCAGCTGTGATCCCGCAAGCAGCACCAGCTGTGATCCCGCAAGCAGCACCAGCTGTGATCCCACAAGCAGCACCAGCTGTGATCCCACAAGCAGCACCATCTGTGATCCCTCAGGCAGCACCAGCAGCTGAGGATGTTCAAGTTGAAACAGCAGCTAGAGGTGAACCTGCGCCTAGAATCCCTGCTGGTAAAGAGCCGTTAGATCCTCTGACTTCCGCCATGGGCGACGAATACATTGCTCTCCAGAGGAGGCAAACATCAACCTGCGAGAGGCTCACAACAACCTGCGAGAGAATGCAGAGAGACCAACGCAGGTTTTACAGGAGCCAACAGACTTTACTACAGCGTTCCATTGAGCTGCAACGGGACATGGCAGCATCTTTAAGTGGTATCGTCCAGAACCAATCTCAGATGCTGAGAGTTATTTCGGACATGCAGATGCAGAGTGACAACAGATGGAGGGAACAAAACCAACTGTTGGCTGTGTTGGTGGAGCATTTCACACACCAGCAGGACATTGCCTCCAGCCTCTCATCTGTGGCCAGCACTCCTGCAGAATCCTCTGAATCCACACAACCCAGGAGAGACAGGGGAGCCACTGCAGGCCCCTCAGCCCCCTCATCTAAGAAGCCTAAAAAAAAAAAAAAATATTGTTATATTTCATCCTAAATCTAGTCCTCTGTTATTTACGATATAATTGTCATCCACATCCATGTGAGGGGTGTTTTAGTACACTAATATTTTTGAGAAATATAATAAGGCCTGTGTGGAAATGGCCCAGAAAAGGTAATATCATCATGTTTATGACATATTCATGTTCTCTAAACCACATCACATAGTTGTGTATGAGGGGTACATATAGTGATATTCACTTTTAAGATGTAAATCAAGGTTTCTCACATCCAATAGAAATTGACCCATGTGCAGGGATAGGCACGAGCCAAGGCTGTGGCGGACAATTTCTAAGGTAAAGACTTTTAGTGAAGGACACCTTGCCTATCCCTGCACATGGGTATATATATATATCTAAATAATAATGTTTTTACAGAAGGTGTGAACATAAGGTATAAACATCCATTTTCATTCCTCAAAATGATAGTCAATAAATCATAGTGACCAAAACATGAATTGAACTAATTATATATTTTCAGTAATTAGGGTGGTTAAGGGAATGGGGGTGGGATGTAGTAGTTTCACTTACATGCAGTGGAACTCCGCAGTATGTAATTCGATGACCAGCTGCAGCAGGGGCAGCACTATCACCATGGACCTCAGCAGCAACTATAGAATCAGCATGTGTAGACAGAACTACAGGGTATTGTAGGGCTTCCAGAACCCATTGTGCCCCATGATGCACCCCTTGTGCTCCATGATGACCCATTGTGCCCCATGATGACCCATTGTGCCCCATGATGCACCCCTTGTGCCCCATGATGACCCATTGTGCCCCATGATGCACCCCTTGTGCCCCATGATGACCCATTGTGCCCCATGATGCACCCCTTGTGCCCCATGATGACCCCTTTGTGATTGGTTTGACAAACTTGCAGGGGCAGGAATAATAAATGCTTTGAAGAGGTTAACTATTTGTGATCAAGCTGCTGATATGTATGTTGTTAAGCATGCACTTGTTAGGCCTTCAGAGAGTTACGTTGGTTTCTAAGTCAGTGCAAGGGTTCCTGCGGCTGAAATTTGTGGCGATATGAGAATGGAGTAGATTTTCTGAAATCTGCACGCGTAAGTCCTTACGCCGTATATATACCAAACTGCGCGTGTTTTGTATGTCAGTCTATGGGCCAAAAAACGACAGGCGAAGGAAGAAATATACACGCGTCATTTCTAAGTTACGCCGTATATAAGATACCAAACCCGCGCAAATATTGGCGTCGCCGGCTTTTGCGGGCGACGATTTATATCGGATCGGGCCCCTGATTCTTAAATTCAAAATGGAGCTGTTTCAGAAATGTCAGGCTAGCAAATAACCATTTGATTTGAAAAACGTTAAGATGCAGGGGGTCGATCCAATAAAAATCGTCGCCCGCAAAAGCCGGCGACGCCAATATTTGCGCGGGTTTGGTATCCTATATACGGCGTAACCTAGAAGTTACGCGCGTATATTTCTGCCGTCGCCCGTAGTTTTTTGGGCTATAGGCAGGTATACCAAACCCGCGCAGTTTGGTATCCAATATGCAGCGTAAGGACTTACGTGGCGAAAATGGAGAAAACTTACTCCATTTTCACCTCGCCACAAAAAGCAGCCGTAAGAAGCCTTACGCTGACTATTGGAGCCCCGTAACTCCCTAAACTGGCTGCTAAAATAAACCTAACACCTAACGCATGCGCAATGTCTATCTCCCTGTCAACCGCGATCTGCTAAAATAAACCTAACACCTAACGCATGCGCAATGTCTATCTCCCTGTCAACCGCGATCTTCTAAAATAAACCTAACACCTAACGCATGCGCAATGTCTATCTACCTGTCAACCGCGATTCCCCCCCCCCCCCCGAAATCCCTAATAAAGTTATTAACCCCTAAACCGCCGCTCACGGACCCCGCCGCCATCTACATAAACTAACCCCCTACTGTGAGCCCCTAAAACCGCCGCCATCTACCTTATCTATCCCCTAATCTGACCCCTTACACCGCCGCCACCTATATAAAAATTATTAACCCCTAACCTAATCCCCCTATACCGCCGCCAGCTATATTATCTATAACCCCCTAAAGTGAGCCCCTTACACCGCCGCCATCTCTATTAAAATGATTAACCCCTAATTTAATCTACCTACCCCGCCGCCAGCTATATTATCTATGTTAACCCTAAGTATATTATAGTTAATATAGGTATTACATTATATATATTAACTATATTAACCCTAATTATATTAGGGTTAATATAGTTAATATAGTTACTATAGTATTTATATTAACTATATTAACTCTATCTAACCCTAACACCCCTAACGAAATTTATATTAAATTAATCTAATTCATTTATAAACTAAAATATTCCTATTTAAATCTAAATACTTACCTATAAAATAAACCCTAAGATAGCTACAATATAATTAATAATTACATTGTAGCTATGTTAGGGTTAATATTTATTTTACAGGTAAATTGTTAATTATTTTAACTAGGTATAATAGCTATTAAATAGTTATTAACTATTTAATATCTACCTAGTTAAAATAATTACCCAATTACCTGTAAAATAAATCCTAACCTAAGTTACAAATACACCTACACTATCAATAAATTAAATAAACTACAAACATCTATCTAAAAATACAATTAAATTAACTAAACTAAATTACAAAAAAAAACAAACACTAAATTACAAAAAATAAAAAAAGATTACAAGATTTTTAAGTTAATTACACCTATTCTAAGCCCCCTAATAAAATAATAAACCCCCAAAATAAAAAAAATTCCCTGCCCTATTCTAAATTAAACAAATTTCAAAGCTCTTTACTTTACCAGCCCTTAAAAGGGCCTTTTGTGGGGCATGCCCCAAAGAATTCAGCTCTTTTGCATACAAATACAATACCCCCCCATCAGGGCCGGATTTCCCATTAGGCACAGTAGGCATGTGCCTACAGGCGCCTTGCAGTGAGGGGCGCCTGCCTGTCAATAATAAAAAAAAAAAAAAAAAAAAAAAAAAAATTTTTTTTTTTTTTTTTTTTTTTTATGAGGGCATTTATTTTAGTAAGAATTGTGCTGCCAGGTGCCTACAAAGTCGAGTGTTTCATTGGGAATATGTTACAGCAGTTGAGGGAGCCATGAAGGAGAGAGGGGCAAAGATTAAAACTAAACCCCTCCCATTGAATTTCTAAATTCTAATTTTAAACACATTTGTTGACCCCTGGATTACATATAATCTACAACATTCCATGTTTTCCTTTGAGAGCAACATCATATGATATTTATATTTCAGAACAAAATAAATGTAACATCTGTGTGTGTTTGTACCAAAAATATCAGAGTTTACAAGATTTTTTTCCCTACATTTTATATTTTCTTCCACTGGCTGCACAGGTTGTTGATGGTGATGAGCTTGCATGCTGCTAGTTTTAATATTGCTATTGTTTACACAAAACTGTGTTTGACTCCAACAAAATGTTAAGCACATAGTCAAAGTCATCTCCAGAAAAGCAATACACTAATGGCTTGTCAATAAACATGTCCTATGAGCCCATCTGGGTCTGCACAGATGTGTATTGCTGTCTCAGAACTGACATTGACTATGTGTTTAACTCTTTTGCAAGAGGCTAACACACTTCTCTGCAAGCACTAGTGCAATAATAAAATGCCCAGCAAACTGTCACATTTGATGTCCCTTTAAATAGGGTTTTCTTTAGAATATTTTGCATTAAAAGTTTAACATGATTTGTTTTTGTTATACATAATAGAAATTGTATGGCCATTTGAGTCAAGTGAATATTGATTTTTGGTGTAGCTTCCATTACAACAAATATTGCAATTGGTGTGTGTATTTGTGTATCTCCATAAAAGGGAAAATGTAATTTTACATCTAATATTTATTTTTAGTTGTCCTAAATAATAATAAAAAAAAGTCCTCATTTTTTCCACTTTTTTCTAGGGGGGGGTGGGGGGGGTGGGGGGGGCGCTTCAGGTTTTTGTGCCTACAGGCACCTGAGATGTAAATCCGGCCCTGCCCCCCATTACAACCCACCACCCACATACCCCTATTCTAAAACCACCCAAACCCCCCTTAAAAAAGCCTAACACTACCCCCCTGAAGATCTCCCTACCTTGTCTTCACCACACCGGGCCGAACTCCTGATCCGATCCGGGCGATGTCTTCCTCCAAGCGGCAAAGAAGAATTCTTCCTCCGGCGATGTCTTCCTCCAAGCGGCAAAGAAGAATTCTTCCTCCGGCGACGTCTTCCTCCAAGCGGCAGCAAAGTCTTCATTCTTCCGGTGGCATCTTCAATCTTCTTTCTTCGCTCCGCCGCCGCGGAGCATCCATCCCGGCCGACTACTGAACTTGGAATGAGGTACCTTTAAATGACGTCATCCAAGATGGCGTCCGCCGAATTCTGATTGGCTGATAGGATTCTATCAGCCAATCGGAATTAAGTTAAAAAAATCTGATTGGCTGATTGAATCAGCCAATCAGATTCAATTTCAATCCGATTGGCTGATCCAATCAGCCAATCAGATTGAGCTCGCATTCTATTGGCTGATCGGAACAGAAGAAAGAAGATTGAAGATGCCACCGGAAGAATGAAGACTTTGCTGCCGCTTGGAGGAAGACGTCGCCGGAGGAAGAATTCTTCTTTGCCGCTTGGAGGAAGACATCGCCGGAGGAAGAATTCTTCTTTGCCGCTTGGAGGAAGACATCGCCCGGATCGGATCAGGAGTTCGGCCCGGTGTGGTGAAGACAAGGTAGGGAGATCTTCAGGGGGGTAGTGTTAGGCTTTTTTAAGGGGGGTTTGGGTGGTTTTAGAATAGGGGTATGTGGGTGGTGGGTTGTAATGGGGGGGGGTATTGTATTTGTATGCAAAAGAGCTGAATTCTTTGGGGCATGCCCCACAAAAGGCCCTTTTAAGGGCTGGTAAGGTAAAGAGCTTTGAAATTTGTTTAATTTAGAATAGGGCAGGGAATTTTTTTTATTTTGGGGGTTTATTATTTTATTAGGGGGCTTAGAATAGGTGTAATTAGCTTAAAAATCTTGTAATCTTTTTTTATTTTTTGTAATTTAGTGTTTGTTTTTTTTTGTAATTTAGTTTAGTTAATTTAATTGTATTTTTAGATAGATGTTTGTAGTTTATTTAATTTATTGATAGTGTAGGTGTATTTGTAACTTAGGTTAGGATTTATTTTACAGGTAATTGGGTAATTATTTTAACTAGGTAGATATTAAATAGTTAATAACTATTTAATAGCTATTATACCTAGTTAAAATAATTAACAATTTACCTGTAAAATAAATATTAACCCTAACATAGCTACAATGTAATTATTAATTATATTGTAGCTATCTTAGGGTTTATTTTATAGGTAAGTATTTAGATTTAAATAGGAATATTTTAGTTTATAAATGAATTAGATTAATTTAATATAAATTTCGTTAGGGGTGTTAGGGTTAGATAGAGTTAATATAGTTAATATAAATACTATAGTAACTATATTAACTATATTAACCCTAATATAATTAGGGTTAATATAGTTAATATATATAATGTAATACCTATATTAACTATAATATACTTAGGGTTAACATAGATAATATAGCTGGCGGCGGGGTAGGTAGATTAAATTAGGGGTTAATCATTTTAATAGAGATGGCGGCGGTGTAAGGGGCTTACATTGGGGGTTAATAATTTTAATATAGATGGCGGCGGTGTTAGGGGCTCACTTTAGGGGGTTATAGATATAATATAGCTGGCGGCGGGGTACGGGAGCGGCGGTTTAGGGGTTAATAACTTTATTAGGTTGCGGCGGGGTACGGGAGCGGCGGTTTAGGGGTTAATAGCTTTTTTATTATTAGGATAGTGAGGGGGGATAGCGGATAGAGGGATAGACGTGTCGGGCTATGTTAGGGAGGCGTGTTAGACTTGTCAGGCTATGTTAGGGAGGCGTGTTAGACAGTGCGGGTGTTTTAGACTTTAGGTTTCTCATTGAAATTATTTACAAACAACTTGTGCAATTATGGCATACATGGTTGTAAATGTTTCTCTGGGATCCCCTTTGTTCAAAAATAGCAGACATATATGGCTTTGGCATCGCCTTTTGGTATTTAGAAGGCCGCTAAATGCCGCTGCGCACCACACGTGTATTATGCCCAGCAGTGAAGGGGTTAATTAGGGAGCATGTAGGGAACTTGTAGTTTTAATTTTAGCTTTAGTGTAGTGAGGTAGACAACCCAAAGTATTGATCTAGGCCCATTTTGGTATATTTCATGCTACCATTTCACCGCCAAATGCGAACAAATAAAAATAAAACGTAAAATTTTCCCAATTTTAGGTTTCTCACTAAAATTATTTACAAACAGCTTGTGCAATTATGGCATAAATGGTTGTAAAAGCTTCTCTGGGATCCCCTTTGTTCAGAAATAGCAGACATATATGGCTTTGGCTTTGCTTTTTGGTAATTAGAAGGCAGCTAAATGCCGCTGCGCACCATACGTTTATAATGCCCAGCAGTGAAGGGGTTAATTAGGGAGCTTTTAGGGAGCTTGCAGGGTTAATTTTAGCTTTAGTGTAGGTATCAACCTCCCACATGACACATCCCACCCCCAGATCCCTCCCAAACAGCTCTCTTCCCTCCCCCACCCCACAATTGTCCCCGCCATCTTAAGTACTGGCAGTAAGTCTGCTAGTACTAAAATAAGAGTTTTTTTGGGGTTTTTTTAAAAAAAAATAATAATTCTGTTCTGTAGTATCCTCCCTTAGCCCCTAACCTCCCTGATCCCCCCCCCAAACAGCTCTCTAACCCCCCTCTCCATATTGGGTACTGGCAGCTGTCTGCCAGTGCCCAGTTTGAAATGAAATATGTTTTTTTTTATTTTTTTTAAAAAAAATACTATTTTCTGTGTAGCTGCCCTCCCTCAACCCCCAACCCCCCAACCCCTACCAGATCGCTAAACATTTGAGCTGCTAAAGTTTTGAGCTGCCCACCCTCACTCCCACCGAGTACCATCATTGTTTCATAGTGTAGGGTTCCCACCCGCCCGCGCGCGCGCCCCCCCGCTCCCGTGCACGCGCGCGTGCACCCACAATCGATCCCGCCCCCCTCCCACCGATGGCCGCCCACCCGCCTCCCTTGGTAAGCTCCCACCCACCAACGAACATGGCCATCAATGGCCGATGCAGAGAGGGCCACAGGGTGGCTCTCTCTGCATCGGACGGCTAAAAAATGTTATAGCAGGATGCCTCAATATCGAGGCATCACTGCTATAACATGAAAGCAGTTGGAAGTGATCAGGATCGCTTCCACTGCTTTCAAAGACCAACGACGTACAGGGTACGTCCTTGGTCGTTAACTGCATTTTTTTGCAGGACGTACCCCATACGTCGTTGGTCGTTAAGGGGTTAAAGCTGCTTAAGAAAATAAATTAGCACTTACCTCAATAAAATCTGCCTGGCAGCAAGGCAGCTCACTAGGTTTGTATAGGTCCTTTCCCTCACATTGACCTGTGGAAAATAATAAGGGCAGCAACTTTTATTTAAATATGAGGGAGGCGCAGTGAGAATTATGTCACACAAGTTCCCTTTGCTTAAAAGCCACCAATGCTCTACTGAAGAGACTGAAATGGACTACAGCTACACCCTGGAGTAAAAAGAGCACATACTAGTACTGCAAATAAAATAATAAAATCTTGATTGAAGAATCTTTCCAGCACCTAACTTTACCACTTCCTTACTCTAATGTAGGCAAAGAGAATGACTTGAGTTGGAGGGAAGAGAGGTGATATTTAACAGCTTTGCTGTGGTGCTTTTTGCCGCCTCCTGCTGGCCAGGAGGTGAATATCCCAATAGTAATTAGATGATCTGTGGACTCACCGTGTCATTAGAAAGAAATGTACTCTAAAGTAAACCGCCGGGAGTAAGTGAAACACACACCACACATTGAGCCTATATCTCCTCATCCCCAGTGCCTGCCATTACTGACGTTTTTAACATTATCCCCTAATTCTATAGGAGAATGTCTCTTGTGTGCCATCAAAGATATTAAAGTGCCATAGTTTTCCTGCATATGTCCCAGAAAAATAAAACCAGCACTTACCTCCCGAAATCTGCCAGGCAGCTCACTAGGTTTGAGAGGTCTTCCCCTCACATGGACCTGTGGAAGAAAAACAATGTTAGGGCAGCATTAAATATGTGGAAGGCGCAGTGAGGATTGTACCCCACAAGTTCCCTTTGCTTAAAAGTCACCACTGCTCTAATGAAGAGACTGACATGGGCTACGGCTACACCCCAGGACAAAGCAGAACAAACTTGCACTGCTGAAAAATAACAAAATCTTGCTTGAAGAATCTTCTTCCAAACACTTAAACTTTACCACCTCCTTGCTCTTTTTTGGTTTTATTAGTTTATTTTTCAAACCCAACAATCATTGAATACAGCATATCAGAAAAATAAATGACGTCACGCAGGACATAAAGATTAAATCTATGCTTAATAAATCACAAATAGTTGAACAGAAACAACAAAAGATTAATCGGAGAAACGGTCAGTTACTATGATGCACTCCCTATAAACATGCTGTTGGTATTTTTAAATAATAAAATGTAACTTAACTACTCGGGTGTTAATTCTCAGAAAACAAACTGTCATAAAACAGATAAATATACATCAGTTTGCAAGTTATCTTTATCACTAACTTCCATCTAATGATTATACGTAATATCTCTTCGAGATTAAATTACCAATCCTTTATATCTGAGGGCATATGAAGATAAACTCTCACCATATAAAAGAAAGAAGAAAAAAAAGGGGGGGGGGAGGAGAGGAGAGAGAAAAGGGGAAGAGAGAGACAAGGGAGAAGAGGAGCCTCTCCCTCACTGCCCAATATCTCCAGCTAACCAGGGCCTTTGGAAGCTGGCCCTTTTCTATCTGCTGTTTGAACCATTCAGAGCTCTTAAAAAAGAAGACTATTTGAAGTTGTGCCTCTAAAGGGAGGGACATAATCATTAATTTCCACTTAACAAAAAAGGGATGTATTTGTCTATTATTATAAATCCTAATATTATACTGTTCCAGTATTATCTGATACTGGGCACTTTTCAGAAACTCTGAAAACTTGGGGCCTTCCTTTCCTTTCCAATTCATTAATATCACATTCCTACCTACAAGTACCATTGTATTAAAAAATCTAAAATTGGGCTTGTCAGCAGTATATCTAGAGAGGAAAAATATCTCAATTTGCATGAGTTTGATCTGGGTTTCCAGTACCTTACTGCACCAAACATTGACTGTATGCCAACATTGCATCACTTTAGGGCATACCCAGAAACAATGTATTAGATCTGCCATATCCTGCCTACAATTGGGGCATTTCCCTTGGCCGCTGACCCATATAGCTAGTCTAGCCGGAGATAATTAAACCATGTTCAATAGTTCAGTATGTGATTCTCTCCAACTAATAGAGACCGTTGCCTTGGCTGTTAGTGAAACACTATTCACAATCATCTCCCTTGCCACTTGCAGCATCGCCTTGCTCCATTTGCTAATTCATTTTTTGATATGGGATTCCCCATGAAAATTGATCAGCAGTTTGTATATCTGTTAGATGTTGTTAATCCCTATATAATATAATTTGACCATTTTACCTAGATTCTCCATATCTAACTCTGGGCCCGCTTCTGCCCTCAAGTTAAAAATATGTTTTTAGTAAATTATATTTATCTCTTAAATCATCAAAAGCTCTCATTACAAGTTTCTTCTCCTCACAGACCTGTCCTATGGAGTAAAGACCTTTATGTGCCCATGTCGAGAAGACAGATTTAGTCAGTCCTGGCAGGAAACTTAAGTTGCCAAGTATAGGTAGAAACTCAGACTTACGGAAGTCATTCTTCATTTCCAAATACATCTTCTGCCAAGCACCCACTATGTCTTTGAAGGTAGAAAGCTGTATTATACTGGAAGGCAATTTTGCAACTGGGGAATGTAAGATTGTTTTTAAGTCAAAAGGGGCTATTAGATTTGACTCTAATTCGTACAAAGTAACCTGCTCTTTCTCAGTGATCCAGTCAAGTGCAAATTTACATAAGGCAGCATAATTATAAAATCTAATATTTGGACAGGCTAAACCCCCACAAACTTTTGAAAGTGTTAGGGTGAGTAATGCTATACGTGGCTTCTTACCTCGCCATATGAAATTATTAAAGATCCTGTGGAGTAGAGAAATATCCTTTTTATATAACAATAATGGGAAATTTTGAAGAAAATATAGAAGTTTAGGAAAGAGAATAGCCTTGATGAACATTATTCGAGCTGAAATACTCAAGGGAAGGTTAACCCATACCATTGTCCCGGGTCATTACTTAAAGTTATGCCCAAGTACTGGATATGGTTGGTTTCATGGAAAGGATGAGGCACATCGCGGAGCCGTTTATATATCCATAGTAACTCAGATTTTTCATTGTTAGTCTTATATCCGGAGAAAGAACTAAACAACCTGAACATTTGCAAAACCTGTGGTATAGACTGTGATGTGTGACTCAAGAATAATAAGAGGTCATCTGCAAATAAAGATAAGACCACTTCTTGTCCACCCACTCTAACCCCCCTCAATTCCTGTCTCAGATAAATTGCGAGGGGTTCTAAAGAAAGGTTAAATAGTAGTGGCGATAGCTGGCAACCCTGTCGCGTAACCTCTCTTCAAAAGGAAATCTGTCTGAAATATCTCCATTCACTATGATAGCTGATAGTGGATTCTGATAAATCATACGTACAAACTGTTGAAAGGGCCCTATCATCCCAAATCCTTCCAGGGAGGTGAACAGATGGTCCCAGCCGATCGAGTCAAATGCCTTCTCGGCATCGACCGTGAGAATTGCTAAATCTGGATTAGAGTGGGATTGTCTAAAGGTCTTGTTCCAAAAATAATCTAACATGAGCTGAACTTTACGTATATTTCTCTCCTGGTTTCGCCCTGCCATAAAACCCACTTGATCTGGGTGTATAATATAATTTAGGCACGTTTTTAGTCTATTGGAAATAATAGCTGTCATCAGTTTATAGTCTTGATTTAGAAGAGAAATAGGCCTGTATAATGCAGGTAATTCCGGATCTTTCCCTTTCTTCAAGATCAAGATTATATTTGAAGCTGAAAACAAAGGAGAGTGTATCTTATTGCCAATAAAATAATTATTAAATAAAGCACAAAGGGGTGAAAGGACTAGCTGGTGCAGCAATTTATAAAATTCGGCTGGGAGAGCGTCAGACCCTGGCGATTTACCTGGCTTTAAATTTATTATAGCCTCCGAAATTTCCTTTATCGAGATAGGTTTATTAAGTTTTTGTAGGTCCTGACTTAAGATTTGAGGTAGTTTAACTTTTTGCCAAAACTTATCTTTATTATCGATATGTATCGGGCTGGGAGAGTACACGTGAAAAAAGGCAAGGAAGGCTTGTCTTATTTCTGTGATCTTGGTAAGTCTTTTGTTCTGATAATTGATTGCCGTTATATAATTTTTAACCCTGAATTCCTGCAAAAAAAGCTTTTTGCTTCTAGTCCACAAAAATCATCATTTGCTTGTAAAATAAATCAAGTTCTAATCTCGCATCTTTGTATTTATTCCAAAGAGGAATTGATGGATTGTGGATATAACGCCTATAGTTGTTTTTTACAGCATTGGATAATTGAACCTCCCTCAGTTTCCTTTTTGCCTTATTTCTCACTAGATAGGCTTTTATTTTGCCTCTTAATATCGCTTTTGCGGTTTCCCAAAATATTTCGGGTTTACTTAGATAATCCTTGTTTAAATCTGCGAATTCCCGCCACCTTCCTTGAAGACATGTCATGAATTTTATGTTATGAATGAGATATTGGGGGAAAAAGAAACGCGTATTATTGTTCTGTACATAGTCTCTACCCTTTATCTCCAGAGAGATGATCGCGTGATCAGATATCATAATTTCTGTTATATCTGTTTTAATCTCCGACCCCATCATTAAATTTGAGATCAAGAAAAAGTCTATCCTCGAAAAATATCTAAATGACTTGGATTCGCAGGTGTATTCTCTACGGTCTCGATGCTGAGCTTACCAGATATCTTTAAGGCCAGCTTCTGACAGAACTTACGCATTATCTTGGCTTCCCTACGTTTTTTGTCAGGGGGCCTACTATTAGATCTATCCATAGAGATTACAAAAAACATAGTGAGTTTTTTTGATTTGTATTTCTAGGATTTGATATCTCCCGTCTGGGTCATTATCTACCGATAATATCTGGTAGTCCAGTCATTTATTCAAAGGTATAGCTAATCCTCTCTTCTCCTCTCCTATCATGATACCATTGTTCTTACGATATAGCCTCAGTATGTGAAACTTATCTTGAAAGTTCAAGAAATTAATTATTACAGGTCTTAGTTTAGTTGAACCGTCTGGCTTATTGCGAACTGGGCCTACACTCTGTGGGCTCTCTCTACAGGGATTACCAGATTTTCTATATGACTACCTACCAGTTGAGGAAGTGTAGTGGATGCAAATGTTAAAAGATCAGAAAAGTCCCCGTTCTCTGGAAGCCCAATAACCCTGAGGTTATTGCGGCGAGATCTATCTTCCAACTCTTCTACTCTGGACTGCAGTGTATGTATATTGCTATCCTGAGATGTAGTTATCTGTTCCTGAGTAATGGCTCTGTCCTCGATATCAGAGACTCTTGTTTCCAACTTAGATATTCTGGTTGAAAATTGTTTAACTTCACTCGTCAAATTAACTATTTCTTGTTTAAGTACATCAAATTGTGGCATTTTCAAGTCAGAGATTTGATGGAGGAGTACCGTAGTATCAAAGTTACTCAGACTTAAATCATTGCCAGCCTCCAAATTACTGTCGCTAGGCTTAGTTTCTTTATCTTTTTGCTTAGGCGGCATTGCTGGTGAATTAGATTTTGAGTGTGACATATATTTGTCCATAAGGAGAAGAAAAAAAAGTGTACACCGCAAACCGAGTCTCTTCCATAGAGGACTCACAAGTTGAAAAAGGGATTCAAAGTGTTAAAACTATAATAATATCTGGGAAAGTGGGGGAAAGGTGTAAGTGTTCAGGAAAGAAAGGGAAAAAAAAGATGAAAAGGAAGGGTAAGAAAAAAGGGAAACAGAATGTGGGTGAATATGTGAAAAAGAAACTAGACTAATTCAGACAGTGAGTGGAAGTGTATATCTGTTTTATTGCAATACCACCTGATCTATAATGGAGTCCTAGCTAAGCAGGACTAGCTAGGTACTTGAGATTGATGCTTCACTAAATTAGCTGTAATATTTAGCTGTAGAAGAGGGAGACTTTAGTGGACTGTTAAAGAATAGTAGCAAATTCTTATGCAAGCTCTGTGACCTTAAACCAGCGTTAGATCACAATGTAACACTTATTATAGTGCCTATAACAAAACATAAGAACTGCCCCAGCCAATCCCAGATATCTAAACAGCCATTATTAAGAGCATGAACAAACCAAAAAAAAAAAAGAAAGAAAAACATGTGCATTTCAAAATTACTATTGAGGAAACCTCTATTATCCAAAGAGTTATTATATGTTCCTTATGTCCTAGGGTTGGAAATAGGGTTAAAAGTCACAAACCACAACTATAGGATTTATGAGCCACAAATCTGATAGATTTTAAAACCCCCTAGGGTACTGATCGAAAATTCACAGTGCGTTCAAGGAGGCTCCTAAGGGAGAAAGCGTAATACTGTGTTGCAGAGTCTCCAATTTTATAACAAAATAGAGATGCTGCCTTGGCCTGGCAGGACACCTCCAATATATTGGGGATGATTGGGGTGAAGATTTCCCTGTTCGCTTACACACCAACCATCCAAGGCTGGGTACAGTTCCAGTCAATCTTGGTTCGTGGGACCCACAGAAAATTTATAGTTACGTTAAAATACTCAGTCAGGTATGCGATCAACCTGTACAGAGCCACTAGCGTTTAAAGAAGTGAACTTGCGTTTGGAGAGAGCTGCTTCTGCTAAAATTTGGAGAGCCCTTCCAGGGAGTCAGCAGATCCTTTCAGAAACTGCGGTGGGAGGGAACTGCCAGCGCCAGACACCTCTGGTACCAACAGCCTTCAACCTTCCCGCAGTGATAACAATGTGCCCAGCTCCTCAGGATCCTTCAGCCTCAACTTCTTACTGGCATCAAGAAGCAGAATAAGAAAAAAAAACTCCAGCATCCAATTAATCTTTAGTCATGGAGATAGGTAGAGACGCTGGATGGCATATTGACTCCACCAACAGATTTATCGGCAGAGCAGGGCTTCCAACAGCTGCTTAATATAACAGGATCAAGTCCTGATTACAAAGCACACACCCAGCCACAGAATGTATATAAAGTAGGTAAAGTTCCCTTATTCCTCCTACGGGCTTTCTGGGTAGTTACTAACTATAAAAACTGGCTTAAGCTGTGTCAGAGTAGCAAAATTGAGCCTTTATGTCAGAAGAAATGTAAGTCTAATCTCTTTGGCAAGTGTGACAGATTTTTTTTAGGCAGGCTTACTTCACATCAGCTTCTTAAAACCTTTGTTAGTGGAAAGCTTCACCTATTTTCTCACGTTAATATAACCCATTTTACAGCCAGCTTTTCAAGGTTAGGTTAATAGCATAAGCAGAGATAGTGGTTAGTAGCAGTCCGGTATTCTCAGCCAGTCCCCAGTTAAAGAACTCAACAAAAAAAAGAAGATCCCAGACAATAGCAGGCAGAAAGAGGAGGGTAGCCCCAAATAAAACTCACGCTTTTACTTCAGCGCCGGAATACTTATACTTCAATAATTTTGCAGACAGCTTCCTTGTCCTCCACTTCCACACAGGGGCCTTGGAGATCGTTTAAGAGCTTGCCTTCTATACACAGGGCTGCACCTCCAAGACACCTCCGTAACTCAGCAGGCAGCATCCTTGCTTATTTCTTACTTAAGCCCCAATCCTCCATTAGACCGGGGGGGGGGGGTCTAAGGTTCCAACATTTCTTGTCTTTGTGCTGGACTCTAGCCGACAGAGCCTTATGGGATAAACTTCCAAGCGAACAGCAGATCAGCTGACAATTCCAAGCCAATATTCAGTTACGACCAAGGAATCTAAACGCTATGGTGTGGTGGAAACTTGCCCTTCTCCACAAAGCACAGTGCTAGTGCTCCCTTCACTAGCTCCGCCCAACCGGAAGTCCCGTCATCTCAATACCTCCTTGCTCTTAACATAGGCAAAAAGAATGACTGGGGTTGGAGGGAAGGTGATATTTAAAAGCTTTGCTGAAGTGCTCTTTGCCGCCTCCTGCTGGGCAGAAGTGATATTCCCAATAGTAATTAGAGATGATCCGTGGACTCACCGTGTCATTAGAAAAAAATTAAATTGTTAACTATATAAAAACAGAACATTCCACAATAACCTGTCTTCTACTGTTAGAAAAAAAAATCTCAAAATGTGTTCATCTTCCTAGTCAGCTAAAGGAACATTGTACACAAGATTTTTCTTTGCATAAATGTTTTGTAGATGATCCATTTATATAGCCCATATGGGAGTTTTTTTGGAACAATGCATAGTTTTGCTTATTGTTTTAATAGCATTGTGATGATTTTCAAACTCTTAACCAAACCCCGCAGTGTAAGAAGTATACATGCATTTACAGACTACTGCTGGCTCCTGTTTATGTTATGTCTTGTCATATGCAGGGAAGGGCGAGTTTGCTCCGATTTCCCAGCCTAACCTCATCAACAGTGCTAAACTGGAAGCTTCTAAGTAAGTTTTTAAAAGGTTTAATACTGGATTTCTAGATCAGTATCTGTGCATATTCTTCTTGTTATATAGTGTTATCATGTAAAAGGTGAGATATCATTGGAAGCTATGTACATAGATATCATGTTGATTAATTCATCTATATATGAAACCATTTTTAAATATAAAAATGGTTCAAATTGTGCATTGCAAATACAGGTCTTTTTTCCATGTACCTGAACAGGCTAGACCTCCTACCGTTCTGACTAGCCAGAAGGTCTCAAGAACAAAGGAGCAGATATTTGTGTAGATAAAAAGATAGGCCACTTCAAAGTAATTTTAGCACATGAAATTCTCAGGTTTGTATATCCATATCTGGGTTTCCTGTCCAGAAAGTTGAGTTCACCACAGACCCCCTGGAAAGACAGCAGACATGAAGTCTAAAACTGACCTTTGAAGCCAGCTGAATTTCAGGGAAGTAGTAATTAACACTATGTATCTATATAAACAATTCCTGCAAATGTTGAATACATGTTTGTCTAGAAAGACTTACAGGCATATAACAGCATATAGGAGGCCAAATTTCATATGAAATGACTTGTGACCAATTTTCATATAAGTTAATATTCTTTATACTATATTGAATACATTTCTGCTGCATTAAATAATTAGCTGCATTGGTAAATTGAAAACGTGTTCCAAAATCTCAGGATAATAATACTGCTTCTTTTATTTCAGACATCTGACAAATGCATATGTAATTGATGCTGTAACTTATATCATATGCTTTTATACACTCAGCAAGCGATGTACTAAATATGGAATATATTTATATTAATAGGAAATGAGAATCTAATAAATATCTGTATAATTAGTTATTGCAGAGTCCACTTCCAATTACATATATGATATAAGATGGTGACTGGGAAATGCAATATATACCAGTATATCAAATGAACTGATATATGTATATCTGACTTTATTTGTATATCTATTTTTGGTTTATACTGCTAGTCCACTCATAGAAATATGATTTTAAAATCCATCTTTTAAAATATAAAATAGAAGGAAATATAATCATATGTATATATAAATTCTAAATATACTCATGTCTAGTATTAAAATACACG
The DNA here is from genome assembly GCF_027579735.1 of Bombina bombina. NCBI lineage: Eukaryota > Metazoa > Chordata > Amphibia > Anura > Bombinatoridae > Bombina > Bombina bombina. The sequence continues at coordinate 853,151,932 of NC_069504.1, read as the reverse complement.
TGCTCAGTTAGATTAAATGGGCCATGTACTTGACAGATAAGTTTATTAATACTAGAAAATATACTATATTAAAGGGCCATAATACCCAAATGTTTAAAAAGCTGACTAGAAAATATCTCCTGAACATCTCTATGTAATAAAGAAAGATATTTTACCTCAAAAGTTTCTCAGTAGCCACCTCCCATTGTAAAGGATTTCTAAGCAGCATATTAGTATGTCTGTCCTGGGACAGCTTAGGGGATGAGCCTCATGCACTCTCATATTATTTCCCTATTCAGCTTACTATGAAATCTCATGAGAGTTAAGTCAAATCTCATGAGATCACAGTAAAAGTCAAGTATTAATAAACTTATCTATCAAGTACATGGCCCATTTAATCTAACTGAGCATGTGTATAATAATAATAACTCTTACTAAAACAGCATGTAGCAGGTTGAAGGATTCTTAAACCTCAGAATTCTGGTGAACATGTTAGAGGGCGACTGACAGTCATCTATAAATCATACCATCTGTCAGATACATATTACTCAATTAGCTCTGTACTTACATTTTCAAAAGATTTTCTATAACTTATGCCATGCCTTTGAACCAAAGACATGATGTATGGATAACAAAAATACACAAGAACATTTCAGGTCTATATTAGTTATTATGAGTACAACAACACTTCCCAGTGTGCTGCCGAGCTAAGAAACTCCAGCATCCGTACCTCTCCAAATTTTACACAGACATGGGAGAAGTCAGGAACCAGATAAGTTAGAGTAATAGATAGCAAAGGGGGAGGGGGGGGGGAGATAGAAGAGGGGGAAAAAAATAATATATTTTTTAAAGAATATGGCCAAAGGTATTGACCTAGGCTAGGGGTTTAAAAACCTATCTTCAGGCCATGATAACCTTGGGTGAAATCAGGTTAATAACCATTTACACTAAACAGCTGATTATTTCAGATACCTTGAAAATCTGGCCTGTTAGGCCTAAGGACAGGTTTGAAAACATCTGATCTAGGCCTACTTTGTGCCACCTGTTGTCAGATGTATGCCAAATGCAGTCATTAAAATAATACAAAAAATCATTAACTTTTTTTTTCTCCACAAACTGCATAAATTATTTGCACACAACATCTACAATCATAAGACAAATGGTTTAACCTCTTTCACGCCATTACATGCCATCCTAACAGCGCTGGGCTTTAACGCCGAAGGATGGCATTAAACATTCTACCTTATAAGTAGTCCTGCAGCCACCCCCCCCCCCCCCATTTTGATGAATTCAAGATCGGACTGGTGGCGTGCCTAGCAACATAGGCAGTCTTCCTTGATCTGATCTCGGCCTTGAAATCACATGATCACAGACAATCGCATGATTTTATTTTTGCATGTTTACATTTTATAATGGGCTGCCAGTACCCAAGATGGCGGCAAATAGGTAGAGAGGGGAAGGTTAGAGAGCTGTTTGGGGGGGATACTACCCTGCAGAAAAATTAAAAAAAAAAAAAACTCCACACAGACAGCCTCAGAGAATCCATATGCAGGAAAGGTAAAAGACCTTTAAGTAGCAGGTCTACTTCACAAAGTCTCCAAACCAGGTCCTGCGAGGCCACATCGGAGCAATGAGATCAGAGGCCCGCTCCAGTTTATGTGGGCTGTCAGCTGGGAAAGGAGAGCATACATAAGAAACAGAAAAATAAGTTGGAACTTCCAAGGATCGCTAACGCGTCCATCAAAACACCTTGAGGATCCCTTTATTATTATTATTGGTTATTTGTAGAGCGCCAACAGATTCCGCAGCACTATAAACAAAGGAGGAGTACAACAAAACAATTATAGGGATAAAATGGGTAGAGGGCCCTGCCAAGAGTTGCACTGTTGTAGTCAGCTCTTAAGAAGGTGATCTATAAACAGCTGGAATCTTAGGCTTACATGCTAAGGGGGTCAAGGGATAGCAATGGAGGAGAGGAACTGGTATAAAGAAAGGTTAGCGTAGGTTTTATACATCCCTGAACAGTAGAGTCTTTAGGGAGCACTTGAAGCTTTTAAAACTAGTCTTGTGGAGCGAAGCAGAGAGTTCCACAAGATGGGAGCCAGTCTGGAGAAGTCCTGTAGATGGGAGTGTGATGAGGTGACAGGGGAAGAGGAGAGTAGGTCATGAGCAGAGCGAAGGGGACGGGAGGGAGAGTATCTGGAGACAAGGTCTGAGATATAGGGGGGAGCAGTGCAGTTGAGGGCTTTGTATGTCAGAATGAGAATTTTGTGTTTGATCCTTGAGGCAAGAGGAAGCCAGTGAAGGGATTGGCAGAGAGGTGCAGCAGATGAAGAGCGACGTGTAAGGAAGATGAGTCTGGCAGAGGCATTCATTATGGATTGTAAAGGAGCTAGGCGGCACTGCAGCAGGTGGGGAGACCAGAGAGGAAAGAGTTGCAGTAATCGAGGCGGGAAAGAATGAGAGAGTGGGAGCCAGTCTGGAGAAGTCCTGTAGATGGGAGTGTGATGAGGTGACAGGGGAAGAGGAGAGTAGGTCATGAGCAGAGCGAAGGGGACGGGAGGGAGAGTATCTGGAGACAAGGTCTGAGATATAGGGGGGAGCAGTGCAGTTGAGGGCTTTGTATGTCAGAATGAGAATTTTGTGTTTGATCCTTGAGGCAAGAGGAAGCCAGTGAAGGGATTGGCAGAGAGGTGCAGCAGATGAAGAGCGACGTGTAAGGAAGATGAGTCTGGCAGAGGCATTCATTATGGATTGTAAAGGAGCTAGGCGGCACTGCAGCAGGTGGGGAGACCAGAGAGGACAGAGTTGCAGTAATCGAGGCGGGAAAGAATGAGAGAGTGGATTAAAATCTTAGTTGTGTCTTGTGTAAGGAAGTGTCTAGTTTTAGAGATGTTTTTCAGGTGGAAGCGGCAGGCTTTAGCCAAGGACTGAAAGATCTGAGTAAAATGTGACCCCGAGACATTGGGCATGCCGGGTAGGGGTAATGATGGAGTTGTCGACAGTTATAGAGAGATTGGGGGTGGAGAGTTTTGAAGAAGGGGGAAAAATAAGGAGCTCAGTTTTGGAGAAATTTAGCTTGAGGTAGTGAGAGGACATCCAGTTAGAGATGTGAGAAAGACAGTTAGTGACACGGGTTAGCAAGGAAGGAGATAGGTCTGGTGTAGAGAAGTAGATTTGGGTGTCGTCGGCATACAAATGATATTGTAAACCGTGGGACTTTATTAGGGAACCTAGTGATGACGTGTAGATTGAGAAGAGAAAAGGACTGAGGACAGAGCCTTGCGGTACTACGACAGAAAGTGGTGACGGGGCAGAGGAGGCCTCAGAGAAGGCTACACTAAAGGTACGGTTTGATAGGTAGGAAGAGAGCCACGAGAGGGCTGTGCCAGAGATGCCGAAGGATTGGAGGGTTTGGAGTAAAAGAGGGTGGTCAACAGTGTCAAACGCTGTGGACAGATCAAGGAGGATAAGCAGAGAGAAGTGGCCTTTTGATTTTGCTGTAAGTGGTAACATTAACAATTGCTGTCTCTGTGGAGTGATGGGGACCGAATCCAGATTGCAGTGGGTCAAGGAGGGAGTTTATTGTAAGGAAATGGGATAGGCGTGCACAAAACTAGTTTTTTCGAGAAGCTTTGATGCAAGAGGGAGGAGGGAAATAGGGCGGTAGTTGGATGGGGAGGTAGGATCAAGGGAAGGTTTTTTGAGGATAGGTGTCACCAGTACATGTTTCAGCGATGAGGGAAATATACCGGTGCTAGGGGAGAGGTTGAAAGTGTGTGTGTGTCAGGGTTTTTCCCTGTTGTGTTTGCCATGTGCTGCTGGCAGCCATTTTACTCACCTCTCTTCCTGATTTGGTGCATTGTGGGGGATGCTGCTCACTTCCTGCACTTCCTTTTATGGCCAGACTGGTGTGCATCATCGCTGTGAGACAGGATGCAGTCTCATAATTGTGATGTCATCACTTATTATTTAAAGGGTCTCTGTTCAGTATGCTTTGCCTTTGCGTTGTCTCAGACCTGTTTGTGAGAGTTCCTGTGTATTACCTGGCTGGCTGACGTCCTTCCTGGTTCCTGATCCCTGGCTTGTTCCTGACTCTTCTGTTTTCCTTGTTCCTGATTCCGGCTCATCTGACTATTCGCTTTGGCTCCTGACTCGGCTCGTCTGACTACCAGGTGTGATTATTTTTGAACTTCTCATCTCAGTCTGATTCCTGGCACCCTGACATTACGCAAAGGCCATGAATCCTGATGGTGCTAATAATCCACCTTTACCTGCCATCATTTCCAGGATGGATGTACAGGATCACCGCTTGGATAAATTTGCACTAGCCCTGCAAACCCTGCTGACTCGCACTGCACATTTGGACCAAAGTGTCCCACAAGTTATGGCTGCTCCTGTTTCCGCTGCTGCACCTATGCCTACCAGGAGCATGTCCGGTTCTGCACCTCTACCTCAGCGATATGGAGGCGATCCTATTCAGTGCAGAGGGTTTTTGAACCAGGTGGGCATTTACTTTGAGATGTTACCTCAGGCGTTTCCCTCTGACAGAGCTAAGGTGGGATTTCTAATCTCGTTACTCTCTGACACAGCTCTTGCCTGGGCTAATCCCTTGTGGGAGACTAATAAACTTGTGATTTCAAATTACCCTGAATTTGTGGCCTCCTTTCGAAGGGTATTTGATGTTCCGGCTCACTCCTCCTCTGCTGCTAAACGACTCATGTCCATTCAGCAAGGTACAAGATCTGTTGCTCAGTATGCTATTGAGTTCCGTACGCTTGCCACAGAGGTAGGTTGGAACAATGAAGCCCTTGTTGCCGCCTTCTTTCATGGGCTCTCTGATGCGATTAAAGACTATGTTGCTTCCAGAGATTTACCAGAGGATCTCGAGGCATTGGTGTCTTTTTTTATCCTAATTGACATCAGACTCAGAGAGAGGCCCTCTTTCAAGGAGCGCTTGCGGAAGCCTCCTGTTCCGTTGTCTCCTACGTGTTCGTTCTCACCCATGCCTCCCTCTCCTCCCATGCCTCCTGGTCCCGAGTCACCAGGTACTGCTGAGCCAATGCAGTTGGGATTCACGCATCTCTCCGCGGCGGAGAGGGCCTTTAGGAGGAGGGAGGGGCTCTGCCTCTATTGTGGGTTACATGGCCACCTTTTGAAGTCTTGTCCTACACTGCCGGGAAACGCTCACACCTAAGGTCCTGTCGGGGGCAGATCTTGGGTGGTTTATCCTCGTCCCTGGAACCGCTTAAGGAGAAACCTTTGGTCACGGTTGTCCTTTCCTGGGTGGACTCCTCCATAGTCACTCAGGCTCTTGTTGACTCCGGTGCTGCGGGCTATTTCATTGAAAGTGCTTTTGTATCAAAACACTCCATTCCTGTTTTGCCTCGGTCCGTTCCGCTTGCTATTGAGGCCATTGATGGCAGGCCCTTTCAGCCCGCACTCGTTACTCACAAAACTGTTCTGTTGTCCATGGCTGTTGGGGCTCTCCATTTTGAAACCTTCCAGTTCCAAGTGATAAACTCTCCGCATTTTCTGATTGTTCTGGGTTATCCCTGGCTCCAAAAGCACAATAAAAAAAAAAAAAGTGGGTGTAGTAAGGGCGCAATCTGCTAAATATACCAAAAGGTTTTTAAAAAGATTGTTTGAAAAATAAATTGATGTGCGAAAAATCTATAGAGGCTTTATATTGAAGGCATAAAATTATTTAATAGATATAAAAATATTTAATTTCATAAAAACACCATCATATGACTAAGCATAAAATATATAATACAACATTTAATAGAGACGTCTCTAACATAAACCACTATGATTAATTATTCAGGATATATTTATTTGTTATGGAGTAGACAGAAAATAGAGATACTTTGTATCTTATCAGAGGCTAAATCTGTTTTTAGTTGTTAGATACAATAGTGCCAATAAACTATTTTCTGTGTTCTCTATACATTAGGTTGTATTCCTTTCGAAAAAACACATAAAAATCTCTTGACAAAACGGTTTTCCTAATTTGTCAATGTTTACATAAAAATTAAAACAATTAGGCCTAGATTTAGAGTTTTGTCGGTAACGACCCGCGTAGCTAACGCTGGCTTTTTTCTGGCCGCACCTTTTAAATACCTCTGGTATTGAGAGTTCACAGAATGGCTGCGTTAGACTCCAAAAAAGGAGCGTACAGGCATATTTACCGCCACTGCAACTCTCGATACCAGAGCTTACGGACGCGGCCAGCTTCAAAAACGTGCTCGTGCACGATTCCCCAATAGAAAACAATGGGGCTGTTTGAGCTGAAAAAAACCCTAACACCTGCAAAAAAGCTGCGTTCAGCTCCTAACGCAGCCCCATTGTTTCCTATGGGGAAACACTTCCTACGTCTGCACCTAACACCCTAACATGTATCCCGAGTCTAAATACCCCTAACCTTACACTTATTAACCCCTAATCTGCCGCCCCCGCTATCGCTGACCCCTGCATATTATTTTTAACCCATAATCTGTCGCTCCGTACACCCCCGCCACCTACATTATCCCTATGTACCCCTAATCTGCTGCCCTAACATCGCCGACCCCTATATTATATTTATTAACCCCTAATCTGCCGCCCCCAACGTTGCCTCCACCTAACTACACTTATTAACCCCTAATCTACCGACCGGACCTGAGCGCTACTATAATAAATGTATTAAACCCTAATCCGCCTCACTCCCGCCTCAATAACCCTATAATAAATAGTATTAACCCCTAATCTGCCCTCCCTAACATTGCCGACACCTAACTCCAAGTATTAACCCCTAATCTGCCGACAGGAGCTCATCGCTACTATAATAAATTTATTAACCCCTAAAGCTAAGTCTAACTTTAACCCTAACACCCCCCTAAATTAAATATAATTTAAATCTAACGAAATAAATTAACTCTTATTAAATAAATTATTCCTATTTAAAGCTAAATACTTACCTGTAAAATAAACCCTAATATAGCTACAATATAAATTATAATTATATTATAGCTATTTTAGGATTTATATTTATTTTACAGGTAACTTTGTATTTATTTTAACCAGGTACAATAGCTATTAAATAGTTAATAACTATTTAATAGCTAAAATAGTTAAAATAATTACAAAATTAAATTAAACAATTAAACCTAACACTACACTATCAATAAATAAATTAAATACAATTCCTACAAATAAATACAATTAAATAAACTAACTAAAGTACAAAAAATAAAAAAGAACTAAGTTACAAAAAATAAAAAAATATTTACAAACATTAGAAAAAAATTACAACAATTTTAAACTAATTACACCTACTCTAAGCCCCCTAATAAAATAACAAAGACCCCAAAATAAAAAAAATGCCCTACCCTATTCTAAATTACAAAAGTTCAAAGCTCTTTTACCTTACCAGCCCTGAACAGGGCCCTTTGCGGGGCATGCCCCAAAGAATTCAGCTCTTTTGCCTGTAAAAAAACACATACAATACCCCCCCCCAACATTAAAACCCACCACCCACATACCCCTAATCTAACCCAAACCCCCCTTAAATAAACCTAACACTAAGCCCTTGAAGATCTTCCTACCTTATCTTCACCTTGCCGGGTATCACACCGATCGGTCCTGGCTCCAAAATCTTCATCCAACCCAAGCGGGGGCTAGACATTTATCATCCGGCGGCTGAAGAGGTCCAGAAGAGGCTCCAAAATCTTCATCCTATCCGGGAAGAAGAGGCGATCCAGACCGGCAACCATCTTGATCCAAGCGGCATCTTCTATCTTCATCCGATGAGGACCGGCTCCATCGTGAAGACCTCCAGCGCGGATCAATCTTCTTCCGACGACGTCCAACTGAAGAATGACGGTTCCTTTAAGGGACATCATCCAAGATGGCGTCCCTCGAATTCCGATTGGCTGATAGGATTCTATCAGCCAATCGGAATTAAGGTAGGAAAATTCTGATTGGCTGATGGAATCAGCCAATCATATTCAAGTTCAATCCGATTGGCTGATCCGATCAGCCAATCAGATTGAGCTTGCATTCTATTGGCTGTTCCGATCAGCCAATAGAATGCGAGCTCAATATGATTGGCTGATCGGACCAGCCAATCGGATTGAACTTGATTCTGATTGGCTGATTCCATCAGCCAATCAGAATTTTCCTACCTTAATTCCGATTGGCTGATAGAATCCTATCAGCCAATCGGAATTTGAGGGACGCCATCTTGGATGACGTCTCTTAAAGGAACCGTCATTCTTCAGTTGGACGTCGTCGGAAGAAGATTGATCCGCGCTGGAGGTCTTCACGATGGAGCCGGTCCTCATCGGATGAAGATAGAAGATGCCGCTTGGATCAAGATGGTTGCCGGTCTGGATCGCCTCTTCTTCCCGGATAGGATGAAGATTTTGAAGCCTCTTCTGGACCTCTTCAGCCGCCGGATGATGGATGTCTAGCCCCCGCTTGGGTTGGATGAAGATTTTGGAGCCAGGACCGATCGGTGATACCCGGTGAGGTGAAGAAAAGGTAGGAAGATCTTCAGGGGCTTAGTGTTAGGTTTATTTAAGGGGGGTTTGGGTTAGATTAGGGGTATGTGGGTGGTGGGTTGTAATGTTGGGGGGGGGGTATTGTATGTGTTTTTTTACAGGCAAAAGAGCTGAATTTCTTGGGGCATGCCCCGCAAAGGGCCCTGTTCAGGGCTGGTAAGGTAAAAGAGCTTTGAACTTTTGTAATTTAGAATAGGGTAGGGCATTTTTTTTATTTTGGGGTCTTTGTTATTTTATTAGGGGGCTTAGAGTAGGTGTAATTAGTTTAAAATTGTTGTAATATTTTTCTAATGTTTGTAAATATTTTTTTATTTTTTGTAACTTAGTTCTTTTTTATTTTTTGTACTTTAGTTAGTATATTTAATTGTATTTATTTGTATGAATTGTATTTAATTAATTTATTGATAGTGTAGTGTTAGGTTTAATTGTAACTTAGGTTAGGATTTATTTTACAGGTAATTTTGTAATTATTTTAACTATTTTAGCTATTAAATAGTTCTTAACTATTTAATAGCTATTGTACCTGGTTAAAATAAATACAAAGTTACCTGTAAAATAAATATTAATCCTAAAATAGCTATAATATAATTATAATTTATGTTGTAACTATATTAGGGTTTATTTTAAAGGTAAGTATTTAGATTTAAATAGGAATAATTTATTTAATAAGAGTTAATTTATTTCGTTAGAATAAAATTATATTTAACTTAGGGGGGTGTTAGGGTTAGGGTTAAAATTAGCTTTAGGGGTTAAAAAATTTATTAGAGTAGCGGTGAGCTCCGATCGGCAGATTAGGGGTTAATACTTGAAGTTAGGTGTCGGCGATGTTAGGGAGGGCAGATTAGGGGTTAATACTATTTATTATAGGGTTATTGAGGCGGGAGTGAGGCGAATTAGGGGTTAATAACTTTATTATAGTAGCGGTGCGGTCGGCAGATTAGGGGTTAATAAGTGTAGGCAGGTGGAGGCGACGTTGAGGGGGGCAGATAAGGGGTTAATAAATATAATATAGGGGTCGGCGGTGTTAGGGGCAGCAGATTAGGGGTACATAGCTATAATGTAGCTGGCGGCGGCGTGCGGACGGCAGATTAGGGGTTAATAATAATATGCAGGGGTCAGCGATAGCGGGGGCGGCAGATTAGGGGTTAATAAATATAATATAGGGGTCGGCGGTGTTAGGGGCAGCAGATTAGGGGTACATAGGGATAACGTAGTTGGCGGCAGTGTACGGAGCGGAAGATTAGGGGTTAAAAAATTTTATAGAGTGGCGGCGATGTGGGGGGGCCTCGGTTTAGGGGTACATAGGTAGTTTATGGGTGTTAGTGTACTTTAGAGCACAGTAGTTAAGAGCTTTATGAACCGGCGTTAGCCCAGAAAGCTCTTAACTACTGACTTTTTTCTGCGGCTGTAGTTTTGTCGTTAGATTTCTAACGCTCACTTCAGACACGACTCTAAATACCGGAGTTAGAAAGATCCCATTGAAAAGATAGGATACGCAATTGACGTAAGGGGATCTGCGGTATGGAAAAGTCGCGGCTGTAAAGTGAGCGTTAGACCCTTTCCTGACTGACTCCAAATACCGGCGGTAGCCTAAAACCAGCGTTAGGAGCCTCTAACGCTGGTTTTCACGGCTACCGCCAAACTCTAAATCTAGGTCTTAGAAAATGTTCATAATAGAGCTCATTTTTATGAAAAAGAGTCTGTTTCGGCCGCCAATAAGATATAAAATGTTAGATTAGGCATGTTCTTAGTAGTAAAGCAGTGTAATATTGGCTAACAGTGAAATTCCTGTCAAGGATCATACCTTTAAACTTGTTTATCCACGACTGCAGGGTATCCAATGCGTCCTGCGTCTACAATCAACAGTGTATCACAGTTGGTAGCTTCTTATCAAGTATCGTACCTTAAAGCTTGTTTATCCAAGACAGCAGGGTATCCAATACGTCCTGCAGTGTATCGCGTTGTATAAATGTCACAGATATTAGTGGATATGGTTTAGGAAAGAGTTTCCTTGTAATATGAATTTTACCTGCCCTTAGTGCTGATGCACGCAGGTTTTTCAGCCGCTAAGGAAGTTATAGTTGGTATATGAGCAACCCGGGTTGTTGAAAGATGGTAATAGAAAATATTAGTTTTGTAATCAAAGGGGCACAGTCCCACAATTCAACGCGTTTCGCTCTCTCCTAGAGCTTAATCAACAATGATTTTAAACCATGAGAGAACCTTTCTTTTATAGATCCAGCTCTTTCCTTATTGGTTAGTCCATAGACCTTAAAATTAAGGTGGTATTTTATGATTGCAAACCGGCTTCACTACTATCACATCCATAGTTTTTCTTTATTTAGGCTCTTTGATAATGAACAATCTGGCTTCTGTTCCATCAGTTGTTTGATAATATTAAAGTGCTTTAAGTTTACAGAAAACAATTATATATCGTGACATAAATTTTTTTTTTAAATGAATGTAGCAAAAAGTGCAATTGTGCATAAGTGTATATAGTGCATATTAGTGTGTTATATTAAATTAGTGTCTAAAAAGATTATATCTGACACATTATATTTATTCATGAGACTATTTTTTACAGAGTCCCTAGTGTAAAATTCACATTTATTAGTAGTTACAATGTTTCAATCTAAAAGAAATGGTGATATGTCCAGCTCTGAATTTAGGCCTTTTGGGAATAGGGTGTCATATTTAAAAATATATTCTGCTTCCTTAAGTAATAATTTTTTCTGTATGTCCCCCCCCTCTCCAATGCTTTTTCACTTTATATATCCCCCAATAAGACATGTCTTTTGTGTTGCCCTTATGTATAGTTTTAAAATGTTTATAAAGATGTGTATCATCAATACCATTTTCCATATTGCGGAGATGCTCCCTAATTCTATCTCTTACGGCCCTCTTGGTTTCCCCAAAATAAAACAAATTGCAGGTACATTTTAAGATGTAAATAATACCTTTATGGGTGCATCTTATTAGTTCTTTTATTTGTATGGTATTTTCTATGCTGCTTATCTGTATTTTATTTAATTTATTGCTATGTCCGCATGCTTTACAGGAATAGCATGGGTGAAAACCAGCCAATCTATGTCCATATATTGGCTGGTTTTTACCCATGCTATTCCCAAAGGGGAAATATATACTGTAGATATCTATATACATTATTGAACAGAGAAAAAAAGGGATGTACTGTGGATCCCCTTAGAGCAGTGATGGTGAACCTTGGCACTCCAGATGTTTCAGAACTATATTTCCCATGATGCTTGACTGGAATGCCTAAGCATCATGGGAAATGTAGTTCTGAAGCATCTGGAGTGCTAAGGTTTGCCATCACTGCCCTAGAAGAATAAATTATATTGAACAAGTCAAATCAGAAGAGGATGAGAATCTACTATATTAACAATATTTCATGATTCAGATACAGAATACAATTTGAAACAACTTTCTAATTTACTTCTATTATCTAATTTGTTTCATTCTCTTAGTATCATTCATTGAAGGAGCAGAAATGCACTACTGGTTTCTTAAAGTGTAGGTAAAGTTGCGCCAAGAAAAGCAGAATTTGTCAGATAAATAAAAATAAACATAAGTTTAAAGGGACACCGAACCCTAATTTTTTCTTTTGTGATTCAGATAGAGCATGCAATTTTAAGCAACTTTCTAATTTACTCCTATTATCAAATTTTCTTAATTCTCTTGGTATCTTTATTTAAAAAGCAAGAATGTAAGTTTAGATGTCAGCCCATTTTTGGTGAACAACCTGGGTTGTTCTTGCTGATTGGTGAATAAATTCACCCACCAATAAACAAGTGCTGTCCAGAGGTCTGAACCAAAAATTGGCTGGCTTCTTAGCTTAGATGCCTTATTTTTCAATTAAAGATAGTTGGTTGAAAAATTGATAATAGGGGTAAATTAGAAAGTTGCTTTAAATCGCATGCTCTATCTGAATCAAAAAAGAAAATATTTGGGTTCAGTCCCTTTAATTCATCATTTTTTTTATTTTAAATATTAAACAATATAATGACACTGCAAACCTTAAATCCTAAAGTCCAGCGGAATGCCCAGCTCTGTGTCACATATTTCGTTATGGTGACGTAAACTCCGGCATCCAATTGAAATCTTGGCCGTTAGCCGACAACGAGTGTAGACAAACCACGCCCCCCCCCCCTATCTGCAGCGCATGCTCAACACAATGCGCACATCTTAGTTAATAGGGAATGAGCCACTTTCTACATGGGATAGAGCACTGACCAGGAAGTCAATTGAGGGCGGAGCGACGGCACTGTCAATAGAAAAAGTAATAATTAAAAAATATAATTGTACAATAATTTTTTTTAGTTATTAAAAGTTAACGATTTCATATATTAGCGCATAGGCTACATATATGAATGATCCGAGAGCTGCAACGTTACCTTTACTTTAAATACATATATGCTCCCACATAGCCAGCAAATAAAGAAAAAAAAAAAAAATTTATGCTTACCTGATAAATTTCTTTCTTGACACAGATCATCATCAATTACTGTTGGGATTATCAATCCTGGCCAGCAGGAGGAGGCAAAGAACACCACAGCAAAGCTGTTAAATATGACTCCCTACCCACAATCCCCCAGTCATTCGACCGAAGGAAAAGGAGAGAAAAGAAATAACACAAAGTACAGAGGTGCCTGAGGTTTATATAACAAAAACTGTCTGAAAAAAATCAGGGAGGGCCTGACTGTGCCAAGAAATAAATAAATTTATCAGGTAAGCATAAATTTTGTTTTCTTTCTAATGACACGGTGAGTCCACGGATCATCATCAATTACTGTTTGGAATCAATACCCAAGCTAGAGGACACAGATGATAAGGGAGGGACAAGACAGGTAACCTAAACAGAAGGCACCACTGCTTGAAGAACCTTGCCTTTCAAATCTGCTCCACAGAAGCTTCAATTTTGAAGGTCCAGGAAGAAGAAACAGCCCTTGTTGAATGAGCTGTGATTCTCTTAGGAGGTTGCTGTCCAGCAGTCTTATAGGCTAAATGAATAATACTCTTCAGCCAAAGAGAAAGAGAAGAAGCCGTAGCTTTCTGACCCTTGCATTTCCTAGAGAAACAACAAAGCAGAAGACTGGTAAAAGTCCTTAGTCGCCTGCAAGTAGAATTTAAGTGCACGCACAACATCTAGGTTGTGTAGCAAACGCTCCTTAGGAGAAGAAGGATTAGGACACAGGGAAGGAACAACAATCTCCTGAATAATATTCCGGGCCGAGACAACTTTAGGAAGGAAACCTAACAGTACGAAGAACCACCTTATCAGAGTGAAAGATAAGGTGAATCAAACTGCAGTTCCGAGACTCTCCAAGCAGAAGAAATAGCAACAAGAAACGAAACCTTCCAAGATAACCTCTTAATATCTAAGGAATGCATAGGCTCAAACGGAGCCTGTTGTAAAACTTTAAGAACAAGGTTTAGAATCCATGGAGGAGTAACAGGTTTAAACACAGGCCTGATTTTGACCAAGGCCTGACAAAAAGATTGCACATCAGCCATTTTATGCAACAAAATAGACAACACAGAGATTTGTCCCTTCAGCGTACTTGCTGACAAACCCTTCTCCAGACCCTCCTGTAGAAAAGACAAAATCCTAGGCATCCTGACTCTACTCCAAGAGTAGCCTCTGGATTCACACCAACATATATTTATGTCATATTTTATGGTAAATCCTTCTAGTCACGGGCTTGCGAGCCTGAATCAAGGTCTCAATGACCAACTCGGAAAATCCACGCTTAAAGGGCCATTATACACTCATTTTTTCTTTGCATAAATGTTTTGTAGATTATCTATTTATAAAGCCCATAAAGTTTTTTTTTTTTTTAAAAATTATAATTTTGCTTATTTTTAAATAACATTGCTCTGATTTTCAGACTCCTAACCAAGCCCCAAAGTTTTATTTGAATACCATCAGCAACCTTCTCCAGCTTGCTCCTGTTTGTATAAAGGGTCTTTTCATATGCAAAAGAAGGGGGAGGGGGGAGTGTCTTATTTACCACTTGCAGTGGGCTTTCCAGCTACCTTTTCAACAGAGCTAAACTGAAAGCTTCTAAGTACGTTTTTAAACCATTTTATACTGGATTTTTATATCAGTATCTGTGCATCTTATTCTTTATAGTAGTGTCTATTACATGCAGTTATATGAAAATGAGTGTATACTGTCCCTTTAACTAAAATTAAGTGTTCAATCTCCAAGTAGTCAGCTTCAGAGAAATGAGATTTGGATGAAGGAAGGGACCCTGAAGCAGAAGGTCATTCCTCAGCGGAAGTCTCCAAGGTGGAAGAGATGACATTTCCACTAGGTCTGCATACTAGATCCTGTGAGGCCACGCCGGTGCTATGAGAATCACTGACGCCCTCTCCTTCTTGATCCGAGCAATGATTCGTGGAAGGAGAGTGAACGGAAGAAACAGGTATGTTAGACTGAAATTCCAAGGAACCGCCAAAGCATCTATCAGAACGTCTGTCTGTTCAGAAAATCCGCTTCCCAATTGTCCACTCCTGGAATGTGGATCGTAGATAGACAGCAGTTGTGGGTCTCCGCCCACTGAATAATTTGAGCCACCTCTGTCATGACCAGATCTGACTCCTACCGAGTCCATAGACCCTGAGCCTTCAACGAGTGTCAGACTGCTCCCCAGTCCAGCAGGCTGGCATCCGTGGTCACAATCACCCAGGTAGGTCTGCGGTAAACAGGTTACATGTGAGAGGTGTTCCTGAGACAACCACCATGGAAGAGAATCTCTTGTTGCCTGATCCAGATCTATTCAAGGAGACATAATCCCCGTTCCATTGTCTTAGCATACATAACTGCAGAACCCTTAGATGGAACCGAGCAAACGGGATGATGTCCATGGAAGCTACCATCAGATCAATTACCTCCATGCATTGAGCTACTGATGGCCGAGGAGAGGACTGAAGGGCAAGGCAAGAGTCAAAAATCTTGGATTTTCTGACCTCTGTCAGAAATATCTTCGTTGATAGGGAATCTATTATTATTATAGCCGTAGCCAAATAACTTTTTCCCAGATTCACCTTTCATCCGTGGGAGCAAAGAAAAGACAACAAGATCTCCGTATGAGAGTTTGCTTGTTGTAAAGACGGCACCTGAATCAGAATGTCATCCAGATAGGGCGCCACTGCAATGCCCCGAGACCGGATCACTGCCAATAGAGCCCCCAGAACCTTTGAGAAAATTCTGGGAGCTGTGGCAAGACCAAATGGGAGAGCCACAAACTGAAAGTGATTGTCCAAGAAGGAGAAGGTATATCTCAGAAACTGTGATGATCCTTGTGAATAGGAACATGAAGATATGCGTCCTTTAGGTCTATGGTTGTCATGAACTGACCCTCTTGGACCAAGGGAAGAATGAAATGTATAGTTCCCATCTTGTAGGATGGCACTCTGAGGAACTTGTTTAGACATTTCAGGTCTAAAATTGGTCTGAAAGTTCCCTCTTTTTTGGGAACCACGAACAGATTGGAGTAGAATCCCAAACCCTGCTCCTGAGTTGCAACTGGAACTATCACTCCCAGGGAGGAAAGGTCCTGGACACAGTTTAAGAATGTCTCTCTTTTTATCTGGTTTACAGATAATCTTGAGGAGGAACCTGCCTCTGGGAGGAAACGTCTTGAATTCTAATTTGTACCCCTGGGATATGATGTCCACTGCCCAAGGATCTGGGACATCCCGTATTCCAGGCTTGAGCGAATTGAGAAAGTCTGCCCCCTACTGGATCCGCTCCCGGATTGGGGGCTGACCCTTCATGCTGACTTGGAATCAGCTGTGGGTTTCTTAGACTGCTTCCCCTTGTTCCAAGGCTGACCAGGCTTCCAGGAAGTCTTGGATTGTTCTTGCTTAGAGGAAGGAGGGGAGGGTTTACCAAAGGAACGAAAATTACTCTGACAACCTTTCTGTTTATTCCTCTTATCCTGAAGGAGAAAATATCCCTTTCCACCAGTAATATCTGAAATTATTTCAGCCAAGCCAGGCCCAAACAAGGTCTTACCCTTGTTGGGGATCACCAAAAGCTTGGACTTAGATGAAACATCCACAGACCAGGATTTCAACCATAAGACTCTGCAAGCTAGAATCGCAATACCAGACATTTTTGCTCCCAACTTAATGACTTGCAAAGAAGCATCAGTGATAAGGGAATTGGCTATCTTAAGAGCCTTAATCCTGTCTTGGATCTCCTCAAGAGGAGAATCTGTCTGAATAGAATCAGACAAGGCATCAAACCAGTAGGCTGCCGCACTGGTGACAGTGGCAATACACACTGCAGGCTGCCATTGGAGCCCCTGGTGAGCATACATTTTTTTTAGCAATGCCTCCAACTTCTTATACATTGGATACTTAAAAGAACAACTATCCTCTATGGGAATAGTGGTCCTCTTAGCCAAGGTGGAGATTGCACTTTCCACCTTAGGAAACGTCTGCCACAACTCCTTAATGGAGTCAGCTATTGGAAACATTTTCTTGAAAATTGGAGATGGAGAAAAAGGAATTCCAGGTCTCTCCCACTCCCGTGCAATAATTTCTGTAGCGCGGTCTGGTACCGGGAATACCGTGGAAGGAACATCAAAGTACTAGACTTCTTAGGGTTGACTACGACAGTCGTATCGGAGTTGTCCAAAGTAGCTAAAACCTCCTTAGGTAACAGGCGGAGGTGTTCCAGATTAAATCTGAAGGATACAACTTCAGCATCAGAAGAAGGAATTGTACTGTCTGAGATTTCACCCTCAGACGCTACCGAAGTGTCTTTCTCCTCAGACTTCTGAGAGGAAGCACCTTGAGTAGCCACAACTGGATCAGAAACCTTACTTACTGATTCTTTAAATTTCCTTTTGTGCCTTCCCTGCAGCATGGGAAAAGCAGACAGCGCCTCAGATACCGCAGAGGATACCTGGGCAGCAATATCTTGCAAAGAAACTCCTACCGGAGTGTGAGAGGAAACGCAGGGCACTGCATGTGTAGACGAAAAATATTGGGATGCTTGAGGAGAAAGCTGTGGCATATCTGGTACAGGAGACACCTGATGGCTCAGGATCAAAAAGACTATCCCTGTAACAAAGTTATTTCAATACATGAAGAACAAAAGGGTACTTTTCCACCTGGGCGTCAAAACATAGACTACATGTAACACTCTGCAAAACCTCTTGATCCATCTTTACCCAGAAGAAGGACAATAACAAGGAAAAACAATTTAAAAAAAGCTTTATTTACTTTTAATTATATTAGAAAAAACAATACTGCTCCTTTTATTTACATTTTTTTGTTAAAATCTGAACTGAGCAACTATCCTACTGCAACCCCCACGCAACCCTCTACACCTCAGCTACTTTGCGGAGGTGCCTACCTGTCCTGCTGACTGTGGTCAATATTTATATAGGAACGATCCGACTTTTACTCCGGAGCTACGGCAAGATAGAGTGACTCTCTCTACAGCAGAGCCGCCGCTATTACCAGCGCATCACCACTCCGGAACTCACAGGAAGTGAGAAAGCACACCTAAAATTGACTGCCGCCTCTGAACGGAACCGCCTCCATGGCCAAGTAAGCATTATGAATTCTCTAGTCATATAACCGCACACATCTCACACAGTCCTAGACCGGAACTAAATCTAACTAAGTCCACAAATCCATTCTAATTACTAGTGGGAATTCAACTCCTGGCCACCAGGAGGAGGCAAAAAACACCCCAGCAAAGATATATGTACTTCCCATAACCCTGTCATTCTTTGCCTTTGTACATCATGGAGGTGTGCGAAGATGGTGTCTGAAGAAAATGAATCCTTTAATGGGTAGTTTCCCTGCAAGCAAGGATTGGGGCAATGCTGTGTCCATGTAATCCTCTTTAGTAAGAGTTATGGTGGCTATTAGCTGTTAGAGGTTGGCAGGGTAGTCCTTGCTTCTCTTCCAACAAATTATGCTAACCCCTATATGGAACACCAGGGTTGGTTACTCTGCTTTTCCTTTATCTCCAGGTCCCTGTCAGAAGTCGTCTGGATCTGTGAGACCGGAGATGTGGTGTCTGCCCTGCAGTTGAAGCTCTAAGGTCCCTGTCAGGATGAAGATTTTACTGGCAGACCTGGGGCTGCTGAGAAAGCTGCAAGACTGACAAGTCCCTGTATTCCCTTAACCCTCTATGGCTCGTGGTCTAAGTGAGGGGTGGCTTCACAGTTAAGGGTGGGAGACTTTTTACCACTTTGCTAATTTGATCCCTTAGTGGGGGCAGACACCTTTAAATTCTACCTTATAATGGCATTTGTTTCCTTATGGGTTTTAGCTTCTTAATGCCAGTAGGTTTCTTTTTTTCAGCGGCAGAGCCTTTGTTTTAAAAAATAGGCCCTGGCCATAGCCTGTTAGCAGCGCATTTTCGCACCCTTCTTTACCTTCTTTCTGTTCATTATCATGCTTTAGAGGCCTTTATTAGTGGACTGGAGAATATAGAGCAGAGTGTGACAATCGCTTGAGCTTGGAGTTTGCCATGAAAGTTGGGAGAAGCCTGTGACACTGGACTCTTAACGGTAAGAGGAGTGTTTAATTTCCCTTTCCGCCGGTCTGCAGCAACTTGAGGGTTCAGCGAAAGGGAAGGAAAAGGGACCTCTGAAGCATACGCTGTAACTAAATGCAGCGTACAGAAAAGAGCAGTGGCGACAGGTACAACCATTTGTGTCTCTATATTGTGGTTGCCCTGTCGTCCGGCGCCTTCCTTGTGGGTGTGAGTCACATGTCAGCGAGTCTGTCTCTCTCCACATCGAGGTCTGTGGAGCCTAAGGGGGAGCGCATCTGTGAACCGCTTGTTGTGTAGTCTTTTGTGCAGCTTATGGAGGCGGCAGGGCTATCTGGGATCTCCCTGTGAGGACTGTGTGGTTATTTTATGCTAACCCTATCTAGGAATATGGACTCAATTATATACTCTGGATGTTATAAGCATTATGTCTGCTTATATTATCTTTTGTCTACTATACATATTAAATGCATGTTTTTAGGGATTAGTAACATTTACTCGGTGTATCTTCATCTTTCTACAGTAGAGGTATATACTTGACATTGTTCTAAGCATTATATCTGCTTATATTTTCCTTGATTGGCGGAGACACAGCACGTCGCACGCACACACACCCCTGAGACGTCATACGCCTCACTCGACAAGGGAGACCTGTTTAGTAACCAGCTGTTTTCAGTGAGTAAATTACCCTATGGGACCTTGTTAATGACTGGTTGAAACTGGCAATAGGGTAAATCTTTGTCCCCGCCTCTGCCATTGTGGTTGCCTGGATATTTCACAGTATAGGGATTTCTGTGGCTAGCACTTTCTCCCATACAAGTGGAACTTACTATGTGTATGCCATTAACTCTTTGAGCACTGAGTTTTTATTTATATTGAGTTTGAGGATTTTATGTCTGGGATTTTTTTTTTTTCTATTATACATATCTTTTCCTTTGTCTGCTATACATATTAATGTATGTTTTAGGGATTATTAACATTTTAATGTTTTGTCCCTCTTAAAAAGCATAGCTTATCTTCCTTCTCCACTACTTATTAATGTGCGTTGTTGGGGATTTTTAGCATTCTCATGTTTTATCCCTCTTTTCTGCTGTAGAAGTATATACTTGATATGTTATGTGTGTCGTATCCTTTTTCTGTGCATATGTGTGTTTTTATGGATTTTGACATTTACATGTTCTATCCCTACCTTTTTATAGTAGAAGTAGATATTGTTATACACAGTATATCTGCTTATTTCCCCTTTCTTTTACTGTATATTTTAAAAGTGTGTTTTAAAGATGT
This sequence comes from Bombina bombina, assembly GCF_027579735.1. Taxonomy (NCBI): domain Eukaryota; kingdom Metazoa; phylum Chordata; class Amphibia; order Anura; family Bombinatoridae; genus Bombina; species Bombina bombina. The sequence goes on along the minus strand of NC_069504.1, from coordinate 853,131,580 downwards.
TTAACACTTAAATATTTTATCCCTCTTTGTCTACAGTAGAGTTATATAATTGAGATCGTTATAAGCACTATTCCTGCTTATCTTTTTCTTCTGTACATATTAAGGTGTACCTGTAGGGATTGTTAGAATTTGTATGTTTTATCCCTATATATATATTTTTTTACAGTAGAAATATATTCTGCAGATTATTACAAGCATTATGTCTGCTTATCCTATGTGGGTTTTTTTTTCTACTATTCATGCTAAACATAGTTTTAAGGGATTTAAACATTTACATGGTTTATCCCCCCTTTTCTACATAGAAACTATATATAACAAATCATTCTTTCTGGGCAATAAGACATTTTTCCCCTATAGGGTTAACATATTTTAGTCCGTAGTTTACATTCTCTGCTAATATTCTATGTTCTTTGGTGACAGCAAGTAATCATGGTGACTACAGCAACCTGCCTATTTTGTTCGAGTTGCTGACATGGTTTATAAACGCTCCTCTTCTATCTCTATGTTTAGATATTTTCTCTTTCCTATTTTGGGTCTACCTGGTAGTCCAGCAGTAATCCTTTACGGCATTATCCATCAGCTCTGTGTTCATTGACATTTTTAGGCATTTTCTAAGATGGACAGAACTCAAGAATATTTGCTATTATAGTAGCTGTAATTCTCCATGATTTGGCACAGGGCTATTTCCCTTCTCTCATCAGGTCTTGACTATGGTAGCAGTTTCTCTCTGGTGTTGTGGACCACTTGGACCTTCTTCAGAGAATTGTCCTTGACAACCCGAGAGACTCTGTCCTGGTGGCTCGTTCAGATTCTTCTGTCTCAGGCACATGCTTCTTGAAACCATCCTGGAAGTTTGTTAACTACAGATACCAGCCTTCATGCAGGGTAGCAGTTTGAGGTTCATTAAGGGCACAGGGAAACGACTCAGTCAAAGTCTGTCCATCTGATAAGGATATTAGAGTTGAACAATTTTCAATGGCCTGAAAGCCTGGCCAACTGAGTTTGGTCCATTTTTTCAGATTTTAATCAGACAACATCCCTAAGTGGATTGTATCAACCATCAGGCAAGAACATGGACTTCCTTAGCGATGAGGTAAATCACATCCTTCGGTGAGTGAAATTTCTCAACTAGCACATCTGCAATTCTCATCCCAGACGTAGACAACTGGGAGGCGGATACATGAGAAGGCAGATGTTCTCCCAGGGGAGCCCTCTTCATCTGGAGGTATTCTCAATGATAACTTTTAGTTAGGGGTTTCCAGAGCTGGTCCTGATGACATCTCGTCTAGTCATCTAGCTTCTCAGATTCAGATGTAGAGACCAGCAAGACGTTCAGGGGATGCTTAAGCAGGTCCTTGGGATTTCAGTCTGATTACCTTTCTCCTCCTTCCTCGGGTGACCACCAAAGCCTGCTCCTGGCTATTCTACTTGCTCCAGCTTGGCAAAATTTGGGTTGTGGACATGGTGATGTCTTCTCCGTGGAAATTTCCTCTGAGGTAGGACCTGCTACATAATGATCGTTTCCTACATCCAAATCTAGTTTTTCTGAAGCAGACTGCATGAAGATTGAACACCTAGTTTGTCTTAAGGTTTTTCTGAATAATTATTGTCTCCTTAATCCAGGCTCGTACGCCGGTTTCTTGCAAATTTACCATAAAGTTTGGCACACTTTCATTTCCTGGTGTGATTCTCAGGATTTTTCTTTGGCGTAAAGAGAGAGTACCCCGTATATTTTGTCTTTTCTGCAGGAGGGTCTGGTGAAGGATTTGTCAGTCAGTTCTCTGCAAGGTCAGATTTCTACCCTTTCTGTTCTATAACAAAAGTTTGGCTGACTTTACCCTAGCCAGAATCCGGCCTTGGTTAAAGCCTGTTGCTCCACCTTGGAGCCTTAATTTTGTTTTTCAGGTTTTGCAGTAGGTTCGGGTTGGAGCCTATGCAGTCTGTTGATATTCGTTGTCTTGGAGAATTTAGTCTTTGCTCACTTTTCTTCTGCTAGTAGAGTCTTAGAACTTCTGGCTCTACAGTGAGATTCCCCTTATCTTATTTTCCATGCAGATAAGGTGGTCCTTTGTACCAAATGGAATTTCTTCCTAAGGGTTACTTCTTGGTGTCCTAAGACTTCTCTGAAAAAAACAAAAAATGCATGCTTACCTGATTTCTTTCTTGACACGGTAAGTCCATGGATCATCTAATTACTATTGAGACTATCACTCCTGCCCAGAAGGAGGCAAAGAACACCACAGCAAAGTTGTTAAATATCACCTCCCACTTCCCACCAACCCCAGTCATTTGACTGAAGCAAAGGAGAGAAAGGAAGCAACAAGGTGCAGGAGGTGTCTGAAGTTTATAACAAAAAACCCTGTCCTTAAGAAAACAGGGCGAACCGTGAACTCAGTGTGTCAAGAAATAAATAAATCAGGTAGGCATAAATTTTGTTTTCTAATGACACTGAGTCCACGGATCATCTAATCACTATTGAGAATCAATATCCAAGCTAGAGGACCCAGATAAGGGACGGACAAGACAGGGAACCTAAACGGAAGGCACCACTGCTTGAAGAACCTTTCTCCCAAAAGAAGCCTCAGCCGAGGCAAAAGTATCAAATTTATCAGAATTCAGAAAAAGTGTGAAGAGATGACCAAGTTGCAGCCTTGCAAATCTGTTCCACAGAAGCTTCATTTTTGAAAGCTCAGGAAGAGGAAACAGCCCTCGTAGATGAGCTGTAACTCTCTCAGGGGGCTGCTGTCCAGCAGTTTCATAGGCCAAGTAAATGATACTCTTCAGCCACAAATAGAGAGAAGAAGCCGTAGCTTTCTGCCCCTTACATTTTCCAGAGAATCCTTAGTCACCTGTAAATAGAATTTCAATGCACGTACAACGTCCTGATTGTGCAGCAGACGTTCCTTCTGAGAAGGGTTAGGACACAAGGAAGGAACAACAATCTCCCGATTAATGTTCCGATCTGAAACCACTTTAGGGAGAAACCCCAACTTAGTACGCAAAACTACCTTATCCGAATGAAAAGGTAAGGAACCTCATATTGTAATGCCGAGAGCTCTGAAACTCTACGAGCAGATGAAATAGCAACAAGAAACAAAACCTTCCAAGATAACTTAATATCTAAGGAATGCATAGACTCAAACGGAGCCTGATTCTGACCAAGCAGGCCTTGGTCAGAATCAGACTCCGTTTGAGTCTATGCATTCCTTAGATATTAAGTTATCTTGGAAGGTTTTGTTTCTTGTTGCTATTTCATCTGCTCGTAAAGTTTTCAGAGCTCTCGTACATCTGCCAGACGTTTATGTAACAAAATAGACAGGGCAGATATTTGATCCTTTAGGGAGCATGCAGATAACCCCTTCTCCAAACCCTCTTGGAGAAAAAACATAATTCTAGGAATCCGAACTCTACTCCAAGGAGTAGCCTTGGATTCACACCAATGAAGAGATTTCCGCCATATCTTATGGTAAATCTTTCTAGTCACAGGCTTACGAGCCTGAATCATGGTCTCAATGACCGACCCTGAAAATCCATGCTTAGATAAAATTAAGTGTTCAATCTCCAAGCAGTCAGCTTCAGAGAAACTAGATTTGGATGAAGAAAGGGCCCTTGAAGTAGAAGGTCCTTTCTCAATGGAACTCTCCAAGGTGGAAGAGATGACATCTCCACCAGGTCTGCATACCAGATCCTGCGAGGCCACGCCGTTGCTATGAGGATCACCAACGCCCTCTCTTGTTTGATTCAAGCAATGACTCGAGGGAGGAGAGCAAATAGGGGAAATAGGTATGCGAGACTGAAATTCCAAGGTACCACCAGAACGTCTATCAGTGCCGCCTAAGGATCCCTTGACCTCGACCCGTACCTCGGAAGCTTGGTATTCTGCCGAGATGCCATGAGATCCAGTTCCGGCTGTCCCCATTTGAGAATCAAGCTGGAAAACACTTCCGGATGGAGTTTCCACTCCCCCGGGTGAAAGGTCTGTCTGCTCAGAAAATTCGCCTCCCAGTTGTCCACTCCTGGGATGTGGATCACCGACTGGCAGCAGTTGTGGGACTCAGCCCACTGAATTATCTTGGCTACCTCCGCCATGGCCAAGGAACTCAGAGTTCCCCCCTGATGGTTGATGTAAGCCACAGAAGTTATGTTTTCTGACTGAAACCTGATAAACCGGGCTGAAGCCAACTGAGGCCAGGCCAAAAGAGCATTGAAGATTGCTCTCAGCTCCAGAATGTTTAAGGGTAAAACAGACTCCGACCGAGTCCATGTCCCCTGAGCCTTTAGAGAGCCCCAGACTGCTCCCCCGTCCCAGTAGGCTGGTGTCCGTTGCCACAATCACCCAAGGTGGGTCTACGGAAGCAGGTTTCTTGGGAGAGATGATCCTGAGACAACCACCAAAAAAAAAAAGAATCCCTTGTCTCCTGCTCAAGATCTAATCGTGGAGACAGATCCGCATAACCTCCGTTCCACTGCCTGAGCATGCATAACTGCAGAGGTCTAAGGTGAAAACGGGATGATGTCCATGGCTGCTACCATTAAACCAATTATCTCCATACATTGAGCCATTGATGACCGAGGAGAGGACTGAAGCGGTAGACAAGAAACGAAAATCTTTGATTTCCTGACTTCTGTCGGGAAAATTTTCATTGATAAGGAATCTATTATAGTTCCCAAAACTACCCTTGTAGTTGGAACTAAGGAACTCTTTTCCAAATTCACCTTCCATCCGTGAGATGGTGTCTGAACTAGAATAACGTCCAGATAAGGCGCCACTGCAATGCCCCACAAACGGTGCACCACCAACAGGGATCCCAGAACCTTTGAGAAAATTCTGGGAGCTGTGCCAAGGCCAAATGGAAGAGCCACAAACTGGAAGTGTTTGTCTAAAAATGCAAACCTCAGAATCTTGTGGTGATCCCTGTGGATAGGAACATGCAGGTACGCATCCTTTAAATATGCCGTTGTCATAAATTGACCCTCTTGAAACAAGGAAAGAATGGAACTAATAGTTTCCATCTTGAAGGATGGTACTCTGAAGAATTTGTTTAGACTTTTGAGATCTAAAATTGCTCTGAAGGTTCCCTCTTTTTTGGGTAAAACAAAACAGATTGGAGAACCCCAGACCCTGTTCCTGCTTTGGGACAGGAACTATCACTCCCAGGTCGGAAAAGTCCCGAACACAGTGTAAGAGAACCCCTCTTTATCTGGTCTACAGATAAACTTGAAAGCAGAAACGTGCCCCTGGGAGGAAAGGTCTTGAACTCTAGTTTGTATCCCTGGGACACGATGTCCACCGCCCAGGGATGCTGAACATCCAGAACCCAAATCTGAGTGAAGGAAAGTCTGCCCCCTAAAAGATCCGGTCCCAGATCGGGGGCAGACCCTTCATGCTGCTTTTGAGTCAATAGCAGGCTTCTTGGATTGTTTTCCCTTGTTCCAAGACTGGTTGGGCCTCCAGAAAGGCTTGGACTGTTCCTGCTTGGAAGGAGAAAGGCTTACCCATGACGTTTCGAAAGGAATGAAAATTACTCCGACGTCCCTTCTGTTTATTCCTCTTATCCTGAGGGAGGAAGTTACCCTTTCCTCCCGTAATGTCGGAAATAATTTCTATGACCGATTCTGAAAAACCCCATTTGGATAAAATTAAGGATTCAATCTCCAAGCAGCCAGCTTCAGAGAAACTAGATTTGGATGAAGGAAGGGCCCTTGAAGTAGAAGGTCCTTCCTCAACGGAAGTCTCCAAGGTGGGCGAGATGACATGTCGACCAGATCTGCATACCAAATCCTGCGAGGCCAAGCTGTTGCAATGAGGATCACTGACGCCTTCTCCTGCTTGATTCGAGCAATGACCCAAGGAAGAAGAGCGAATGGAAGAAATAGGTATGCTAGGCTGAAGGTCCAAGGTACCGCCAGGGCATCTATCAGTACCGCCTGAGGGTCCCTGGTCCCCTATCCGTACCTCGGAAGCTTGGCATTCTGACGAGATGCCATAAGATCCAATTCCGGCTGACCTCATCTGAGAATCAGGCTAGAAAACACTTCCGTATGGAATTCCCACTCCCCCGGGTGAAAGGTCTGCCTGCTCAGGAAGTCCGCCTCCCAGTTGTCCACCCCTGGGATATGGATCACCGACAGACAACAAGCGTGGGTTTCCGCCCACCAAAGTATTTTGGCTACCTCTTTCATTGCTAAGGAACTCCGCGTTCCTCCCTGATGATTGATGTAAGCCACTGAAGTTATGTTGCCCGACTGGAACCTGATAAACTGGGCCGAGGCTAAATGGCGCCAGGCCAAAAGAGCATTGAAAATCACTCTTAGTTCCAGAATGTTGATAGGTAGAACAGACTCTGACTGATTCCAAACTCCGAGTCTTTAGGGAGCACCAGACCGCTGCCCATCCCAAAAGGCTGGCGTCTTGTCACTATTACCCAAGAGGATCTGCAAAAGCAGGTTCCCTGGGAGAGATGATCCTGAGACAACCACCATTGAAGAGAATCCCTTGTCTCCTGTTTCAGTAGTATTCGTGGAGACAAATCCACATAATCTCCGTTCCATTGACTGAGCATGTCTAGCTGCAGAGGTCTGAGATGAAAACGAGCGAACGGGATGATGTCCATTGCCGCTAACATCAGCCCGACTACCTCCATGCACTGAGCCAATGATGGCCGAGGAGTGGACTGAAGCACTAGGCAAGAATCAAAAATCTTTGATTTCCTGACTTCTGTCAGAAAAATCCCCTGAAACTCAGTCTCCTCCGCTCTCAGATGCAAGAAACATGGAGTGTAATGCTGAGATTACCGCCTCACTTAGCTCCGCCCCTCATGGGTGTCTTACAATCTCCCGGTCGGTAAATTTGTTAAAGTGGAACCACCATAGTTTTACACAATAAGCAGCTATCTCAGCCCCAGTGCCTGCATAAAATTGCTGTCAAAGAGTCCTCTCCAGTAAGGAGAGTTAAAATGTCTCTTGTGAGAATAAAGTGCTTTAAAACGGCCCCTTCTATGAAAATGCCCACTTTTTCCTGAGTGACTTTTCTTCCCCAGAAATAAAGTCAGCACTTACCTCACAAATCTGCCTGAGAGCAGGGCAGCTCACCAGGTTTGAGAGGTCCTCTCCCTCACATAGACCTGTGGAAATAAAAAAGACTGAGCATTTCCCCTCAGATTTTCATAATTAGGGCAGCATAAAATATATGGGAGGCGCAGTCTGAATTATGTCCCACAAGTTCCCATTGCTCTAAAGCCACCACTGCTCTACTGAAGAGACTGATATGGACTACGGCTACACCCCAGGACAAAGCAGCACAATCTTGTACTACTTTAAAATAATAAACTCTTGATTGAAGAATCTTTTCTAACACCTAACTTTACCACCTCCTTGCACTTAACGTAGGCAAAGAGAATGACTGGGGTGGGAAGGAAGGGAGGTGAGATTTAACAGCTTTGCCGTGGTGCTCTTTGCCGCCTCCTGCAGGGCCGGAGTGATATTCTCAATAGTAATTAGATGATCTGTGGACTCATCATGTCATTCAAAATAAAAGGGATACCCGGTCTCTCCCATTCCCTAGCAATAATCTCTGTAGCTCGAATTGGTACAGGAAAAACCTCCACTTTGTAAGGTATATCAAAAACATAATTTATGTAAGAACTTACATGATAAATTCATTTCTTTCATATTGGCAAGAGTCTATGAGCTAGTGACATATGGGATATACAATCCTACCAGGAGGGGCAAAGTTTCCCAAACCTCAAAATGCCTATAAATACACCCCTCACCACACCCACAATTCAGTTTAACGAACAGCCAAGAAGTGGGGTGATAAAGAAAGGAGTAAAAAGCATCAACAAAGTAATTTGGAAATAATTGTGCTTTATACAAAAAATCATAACCACCATAAAAAGGGTGGGCCTCATGGACTCTTGCCAATATGAAAGAAAGGAATTTATCAGGTAAGTTCTTACATAAATTATGTTTTCTTTCATGTAATTGGCAAGAGTCCATGAGCTAGTGACGTATGGGATAGCAATACCCAAGATGTGGAACTCCACGCAAGAGTCACTAGAGAGGGAGGAATAAAAAATAAAAACAGCCAATTTCGCTGAAAAAAAATTAATCCACAACCCAAATCATAAGTTTAGTCTCATAATTGAAAAGAAAAAACTTAAATCATAAAGCAGAAGAATCAAACTGAAACAGCTGCCTGAAGAACCTTTCTACCAAAAACTGCTTCCGAAGAAGCATATACATCAAAATGGTAGAATTTAGTAAAAGTATGCAAAGAAGACCAAGTTGCTGCTTTGCAAATCTGATCAACTGAAGCTTCATTCTTAAAAGCCCAAGAAGTGGAAACTGATCTAGTAGAATGAGCTGTAATTCTCTGAGGCGGGGTTTTACCCAACTCCAAATAAGCTTGATGAATCAAAAGCTTTAACCATGATGCCAAAGAAAGAGCAGAAGCCTTCTGACCTTTCCTGGAGCCAAAAAAGATAACAAATAGACTAGAAGTCTTCCTGAAATCTTTAGTAGCTTCAACATAATATTTCAGAGCTTTTACCACATCCAAAGAATGTAAAGATCTCTCCAAAGAATTCTTAGGATTAGGACACAAAGAAGGGACAACAATTTCTCTACTAATTTTGTTAGAATTCACAACCTTAGGTAAGAATTTAAATTAAGTCCGCAAAACTGCCTTATCCTGATGAAAAATCAGAAAAGGGGATTCACAAGAGAGCAGATAATTCAGAAACTCTTCTAGCAGAAGAGATGGCCACAAGAAACAATACTTTCCAAGAAAGCAATTTAATGTTCAAAGAATGCATAGGCTCAAATGAAGGAGCCTGTAATGCCTTCAACACCAAATTAAGACTTCAAGGAGGAGAGATTGATTTAATGACAGGCTTGATACGAACCAAAGCCTGCACAAAACAATGAATATCGGGAAGTTTAGCAATCTTTCTGTGAAATAAAACAGAAAGAGCAGAGATTTGTTCTTCCAAGGAACTTGCAGACAAACCTTTATCCAAACCATCCTGAAGAAACTGTAAAATTCTAGGAATTCTAAAAGAATGTCAAGAGAATTTCTGAGAAGTACACCATGAAATGTAAGTCTTCCAAACTCGATAATAAATCTTTCTAGAAAAAGATTTACGAGCCTGCAACATAGTATTAATCACTGAGTCTTGAGAAACCTCTATGACTAATTTATTGATTTGAGATCCTGATGGAAAAACGGACCTTGAGATAGAAGGTCTGGCCCCTTAAGGGAAGTGTCCAAGGTTGGCAACTGGACATCCAAACAAGATCCGCATACCAAAACCTGTGAGGCCATGCTGGAGCAACCAGCAGCACAAACGATTGCTCCATGATGATTTTCGAGATCACTCTTGGAAGAAGAACTAGAGGCAGGAAAATATAAGCAGGCTGATAACACCAAGCAAGTGTCAATGCATCCACTGCTTCCGCCTGAGGATCCCTGGACCTGGACAGGTACCTGGGAAATTTCTTGTTTAGATGAGATGCCATCAGATCTATTTCTGGAAGCCCCCACATCTGAACAATTTGAGAAAATACATCTGGGTGGAGAGACTACTCTCCCGGATGTTAAGTCTGACGACTGAGATAATCCGCTTCCCAATTGTCTATACCTGGGATATGAACTGCAGAAATTAGACAGGAGCTGGATTCCGCCCAAACAAGTATCCAAGATACTTCTTTCATAGCTTGACTATGAGTCCCACCCTGGTGATTGACATATGCCACAGTTGTGACATTGTCTGTCTGAAAACAAATAAACGGTTCTTTCTTCAACAGAGGCCAAAACTGAAGAGCTCTGAGAATCACACAGAGTTCCAAAATATTGATTGGTAATCTCGCCTCTTGAGATTTCCAAACTCCTTGTGATGTCACAGATCCCCAAACAGCTCCCTAACCTGAAAGACTTGCATCTGTTGTGATCACAGTCCAGGTTGAACGAATGAAAGAGGCCCCTAGAATTATACGATGGTGATCTAACCACCAAGTCAGAGAAAGTCGAACATTGGGATTTAAGAATATTAATTGTGATATCCTTGTATAATCCCTGCACCATTGGTTCAGCATACAAAGCTGGAGAGGTCTCATATGAAAACGAGCAAAGGGGATAGCATCCGATGCTGCAGTCATGAGACCTAAAACTTCCATGCACATAGCTACTGAAGGAAATGACTGACTGAAGGTTCTGACAGGCTGTAACCAATTTTAAACGTCTTGTCTGTTAGAGACAAAGTCATGGACACTGAATCTATCTCGAAACCTAAAAACATTACCCTTGACTGAGGAATCAAAGAACGTTTTGGTAAATTGATCCTCCAAACATGATTTTGAAGAAACAACACTAGTTGATTCGTGTGAGATTCTGCAGAACGTAAAGACTGAGCTAGTACCAAGGATTAGATTTCTGTTCCCTATTAAGTCGAAAGGAACGAAAACAGTTAGAAGCTTTAAATTTACCTTTAGACTTTATCTTGAGGCAAAAAGGCACCCTTCCCCCCATTGACAGTTGAAATTATTGAATCCAACTGAGAACCAAATAATTTATTACCTTGGAAAGAAAGAGATAGTAATCTTGACTTAGAAGTCACATCAGTATTCCAAGATTTAAGCCATAAAGCTCTTCTAGCTAAAATAGCTAAAGACATATCTAACATCAATTTTGATGATATAAAAAATGGCATCACAAATGAAAACAGAATTTATGCTTACCTGATAAATTACTTTCTCCAACGGTGTGTCCGGTCCACGGCGTCATCCATAACTTGTGGGAATATTCTCTTCCCCAACAGGAAATGGCAAAGAGCACAGCAAAAGCTGTCCATATAGCCCCTCCCAGGCTCCGTCCCCCCAATCATTCGACTGACGATTAGGAGAAAAAAAGGAGAAACTATAGGGTGCCGTGGTGACTGTAGTGTATAGAGAAAGAAATTTTTCAAACCTGATTAAAAAAACCAGGGCGGGCCGTGGACCGGCCACACCGTTGGAGAAAGTAATTTATCAGGTAAGCATAAATTCTGTTTTCTCCAACATTGGTGTGTCCGGTCCACGGCGTCATCCATAACTTGTGGGAACCAATACCAAAGCTTTAGGACACGGATGAAGGGAGGGAGCAAATCAGGTTACCTAAACAGAAGGCACCACGGCTTGCAAAACCTTTCTCCCAAAAATAGCCTCCGAAGAAGCATAAGTATCAAATTTGTAGAATTTGGCAAAAGTGTGCAGAGAAGACCAAGTCGCTGCCTTACATATCTGATCAACAGAAGCCTCGTTCTTGAAGGCACATGTGGAAGCCACAGCCCTAGTAGAGTGAGCTGTGATTCGTTCAGGAGGCTGCCGTCTGGCAGTCTCATAAGCCAATCGGATGATGCTTTTCAGCCAGAAAGAAAGAGAGGTAGCAGTAGCTTTTTGTCCTCTCCTCTTACCAGAATAAACAACAAACAAAGAAGAAGTTTGTCTGAAATCCTTTGTTGCTTCTAAATAGAACTTTAAAGCACGGACTACATCTAAATTGTGTAACAAACGTTCCTTCTTTGAAACTGGATTCGGACACAAAGAAGGAACAACTATTTCCTGGTTAATATTCTTGTTGGAAACAACTTTTGGAAGAAAACCAGGCTTGGTACGCAAAACAACCTTATCTGAATGGAACACCAGATAGGGTGGATCACACTGCAAAGCAGATAATTCAGAAACTCTTCTAGCAGAAGAGATAGCAACCAAAAACAGAACTTTCCAAGATAGTAACTTGATATCTATGGAATGTAAGGGTTCAAACGGAACCCCTTGAAGAACTGAAAGAACTAAATTTAGACTCCAGGGAGGAGTCAAGGGTCTGTAAACAGGCTTGATTCTGACCAAAGCCTGTACAAAAGCTTGTACATCTGGCACAGCTGCCAGTCGTTTGGGTAACAAGACAGATAAAGCAGAAATCTGTCCTTTTAAAGAACTCGCTGACAATCCCTTATCCAAACCTTCTTGGAGAAAGGAGAGGATCTTAGGAATTTTAATCTTACTCCAGGAGAATCCCTTAGATTCACACCAACAGATATATCGTTTCCATATTTTATGGTAAATCTTTCTAGTCACAGGTTTTCTGGCTTGGACCAGAGTATCTATCACTGAATCTGAAAACCCCCGCTTGGATAAAATCAAACGTTCAATTTCCAAGCAGTTAGCTGCAGAGAAACTAGATTTGGATGTTCGAATGGACCTTGTACTAGAAGATCCTGTCTCAAAGGTAGCTTCCATGGTGGAGCCGATGACATATTCAGCAGGTCTGCATACCAAGTCCTGCGCGGCCACGCAGGAGCTATCAGAATCACCGATGCCTTCTCCTGTTTGATCCTGGCTACAAGCCTGGGAAGGAGAGGGAACGGTGGAAACACATAAGCTAGGTTGAACGACCAAGGCGCCACTAATGCATCCACTAGAGTCGCCTTGGGATCCCTGGATCTGGACCCGTAGCAAGGGACCTTGAAGTTCTGACGGGACGCCATCAGGTCCATGTCTGGAATGCCCCATAATTGAGTCAACTGGGCAAACACCTCCGGGTGGAGCTCCCACTCCCCCGGATGGAAAGTCTGACGTCTCAGATAATCCGCCTCCCAGTTGTTTACTCCTGGGATGTGGATTGAATATAGGTGGCAGGAGTGATCCTCCGCCCATTCGATGATTTTGGATACCTCTCTCATCGCCAAGGAACTCCTTGTTCCCCCCTGATGGTTGATGTAAGCTACAGTCGTCATGTTGTCTGACTGGAATCTTATGAATCCGGCCTTCGCTAGTTGAGGCCAAGCCCGAAGAGCATTGAATATCGCTCTCAGTTCCAGGATGTTTATCGGGAGAAGAGACTCTTCCCGAGACCGGAGACCATAGACCCTGAGCTTTCAGGGAATCCCAGACCGCGCCCCAGCCTAATAGACTAGCGTCGGTCGTGACAATGACTCACTTTGGTCTGCGGAAACTCATTCCCTGAGACAGGTGTTCCTGGGACAACCACCAACGGAGTGAGTCTCTGGTCATCTGGTCTACTTAAATCTTTGGAGACAAGTCTGTATAGTCCCCATTCCACTGCTTGAGCATGCACAGTTGTAATGGTCTTAGATGAATTTGAGCAAAAGGAACTATGTCCATTGCAGCAACCATCAACCCTACTACTTCCATGCACTGAGCTATGGAAGGCTGCAGAATAGAGAGAAGAACTTGACAAGCGTTTAGAAGCTTTGACTTTCTGACCTCTGTCAAGAAGATCTTCATTTCTAAAGAATCTATTATTGTTCCCAAAAAGGGAACTCTTGTCGCCGGAGACAGGGAACTCTTTTCTACGTTCACCTTCCACTCGTGAGATCTGAGAAAGGCTAGAACAATGTCTGTATGAGCCTTTGCTTTTTAAAGAGACGACGCTTGGATTAGAATGTCGTCCAGATAAGGTGCCACCGCTAGAAGGGACCCGAGCACCTTTGTGAAAATTCTGGGAGCAGTGGCTAGCCCGAATGGGAGAGCCACGAACTGATAATGTTTGTCCAGAAAGGCGAACCTTAGGAACTGATGATGATCTTTGTGGATAGGAATATGTAGGTACGCATCCTTTAAATCCACGGTAGTCATATATTGACCCTCCTGGATTGTAGGTAAAATTGTTTGAATGGTTTCCATTTTGAACGATGGAACTTTGAGAAATTTGTTTAGAATTTTTAAATCCAGAATTGGTCTGAAAGTTCCCTCTTTTTTGGGAACTACAAACAGGTTTGAGTAAAACCCCTGACCTTGTCCCACAGTTGGAACTGAGTGCATCACTCCCATCTTTAACAGGTCTTCTACACAATGTAAGAATGCCTGTCTCTTTATTTGGTCTGAAGATAAGCGAGACATGTGGAACCTTCCCCTTGGGGGCAGTTCCTTGAATTCTAGAAGATAACCCTGAGAGACTATTTCTAGTGCCCAGGGATCCTGAACATCTCTTGCCCAAGCCTGAGCAAAGAGAGAGAGTCTGCCCCCTACTAGATCCGGTCCCGGATCGGGGGCTACCCCTTCATGCTGTTTTGGTAGCAGCAGCAAGCTTCTTGGCCTGTTTACCCTTGTTCCAGCCTTGCATTGGTTTCCAAGCTGGTTTAGTCTGGGAAGCGTTACCCTCTTGTCTAGAGGTTGCAGAGTTGGAAGCCGGTCCGTTCCTGAAATTGCGAAAGGAACGAAAATTGGACTTATTCTTAGCCTTGAAAGGTCTATCTTGTGGGAGGGCATGGCCCTTTCCCCCAGTGATGTCTGAAATAATCTCAATTCTGGCCCAAAAAGGGTCTTACCTTTGAAAGGGATATTAAGCAATTTTGTCTTGGAAGATACATCCGCCGACCAAGACTTTAGCCAGAGCGCTCTGCGCGCCACAATTGCAAACCCTGAATTTTTTGCCGCTAACCTCGCTAACTGCAAAGCAGCGTCTAAAATAAAGGAATTAGCTAACTTAAGTGCGTGAATTCTGTCCATGACTTCCTCATACGGAGTCTCCCTACTGAGCGACTTTTCCAGTTCCTCGAACCAGAACCACGCCGCTGTGGTGACAGGAATAATGCACAAAATAGGTTGAAGGAGGTAACCTTGCTGTACAAAAATCTTTTTAAGCAAACCCTCCAATTTTTTATCCATAGGATCTTTGAAAGCACAATTATCCTCAATGGGAATGGTCGTGCGTTTGGCTAGTGTAGAAACCGCCCCCTCGACCTTAGGGACTGTTTGCCATAAGTCCTTCCTGGGGTCGACCATAGGGAACAATTTCTTAAATATAGGAGGAGGGACAAAAAGGTATGCCTGGCTTCTCCCACTCCTTATTCACTATGTCCGCCACCCGTTTAGGTATCGGAAAGGCATCAGGGTGCACCGGGACCTCTAGGAACTTGTCCATCTTGCACAATTTTTCTGGGATGACCAGATTGTCACAATCATCCAGAGTAGATAGCACCTCCTTAAGTAATGCGCGGAGATGCTCTAATTTAAATGTCACATCAGGTTCTGCCTGCTGAGAAATTCTTCCTGTATCAGAAATTTCTCCATCTGACAAACCCTCCCTCACTGCCACTTCAGACTGGTGTGAGGGTATGACAGAAAAATTATCAGCAGCGCCCTCCTGCTCTACAGTGTTTAAAACAGAGCAATCGCGCTCTCTCGGAAATGCTGGCATTTTGGATAAAATATTAGCTATGGAGTTATCCATTACTGCCGTCAATTGTTGCATAGTAACAAGCATTGGCGCGCTAGAAGTACTAGGGGTCGCCTGCGCGGGCATAACTGGTATAGACACAGAAGGAGATGATGTAGAACTCTCTCTACTTCCTTCATCTGAGGAATCATCCTGGGCAACCTTACTATTTGTGACAGTACTGTCCTTACTATGTTTGGACGCTATGGCACAATTATCACATATATTTGAAGGGGGAACCACATTGGCTTCCATACATACAGAACATGATCTATCTGAAGGTACAGACATGTTAAACAGGCTTAAACTGGTTAATAAAGCACAAAAACCGTTTTAAAACAAAACCGTTACTGACTCTTTAAATGTTAAACAAGGCACACTTTATTACTGAATATGTGAAAAACTATGAAGGAATTATCCAATCTTTACAAAATTTTCACCACAGTGTCTTAATGCATTCAAAGTATTGCACCCAAATTTTCAAGCTGTTAACCCTTAAAATGTGGAAAACGGAGCCGTTTGCAATTTTAACCCCACTACAGTCCCAGCCACAGCCTTTGTTGCGACTTCACCAATCCCAGGAGGGTATACGATACCAATTCAAGCCTTCTAGGAACGTTTTCAGTGGATACCAGACCCTCACACATGCAGCTGCATGCACTGTACTCAAAAGTAACTGCGCAATAATGGCGCAAAAATGAGGCTCTGCCTATTATAGTGAAAGGCCCTTCCTGACTGGGAAGGTGTCTAAACTAGTGCCTGGCGATAAAAACGTTCCCCAAACAATAAAAGTGTGAAAATTACTTCAAATTTTAAAAAACAACTTAAATAAACAATCGATTTAGCCCTTAAGAGTGTCCACCAGTTAATAGCCCATAATAAGCCCTTTATTCTTTCTAAGTCTAAGAAAATGGCTTACCGATCCCCATGAGGGAAAATGACAGCCTTCCAGCATTACACAGTCTTGTTAGAAAAATGGCTAGTCATACCTTGAGCAGAAAAGTCTGCAAACTGTTCCCCCCCAACTGAAGTTCTCTCAGCTCAACAGTCCTGCATGGTTACAGCAATTGATTTTAGTTACTGCTGCTAAAATCATACTCCTCTATTAAACAGAACTCTTCATCTCTTTCTGTTTCAGAGTAAATAGTACATACCAGCACTATTTTAAAATAACAAACTCTTGATAGAAGAATAAAAAACTACAACTAAACACCACATACTCTTCACCATCTCCGTGGAGATGCTACTTGTTCAGAGCGGCAAAGAGAATGACTGGGGGGGCGAAGCCTGGGAGGGGCTATATGGACAGCTTTTGCTGTGCTCTTTGCCATTTCCTGTTGGGGAAGAGAATATTCCCACAAGTTATGGATGACGCGGGGACCGGACACACCAATGTTGGAGAAATTATTAGCATGTTGAATTAATTTAACAATGCTAGACACATTATGATCCGATACTTGTTGCGCTAAAGTTTCCAACCAAAAAGTTGAAGCAGCTGCAACATCAGCCAAAGAAATTGCAGGCCTAAGAAGATGACCTGAATATAAATAAGCCTTCCTTAGATAAGATTCAAGTTTTCTATCTAAAGGATCTTTAAAAGAAGTACTATCCGAGGCATTCTCTCACAACCGCTCAGAAGCTGGGTCGCTACATGCTGCTTTGTTTGGGATGATCCTCAGCAGGAGGGGAGAGAAGGCGCCTGAATCAGCTCAGACTTTGCCAGAGATGGAGCACGGCTCACTAAACTGTTCTCTCCAGGACTTTGTCGCCTACTTAGTGACACAGCCGCAAGATCAGGGACTGACATGGCATCTCATCTCTATCTTGATGCTATTCCACTTTACTTACCCGAAATCTGGAGTGGGTTGAACGCTACTGCCTATCTACATAGCCCTCCAGGTCTTAGTCAGGTCATCAATGACTGTTTCTTATGTTATATGTTCCTACTCCTTGTTTTACATTTGTTCCTATATGTGAACAGATGATTAATTAAGCCTAGCTATAGAGTCTTGTTTTACTTAATATGAAGTCACCCTGTCAGGGCTATATATTATTGCACCCTCCTTTTGCTCTCAACCCATATGGGAAAGACATGTATGGGCCATATCAATGGAATTAGTCTAGCTCCTCTACTATTAGTTAAGCCATATGTAACCATGTTCCTCAAAAAAAGTTTCAGTGCATGCTTGCTATTTCTAGATTATGAGAAGTTAGTTTACACAACTGTTTAGCCCTATACCATAACAATTCTAGATGTCAAATAATTTAGGAGGTAGCTAAGCTTGTTTTGTTGGAACTGTCACTTTGTTTTGCCAGGCTAGACACCGACAATGGCCCCCTCACACACAGATGGACTACCTGTCAGTTTGCTGCAATTACTTATGTCACTCAGGCTGGCTAGAGTTTAATTTAAAAGTTTCCTGATTCTAGCTTGGATTTACTATGTTCTAGGTAAATATATCGACCGTATTACATGTGATAACTATGCTTAACTAAGGTTGGACTGTGTAATATCTACCACCCTAGAGGCGCTATTCTGATAGAATGTACCTATTACCCCTTATTTTGTTAGTCTTTACAAATTTGCCATTGCTGAGATTGAAGAATATCTAGTTATGCACCAGCAAGTTTTCCTCCCCCGCCCTTTAGACTCCAAACATATACCCAGAGTATTTATCAGGTTCAGCCCCCCTTTTTTATACTTTTATATTTCTATACCAGCTACATTCTATGTAGAGAATCCTATCATAGCTCCGCCACCCCATAATGGGTCCTATACCCACCTTTCTTTAATTTAAGCGGCTCTTGTCCGCTGTAATCTTTCCTCCTCTCACAATATTCTTGTTAAGTTATATCCCTTTCCCAACACAGATTCCATGATTAATCCAAAAGTCCCCGCCAGCTATTAGATAAACGTATTCTTTACCACAAGTAGACGCGCAGATCTCTTACCATATTATTACTCAAAACCTACTTCAGCCTACAAGGAGTGGTTCTCTTGCCCCATCCCATTATGAAGCAGGGATATAACTTTGTTCACTTATATTCATAGTATCCCATATAATATTAAAAAGAGACCCTATACTCCTCTCTGAGCAACCCCACATCTATACTCTCCAACAAATAAAAAACTACGTATGTGGAAAGAGCAAGCTAATCTCTATCATACCAACATCTAAGATTCATTGTTTACCTTTATATGTTTGTAATGCCTATGCACATATTCTTGTGTAGTTGTAATACTTTACTCTGTTTTGTTTGTCTCAATAAAAATATTACAAAAAAAAAAAAATTCCGTAGGAATAGTAGTACGCTTAGCAAGAGTAGAGATAGCCCCATCAACTTTGGGGATCTTTTCCCAAAACTCCAATCTATCTGTTGGCAAAGGATACAATTTTTTAAACCTTGAAGAAGGAATAAAAGAAGTACCCGGCCTATTCCATTCCTTTGAAATCATATCTGAAGTAGCATGAGGAACTGGAAAAACCTCTGGAATAACCACAGGAGGTTTATAAACAGAATTTAAAGATCTACTAGTTTTAATATTAAGAGGACTAGTCTCCTCCATATCTAATGTTATCAACACTTCTTTTAATAAAGAACGAATAAAGAACGAATATACTCCATTTTAAATAAGAGGATTTGTCAGTGTCAATATCTGAGGCGGGATCTTCTGAATCAGATGGATCCTCATCAGAGATAGATAAATCAGTATGCTGTCGGTCATTTGAAATTTCTTCAACTCTATGAGAAGTTTTAAAAGACCTTTTACGTTTATTAGAAGGTGGAATGGCAGACAAAGCCTTCTGAATGGAATCAGAAATAAATTCTCTTAAATTTACAGGAACATCCTGAGCATTAGATGTTGAGGGACCAGCAACAGGTAATTAATTACTACTGATGGAAACATTATCTGCATGTAAAAGTTTATCATGACAACTATTACAAACCACAGCTGGGAGGTATAGCCTCCACAAGTTTACAACAAATGCACTTAGCTATGGTAGAACCGATATGAGGCAGCAGGAATCCAGCAGTAGATTCTGAGACAGGATCAGATTGAGACATCTTGCAAAATGTAAGAGAAAAAACAAAGCAAAATTATCAATTTCCTTATATGACAGTTTCAGGAATGGGAAAAATTGCAAACATAACCCTGTGACAGAAAAAAGGCCAGGCATAAATAATGAAAATATTTTGCGCCAAGTATGACGCACAATCAAAAGAAAAATAATTTTTGTCGCCAAAAATGTCTGGAAACGAAACACTTGAGTCATAGATGACGCAACCTCGAGAAGGACTCGGCGCCAACTAAGACGCCAGAAATTACGAATTTGCGTCAACGAACGTAACTTTCGCGACAAAAAAAATCTTGCGCCAAGAATGACACAATAAATATTAGCATTTTTGCGCCCTCGCAAGCCTAATACTGCCCGCAAATTTTAAAAAGTAAATTTGAAAAAGACTAAACCCCAGGTAAGAAATAATTTTTTTTTAAAAATGCATTTCCCAGATATGAAACTGACAGCATGCAAAAAAAGAAATATACTGATACCTGAATCATGGCAAATATAAGTACAATACATATATTTAGAACTTTATATAAAGTGCAAAACCATAGCTGAGAGTGTCTTAAGTAAATGAAAACATACTTACCAAAGACACCCATCCACATAAAGCAGATAGCCAAACCAGTACTGAAACGGTTATCAGTAGAGGTAATGGAATATGAGTAGTGGCAATTACCAGTGACAGTAATATCCGGATAAGTGGAAATAAAAAATACAAATATATATATAATTAATTGCAAAAGTCCAAAGTTAAAAAGTCCAAAGCTAAAATGTCCAAAACAAGATATATGAAAGTTCATGAAATGGGTAATCTTGTGATATTGATAAGTTAAAAATAACTTGAAAAATAACTAAGAAAAATATGTCAAACACGTGATTAACAGTAAAAAAGGAAAAAACAAAAAAGCAGTAAAAAAAAACTTCAAAAAATGTGGTGGTGATAATCCAATGAAAACAAAGTTAGTTTGATGTGATATCCAATAATACTAGTGAAAAAATGATAAAATAAAGTCCTAATACAAATCTTCAAATAATACCTCAGGTACATCAAATGAAAATCAATAAAGTGGTATTGAAATCCGGATTTTAATAAAGGATCCTCACAAAGTTAATCCTGGTAACCTAAAAGTGGAAAAACAATAACATAGCGCAATACAGTTTATAATAAACAATAAATAACTGAAATGAAGCTCACCATAAGTTGTCAACGCGTTTCGGCCCCTTATGTGGGCCTTTCTCAAGACTATGATATGGTAGGGTGTGTTTGCTTCTTAAATATCTAAATGTGGCCAATCAACTGGTAGTAGTTTTTGCGCCAAAACTTGCGAAATCTGAACCGGAAGTCGTTCATGTGAACCGGAACTGAAATCTCTCTTATTGTATAAACATTCTTAAAAATATGTTCTCTCCTTAAAAATATGTATAAAATGTGTTTGTAGAACTCAGAGATCCTTCTAGCTCGTAGTCTCTTACTTTATATTATTGGCAGTTTCGTGTATATAAACGTTTTTGTCCTAACTTCTTGTTTGAGTGGCACCGGAAGTGTTAATATAATAACATCCGGTATGGTCCCAGTGTTGTTGGGACTATTGGGGGACAAAGGGAAGTATCTTACATACATCACATCCTTTTAGTTAATAGTTTAAATATGTGTTGGTCTCAACCTTTATTTATATGCCTCCGGAAGCAAAATATTGCGGCTGTCTTATGGCAGGAGGGGTCTCTCACATCTACGCCCTCCGGTTTAGACATATACATACCCTTTCTAGTACTATCTTATTAGATCTCGTAGTGGCGTATACATATTTTCGTAAAATCAAGAGCCGGAAGTGACTTACTAGATCTTGGAGTGATGTGTACGTATTTGCGTCATATCGAAAAACTGGAAGTGATGTCTTCCCTAGCTCCTGCGTCGTAACGCGCTACCGGAGATGTCAGAGTTCTCACTTCCGGTTTCTGTCTAAAGGTGTGTGTGAAAGGGTTAACCTTCCTAATGGTATTGAGCAATATTTCAGGATTGTATAAAGATATAAACTAAACAGATGATTCTTTGATAAGTGTAAAATATTAAATTAAAAGAGAATTTAAAAAAGAATTAAAAAAGAATTTAAAAAGGTGACCACATTAATAATATCATATGTTAGTGCAGATATGTCAACCTATGGGACAAATTGAGTGATTAAATGGAAAAGGATATGGAAGACATCCACTTGTTCAATAAAAACATGAATGTATAATACATACTAATGTAACTACGCTCATAAACAAGGCGACCATAATGGGACATGGTGACATTCAAATAGAAACCAACATGGAACTGGAAAAAAAAAGGAGATAGGTAATACAGAATCTTAAATCACTATCACTGTGACTATTGGGTCTATTCTAGCCTAGCTATTATGAAAATACATGCTACCTATCAATGGATACAAATATCACTAGGGTGATAGAGTGTTGGAAGCATTGTGTGTGTGTGTGTGTGTGTATATATATATATATATATATATATATATATATATATATATATATATATATATATATATATATATATATATATATATATATAGAATATAAGACCTTAATTAGAATAGGGAGAGTGTCTTTGGTGTTTATTTGAGGTGTAACAGATGTGCTAAATCCTCCTTATTGTTCAGTCCTCTAGGGTATAAACAGTCAAGGTCAAAAATCCATTTGGATTCAGAAGTCAGCAATTTCTTTTCAAAATCTCCACCTCTCCAATTAGGTGTTATTATTTGGATACCAAAGTAACTGAAATCTTTTTGTTTACCATGGTGCTGTGTAGCAAAATGTTTGTAAAGTGGGGTTTCGGTGTTATTGTGTTTGATCTGGAGCAGGTGCTCACAGATCCTATCTCTCAAACATCTCGAAGTTTGGCCCAAGATAGCCCTGTGAAAAATGATAAAGCCAGAGTTAAGTTTGCTTAGGCCATCAGGATAAGGGTAACAAATGTATAGGAGGCGCAGTGAGAATTATGTCCCACCAGTTCCCATTGCTCTAAAGCCACCAAAAGCTCTACTGAAGAGACTGATATGGACTACGGCTACACCCTAGAACAAAGCAGCACAATCTTGCACTACTTTAAAAATAATAAACTCTTGATTGAAGAATCTTTTCTAACACCTAACTTTACCTCTTCCTAGCACTAACGTAGGCAAAAAGAAAGACTGAAGTGGGAGGGAAGGGATGAGCTATTTAACAGCTCTGCTGCGGTGCTCTTTGCCACCTCCTGCTGACCAGGAGGTGAATATCCAATAAGTAATGAAGATGAACCGTGGACTTGTGTCTTTAAAAAAAAAAAAAAAGCCAAAATCCCCTGAGAAGAGGCAGCCTTCAAGGGTTTAGAAATTAGCATGAGCCTATCTAGGTTTAGCTTTCAACTAAAAATACAGAAAAAGAAAATTTATGCTTGTCTGATAAAATTTGCTTTTTTTATTTTTTTTTTATTTTTAAGACACTGCGTCCACGGATCATCATCCTTACTTGTGGGATATCACCTCCTGGTCAGCAGGAGGCAGCAAAGAGCACCACAGCAGAGCTGTTAAGTAGCTCCTCCCTTCCCTCCCACTCCAGTCATTCGACTGAAGTTAGGAAGAGAAAGGAAAAGCCAAGGTGCAGAGGTGTCTGAAGTTTAGAAAAATTAACCTGTCTTAAAAGAACAGGGCGGGCCATGGACTTGTGTCAGGTACGCATAAATTTTCTTCTCTTTTTAAAAAGACACGAGTCCACGGATCAACCTTACTTGTGGGATACAATACCAAAGCTAGAGTACACAGATGATAAGGGAGGGACAAGACAGGGAACCTAAACGGAAGGCACCACTGCTTGAAGAAACTTCCTCCCAAAAGCAGCCTCAGCCGAGGCAAAAGTATCAAATTTGTAAAATTTAAAAAAAGTGTGAAGAGAAGAGCAAGTTGCAGCCTTGCAAATCTCTTCTACAGAAGCTTCATTTTTGAATGCCCATGAGGAAGCAACCGCCCTAGTGGAATGAGCCGTAACCCTTTCAGGAGGCTGCTGTCCAGCAGTCTCATATGCAAACCGGATGATACTCTTCAACCAAAAAGAAAGAGGTAGCCGTAGCTTTCTGACACACTGTAATTTTCTCTGGAAAACGTAAGACTGACAAAAATCTTTAGATGCTTGTAAGTAAAAAATTATTTTTTTTTAAATAATTTTTTATTGAGGCATTAAAAATAAACAGCACAAAGAATATATCCAGGCACAGCACAGAAAAAACAGAGAAAAAACAAAGAAACTTATACAGTTCACATATGAAGAGTAAACAAGGATTAAAACATTGGTGTACTAATGTAGCATTTGTTATCACAGTGTCCCATCCATAGTAGTGCCATACTTGTATGGAAGCTGGGAACAGTGACATGAAATCAATAGCTAGGTCTAAAAAAGAAGGATAAGGGTTAACATAAGTTATAGTACCATCATTGTGATCTTTAATATGAAATGTAAAACTGTAAGTAGAGAACATGTGTGACTGGAACATATATAGATGAAGCCTTGTTTTTTATAACTGAGAACTAATGGTCCCCACTCTACAAGAAAAGTGTTCTAGAAGCTAAATAAGAGTAAGAGGTAGGGAGTTGGCTGTTGTCAGGCCTCCCGTAGGCCTGTATAAATGGGGGGGGGGGGGGGGGAGAAAGCAGCGGGCCAAAGCCGCTCATAATAGAGGGGAGATGGGAGGGCGGAGCCAATCAAAACACTATAAAGGTGCAGACTACAGGGCTATTTAACTCTATGAGGTAGAGAACTCAAAGAAGGAGGATGAATATACTCGTGGCAGATATATTATAAATTAGTAGTATGCATACTATAAAATATGTGTGATTCCAAGTTACTAAATAAGCTAATGATAAAATAGAAGAAAGTGGTTTCACTTGGAGCTGAGGCAGGTACAATTTGAGACCCTGACATATGGACATAAATCAGACTTATTAAACTATATGGTAACAAGTGATGGGCATAAAAACAAGGGTATATATATCAGCTAAAGAGAGTAGGGTGTTGTACCTCCAATAAGGTACAAACGGGGGGACAACTAAATATGTGAAAAGCATAGATAAATATAAATAGAGCACCCACATAGACAGATATCTCCAACACCATGTGTACTGTGAGTTACTACATACATGTCCCAAACCAACATCATTAATTTATCTGTTATGCTGAGCCGTGCTTTCCCAGTTAACACAGCCCAGCAGGGTCTTATTATAGCATAAGGTGAAATTAAATACAATAAGGTGGGATGAGGAGGTCATCCACTGAAGTAGAGTTTTCCAGGGATGGGAGGAGAGATCTTAGTAAAGCTGGATGGGGAAAGACTAAAATAAATGGGCTAGCTTAATTCGGAAGGGTTACTACCTGCATGTACTATAATATGCTGTAAAGCTTTCTGCCAAAAGTACTAAGCGGGCTGCTATATCTCCTAGGCGGATCCTATGAGTACTCTCGTAACGGCGTGACCTCAGTTACTTCTAAGGGGCACCTTTGTATTCTAACTTGCTCGTCTGTCAGCTACATGCTAGGGAGCTGAGTAAAATATGTAAAAACTATTAAGCATTCTTAAGTGGTTATAACCATTATCCCCTGTCGCTTCAAAATTACTGTATGTATAATCATACCGTAGATATGGAGTTCAACATACATTAGGCGATGCACAGCGCTATTTCCATAAATAAATAAGTGTAGAACACGCGTAGATTCCAGCTCATCAGATCTTACACGGAGCAGAAGTGGTATATAAAAACAAAAGTTAGTGATGCCAACAAGGAGACAGTAGCTGTGAAAGAGAACTATATGCAGGGTTAATAAGTATCTTAGGCTAGTGAGTAACTGAATGCCCTGTGAAAAAACATAATTTATGCTTACCTGATAAATTCCTTTCTTCTGTAGTGTGATCAGTCCACGGGTCATCATTACTTCTGGGATATTACTCCTCCCCAACAGGAAGTGCAAGAGGATTCACCCAGCAGAGCTGCATATAGCTCCTCCCCTCTACGTCACTCCCAGTCATTCGACCAAGGACCAACGAGAAAGGAAAAGCCAAGGGTGAAGTGGTGACTGGAGTATAAATTAAAAAATATTTACCTGCCTTAAAAACAGGGCGGGCCGTGGACTGATCACACTACAGAAGAAAGGAATTTATCAGGTAAGCATAAATTATGTTTTCTTCTGTTAAGTGTGATCAGTCCACGGGTCATCATTACTTCTGGGATACCAATACCAAAGCAAAAGTACACGGATGACGGGAGGGATAGGCAGGCTCTTTATACAGAAGGAACCACTGCCTGAAGAACCTTTCTCCCAAAAATAGCCTCCGATGAAGCAAAAGTGTCAAATTTGTAAAATTTGGAAAAAGTATGAAGCGAAGACCAAGTTGCAGCCTTGCAAATCTGTTCAACAGAGGCCTCATTCTTGAAGGCCCAAGTGGAAGCCACAGCTCTAGTAGAATGAGCTGTAATTCTTTCAGGAGGCTGCTGTCCAGCAGTCTCATAAGCTAAACGAATTATGCTACGAAGCCAAAAAGAAAGAGAGGTAGCGGAAGCTTTTTGACCTCTCCTCTGCCCAGAGTAAATGACAAACAGAGAAGACGTTTGTCGAAATTCCTTAGTTGCCTGTAAGTAAAATTTTAGAGCACGGACTACATCCAGGTTGTGCAGTAGACGTTCCTTCTTTGAAGAAGGATTTGGGCATAAAGAAGGAACAACAATCTCTTGATTGATATTCCTGTTAGTAACTACCTTAGGTAAGAACCCAGGTTTAGTACGCAGGACTACCTTATCCGAATGAAAAATCAAATAAGGAGAATCACAATGTAAGGCTGATAATTCAGAGACTCTTCGAGCCGAGGAAATAGCCATTAAAAATAGAACTTTCCAAGATAACAACTTTATATCAATGGAATGAAGGGGTTCAAACGGAACGCCCTGTAAAACATTAAGAACAAGGTTTAAACTCCATGGTGGAGCAACAGTTTTAAACACAGGCTTAATCCTGGTCAAAGCCTGACAAAAAGCCTGGACGTCAGGAACTTCTGACAGACGTTTGTGTAACAGAATGGACAGAGCTGAGATCTGTCCCTTTAATGAACTAGCAGATAAACCCTTTTCTAAACCTTCTTGTAGAAAAGACAATATCCTAGGAATCCTAACCTTACTCCAAGAGTAACCTTTGGATTCACACCAATATAGGTATTTACGCCATATCTTATGGTAAATCTTTCTGGTAACAGGTTTCCTAGCCTGTATTAAGGTATCAATAACTGACTCAGAAAACCCACGTCTTGATAAAATCAAGCGTTCAATTTCCAAGCAGTCAGCTTCAGAGAAGTTAGATTTTGATGTTTGAAGGGACCCTGTATCAGAAGGTCCTGTTTCAGAGGTAGAGACCAAGGTGGACAGGATGACATGTCCACCAGGTCTGCATACCAAGTCCTGCGTGGCCACGCAGGTGCTATTAGAATCACTGATGCTCTCTCTTGTTTGATTCTGGCAATCAATCGAGGAAGCAACGGGAAGGGTGGAAACACGTAAGCCATCCTGAAGTCCCAAGGTGCTGTCAGAGCATCTATCAGGACTGCTCCTGGATCCCTGGATCTGGACCCGTAACGAGGAAGCTTGGCGTTCTGTCGAGACGCCATGAGATCTATCTCTGGTTTGCCCCAACGTCGAAGTATTTGGGCAAAGACCTCCGGATGAAGTTCCCACTCCCCCGGATGAAAAGTCTGACGACTTAAGAAATCCGCCTCCCAGGTCTCCACTCCCGGGATGTGGATTGCTGACAGGTGGCAAGAGTGAGACTCTGCCCAGCAAATTATCTTTGATACTTCCATCATAGCTAGGGAGCTTCTTGTCCCTCCCTGATGGTTGATGTAAGCTACAGTCGTGATGTTGTCCGACTGAAACCTGATGAACCCCCGAGTTGTCAACTGGGGCCAAGCCAGGAGGGCATTGAGAACTGCTCTCAATTCCAGAATGTTTATTGGCAGGAGACTCTCCTCCTGACTCCATTGTCCCTGAGCCTTCAGAGAATTCCAGACGGCACCCCAACCTAGAAGGCTGGCGTCTGTTGTTACAATTGTCCAGTCTGGTCTGCTGAATGGCATCCCCCTGGACAGATGTGGCCGAGAAAGCCACCATAGAAGAGAATTTCTGGTCTCTTGATCCAGATTCAGAGAAGGGGATAAGTCTGAGTAATCCCCATTCCACTGACTTAGCATGCACAGTTGCAGTGGTCTGAGGTGTAAGCGTGCAAAGGGTACTATGTCCATTGCCGCTACCATTAAGCCGATTACCTCCATGCATTGAGCCACTGACGGGTGTTGAATGGAATGAAGGGTGCGGCAAGCACTTTGAAGTCTTGTTAGCCTGTCCTCTGTCAGGTAAATCTTCATTTCTACAGAATCTATAAGAGTCCCCAGGAAGGGAACTCTTGTGAGTGGAACAAGTGAACTTTTCTTTTCGTTCACCTTCCATCCATGTGACCTTAGAAATGCCAGCACTAACTCTGTATGAGACTTGGCAGTTTGAAAGCTTGAAGCTTGTATCAGAATGTCGTCTAGGTATGGAGCTACCGAGATTCCCCGCGGTCTTAGTACCGCCAGAAGAGCACCCAGAACCTTTGTGAAGATTCTTGGAGCTGTAGCCAATCCGAATGGAAGAGCCACAAACTGGTAATGCCTGTCTAGGAAGGCAAACCTTAGGTACCGATAATGATCTTTGTGAATCGGTATGTGAAGGTAAGCATCTTTTAAATCTACAGTGGTCATGTACTGACCCTCTTGGATCATAGGTAAAATTGTCCGAATAGTCTCCATCTTGAATGATGGAACTCTTAGGAATTTGTTTAGGATCTTTAAGTCCAGGATTGGTCTGAAAGTTCCCTCTTTTTTGGGAACCACAAACAGATTTGAGTAAAACCCCTGTCCCTGTTCCGATCGTGGAACTGGATGGATTACTCCCATTAACAAGAGCTCTTGTACGCAGCGTAGAAACGCCTCTTTCTTTGTCTGGATTGTTGACAATCTTGACAGATGAAATCTCTCTCTTGGAGGAGAGTATTTGAAGTCCAGAAGGTATCCCTGAGATTATCTCTAGCGCCCAGGGATCCTGAACATCTCTTGCCCAAGCCTGGGCGAAGAGAGAAAGTCTGCCCCCCACTAGATCCGATCCCGGATCGGGGGCCCTCAATTCATGCTGTTTTAGGGGCAGCAGCAGGTTTCCTAGTCTGCTTGCCCTTGTTCCAGGACTGGTTAGGTTTCCAGCCTTGTCTGTAGCGAGCAACAGCTCCTTCCTGTTTTGGTGCAGAGGAAGTTGATGCTGCTCCTGCTTTGAAATTACGAAAGGAACGAAAATTAGACTGTCTAGTCTTGGCTTTGGCTTTGTCCTGAGGCAGGGCATGGCCTTTACCTCCTGTAATGTCAGCGATAATCTCTTTCAACCCGGGCCCGAATAAGGTCTGCCCTTTGAAAGGTATATTAAGCAATTTAGACTTAGAAGTAACATCAGCTGACCAGGATTTTAGCCACAGCGCCCTGCGTGCCTGAATGGCGAATCCTGAATTCTTCGCCGTAAGTTTAGTAAGATGTACTACGGCCTCCGAAATGAATGAATTAGCTAGTTTAAGGACTCTAAGCCTGTCCGTAATGTCGTCCAGAGTAGCTGAACCAATGTTCTCTTCCAGAGACTCAATCCAGAATGCCGCTGCAGCCGTGATCGGCGCAATGCATGCAAGGGGTTGCAATATAAAACCTTGTTGAACAAACATTTTCTTAAGGTAACCCTCTAATTTTTTATCCATTGGATCTGAAAAAGCACAGCTATCCTCCACCGGGATAGTGGTACGCTTAGCTAAGGTAGAAACTGCTCCCTCCACCTTAGGGACCGTTTGCCATAAGTCCCTTGTGGTGGCGTCTATTGGAAACATTTTTCTAAATATCGGAGGGGGTGAGAACGGCACACCGGGTCTTTCCCACTCCTTAGTAACAATTTCAGTAAGTCTCTTAGGTATAGGAAAAACCTCAGTACTAGTCGGTACCGCAAAATATTTATCCAACCTACACATTTTCTCTGGTATTGCAACTGTGTTACAATCATTCAGAGCCGCTAACACCTCCCCCTAGTAATACACGGAGGTTTTCCAGTTTAAATTTAAAATTTGAAATATCTGAATCCAGTCTGTTTGGATCAGAACCGTCACCCACAGAATAAAGTTCTCCGTCCTCATGTTCTGCCACCTGTGACGCAGTGTCTGACATGGCCCTAATATTATCAGCGCACTCTGTTCTCACCCCAGAGTGATCACGCTTACCTCTTAGTTCTGGTAATTTAGCCAAAACCTCAGTCATAACAGTAGCCATATCCTGTAATGTGATTTGTAATGGCCGCCCAGATGTACTCGGCGCTACAATATCACGCACCTCCCTCTGAGCGGGAGATGTAGGTACTGACACGTGAGGCGAGTTAGTCGGCATAACTCTCCCCTCGTTGTTTGGTGAAATTTGTTCAATTTGTACAGATTGACTTTTATTTAAAGTAGCATCAATACAGTTAGTACATAAATTTCTATTGGGCTCCACTTTGGCATTGCAACAAATGACACAGGTATCATCCTCTGAATCAGACATGTTTAACACACTAGCAAATAAACTTGCAACTTGGAAATACAATTCAATTAGAATAATATTAAAACGTACTGTGCCTTTAAGAAGCACAGAAGATCTATGACAGTTGAAAATTAATAAATTGAAACAGTTATAGCCTCAATCCTTGTAAATAACACAACTTTAGCAAAGGTTTAATCCCATTAGCAAAGATAACAAATTCTGAAAGCAGGAAACAAATTACAGAATAAACGTTTTTTATCTCAGTCAAACTATAATTCTCACAGCTCTGCTGAGAGAAATTACCTCCCTCAAAATAAGTTTTGAAGACCCCTGAGCTCTGTAGAGATGAACCGGATCATGCAGGGAATACAATGAGTTGCTGACTGAAATATTTGATGCGTAGTAAAAGCGCCAAAAAACGGCCCCTCCCCCTCACACACAGCAGTGAGGGAGAACAGAAACTGTCAGAAAACAGAATAAGCAACTGCCAAGTGGAAAAATAGTGCCCAAACATTTATTCACTCAGTACCTCAGTAAATGAAAACGATTTTACATTCCAGCAAAAACGTTAAACATAATCTCTAGTTATTAAACAGCTTTATGTATTTCTTACAGTGTAATTCTAGTGAAGTACCATTCCCCAGAATACTGAAGTGTAAAGTATACATACATGACATTATATCGGTATGGCAGGATTTTCTCATCAATTCCATTGTCAGAAAATAAAAACTGCTACATACCTCTATGCAGATTCATCTGCCCGCTGTCCCCTGATCTGAAGTTTACCTCTCCTCAGATGGCCGAGAAACAGCAATATGATCTTAACTACTCCGG
Organism: Bombina bombina; assembly: GCF_027579735.1. Lineage (NCBI taxonomy): Eukaryota > Metazoa > Chordata > Amphibia > Anura > Bombinatoridae > Bombina > Bombina bombina. The sequence continues at coordinate 853,100,823 of NC_069504.1, read as the reverse complement.
CTAAAATCATAACAAAAACTCTGGTAGATTCTTCTTCAAACTCTGCCAGAGAGATAATAACACACTCCGGTGCTATATTAAAATAACAAACTTTTGATTGAAGATATAAAACTAAGTATAATCACCATAGTCCTCTCACACATCCTATCTAGTCGTTGGGTGCAAGAGAATGACTGGGAGTGACGTAGAGGGGAGGAGCTATATGCAGCTCTGCTGGGTGAATCCTCTTGCACTTCCTGTTGGGGAGGAGTAATATCCCAGAAGTAATGATGACCCGTGGACTGATCACACTTAACAGAAGAAAAAGTACCCCAGCAGTTAAACAAAAGTAAACTCAGACACCTATACACCTCAGCAACTCTGCTGAGGTGCCTACCTGCCAAACAGACTCACTCCCTGGCCGGAACACTTGTCTTGTCTGAAAAAAAACGATCCAGTATTCAGGGGCACAAAAACGCTACAACTGCTTGTCTAAATAGAAAGACATGCGGTTGTAGAACCACGTGAAGACGTCCACTTCAGTTGGCTGAGAACTGCGCAATCTAAAGGAAGTGTGTGAACTATAGCCCTGCCCATAGTGGGCGTAACTTCTACAACCACATTACCCGTAGTCTGAGTAAAAATATCATAGGAACCGCAACCACCATAAAAACTAACACCGTTTTTTTAGCCTGCTTCGACTCCCAACCCCAGTGCCTGTACTCATGGCTGTCTCCAGAAAAAAAAAAAAAAAAAACTCCAATATAAGAGGGGTTAATATCCCAACATAAGAAGCCTTGTACCTGGACTCATGTTAATTTCAGATAAAAGTCAAGTGACCACTTTCCTCTGAGTCTATGCCCCAGAATGAATAAAGTTAGCACTTACCTTGAATGTTGTCCAACAGCAGGACAGTCCAGCAGGTTTAAGAGGTCCTCTCCCTCCCATAGCCCTGTGGAATAAGATAAGCCTGAGTTAAATGTGCTTAGGCTATCAGGATTAGGGCAGCATAAATGTATAGGATGCGCAGTGAGAATTATGTCCCACCAGTTCCTATTCCTCTAAAGCCACCAAAAGCTCTACTGAAGAGACTGATATGGACTAGGCTACACCCTAGAACAAAGCAACACACTCTGGCACTATTTCAAAATAATAAACTCTATTGAATTATCTAATCTAACACTTCACACCTCTTCCTATCACTAACGTAGGCAAAGAGAATGACTGGGGTGGGAGGGAAGGGAGGAGCTACTTAACAGCTCTGCTGTGGTACTCTTTGCCGCCTCCTGCTGACCAGGTGGTGATATCCATGATGATCGGTGGACTCATTGTGTCTTTAAAAAAGAAAGACAAAAATGTAATGATAAAAGTAAAATGGATATTTGAATCATGAAAAGTTTGAGGGCAGCCAAGACAAAATTAAAGTATATTTTTTCCAGTAAGGAGTCACTTGACTATCATAAACTTGTGATGAGTTAAGGAATCCCAATATCTCCAGGATCAGACCATAAACATGGATCCAAGTAGTTTTTTTTTTTACATCTTTTTATTAGAGTTTTTAAAGGATGTACACTCTAAAAACACAGAAAAATAGGAATACACGTAAAACAAAATAGAACAAACAATATATGTTGTACAGTGTCTTCAATTTTTAACATTAAAGAAAAAAAAAAAACCTGAGTACCAGTCTACCTCTTGCTGACATAATATGAACTATATTTGCATTTGTCTACTCGCATCAGCTTGCTATGTTACATAATATCCTTAATTGAGTATATAGACCACTATACAACAAACTAGAATAATACTTCAGTAAGCCCATAATAGCAACTCATGGTGATTTCCTCCAAAATAAAAACAGTAAGGCAATACGGTTTATCTACATCCCTAATCTGACTCTGTTTTCAAAATTTATACTACATTCAATTAGGCTTTGTTCACCTAATCCAAGTGAAATAGTCCATTATACAAGGTTGTGGCTGGAATCATACTAATAGTCACGATATGGCGTGAATACAATTGCAGTTAATGCATATCACAAAAAAAAGACAACGCATAAAGAGAAAAAAAAAAAAAAAAAAAAGGAAATTAATTTCCTTCTCCCTCTCCCATCTCGCCTTAGTTTAATGCAGAGCATTTAGAAATGAATCCCTAAATATTAAACGCTCCACATGGTTACATGTAAGGAATGGGGCTAAAAACTGAGCTTGAGTATGATTATCATATGTCCTTATAAGACTATACCACTTGTTATAGAATTTCTTTATGCGCTGTTCAGTACCTGAGGTACAATCAAATTGCTCCATTACCGATTGCTTCAACATTAAGTGAATTAAATTATGGATTGATGGGGGCTTTTTATCTTTCCAATTTTTAAGAATCACATAACGGCCACCAAGGATCGTACAGTTAATAAACCGCACATTTACTTGTCTACGAGTATTAAAGTCTAAGAAAAAGATATGTTTTTTCTCTAATTTGAATGGAGCCTGTAATACTTAACCAGTGGCTTATCTTGCCCCAGAATTGTTGAATTTTGGGGCAGGACCAAAACATATGTAATATGTCGGCCTTTGAGTTGGCACATCTGGCACAGCCGTGCTCTGTATTAGGGAACCATTTATTTAAGGCGGCGGGTGAGATAACTTCTGTTAATTAGTTTAAGATGGCTTTCACGCCAACTTGCTGCCAAATGTGACGTTTTCTACTTTCTGAATACTTCTAATAAAGTCTTCCTTATTTAATTCTTGTACCTCAGAGGACTACGACAAAACCAACTTTTGAAGATTCTCCTCTCCTCGCTGCTCTAATATCAGCTTAAGCCAATATTTTAAGGAATGAATACCGGCTGAGTATAAGATTATACCCAAATGTATATCGGTATTTATCCATGTATGGTTTGGCCTCTTAATTATTGAGTTGTACCAGTGACGTGCTTGTAGGTACGCATAAAAATCTGAGTTACCTAAATCAAATTGATGCTTAATCTCTGCAAATGAGGATATTAAAACCTCCTGGATCCTTTAACCCCTTAAGGACCAAGGCCTTTTTTCAATTTCTTTCCCTTAAAGACCAGGGCTATTTTTACATTTCTGCGGTGTTTACGTTTAGCTGTAATTTTCCTTTTACTCATTTACTGTACCCACACATTATATACCGTTTTTCTCGCCACTAAATGGACTTTCTAAAGATACCATTATTTTCATAATTTCTTATAATTTCTTATTAAAAAAAATTATAAAATGGAGGAAAAAAATGGAAAAAAAAAAACCACACACTTTTTCTAACTTTGACCCCAAAATCTGTAACAGATCTACAACCACCAAAAAACACCCATGCTAAATAGTTTCTAAATTTTGTCCTGAGTTTAGAAATACCCAATGTTTACATCTTCTTTGCTTTTTTTGCAAGTTATAGGGCCATAAATACAAGTAGCACTTTGCTATTTCCAAACCATTTTTTTTTTCTCAAAATTAGCGCTAGTTATATTAGAACACTAATATCTTTCAGGAATCCCTTAATATCCATTGACATGTATATATTTTTTTTAGTAGACATCCCAAAGTATTGATCTAGGCCAATTTTGGTATATTTCATGCCACCATTTCACAGTCATATGCGATCAAATACAAAAAAATAGTTCACTTTTTCACAAACTTTCGGTTTCTCACTGAAATTATTTACAAACAGCTTGTGCAATTATGGCATAAATGGTTGTAAATTTTTCTCTGGGATCCCCTTTGTTCAGAAATAGCAGACATATATGGCTTTGTTGTTGCTTTTTGGTAATTAGAAGGCCGCTAAATGCCACTGTGCACCACACGTGTATTATGCCCAGCAGTGAAGGGGTTAATCAGGGAGCATGTAGGGAGCTTTTTGGGGTAATTTTAGCTTTAGTGTAGTAGACAACCCCAAGTATTGATCTAGGCCCATTTTGGTATATTTCATGCTACCATTTCACCGCCAAATGCGATCAAATTAAAAAAAAACGTTAAATTTTTCACAATTTTAGGTTTCTCACTGAAATCATTTACAAACAGCTTGTGCAATTATGGCACAAATGGTTGTAAATGCTTCTCTGGGATCCCCTTTGTTCAGAAATAGCAGACATATATGGCTTTGGCGTTGCTTTTTGGTAATTAGAAGGCCGCTAAATGCCGCTGCTCATCACATGTGTATTATGGCTAGCAGTGAAGGGGTTAATTAGGTAGCTTGTAGGGTTAATTTTAGCTTTAGTGTAGAGCTCAGCCTCCCACCTGAAACATTAGACCCCCTGATCCCTCCCAAACAGCTCTCTTCCCTCCCCCACCCCACAATTGTCCCCGCCATCTTTAGTACTGGCAGCAACTCTGTCAGTACTAAAATAAAAGGTATATTTAGGCTTTTTTTTAAAAGCATATTTACATATGCCGATGTGTAGGACCCCCCCTTAGCCCCCAACCTGACTGATCCCCCACCAAACAGCTCTCTAACCCTCCCCCTCTGCCTTGATGGGCGCCATCTTGGGTACTGGCAGCTGTCTGCCAGTACCCAGTTTAAAAAAAAAAAAAACAATAATTTTATTCTAAATGTTCCCATTTTCTGTAGTGAAGCTCCCCCCCCACCCCCTCCTAGATACCTTGGATAGTTTGTTTTAAAACAATAAAATACCCCTTTCTCCCACTAATATAAACAAAACTTTTCTGTAGTGCAGCGGTTCCCACCCGCTCCCGCGCCCATATCCAGATATAGAACTAAATATCTGTACTAGTTCTAAAACCTTAGGGACTTCAGATCTAACATCCTTAATAAATAGAAGCAAATCATCTGCGTAAAGTAGGAGTTTAAACTTCTGCTTCCCCAGACACAATCCCTCCAACAAGTCTAAGCTTAATTGCTAAAGGCTCAATTGCCACGTTAAAGAGTGGGGAAATTGGACAGCCTTGGCGTGTCCCTTTAGCTAGTTCAAAGCTATCTGTTCTTGTTCCATTGATTAGTAAGGTCGCTGATGCTTTACCATAAATAGCTTGGATACATTCTGGTAATTTATTCTTAATCACAAATTGTCCTAGTTTAAACCAAAAAAAAAAAAAAAAAAAGAAGATGGTCCCATATCGATCGATAATATGGCCGAGTTGTGAACTGACCTTTCCTCATTTTTAGGAATATTCGCATCTGCATCTAATAGAAAAACCTTACGTAGATTATCTGATGGATTGTGATTGGGCATGAATCCAGTTTGATCTATATTTATTAAAGGATCGATAATTTTTTTGAGCCTCTTAGCCAATATACTTGTAAATAATTTATAAAAATCGGCGTTCAGTAATGAAATGGGTCTATAAGAATCTATATTTTCAGAATCTTTCCCTTTTTTGAGTATTAGTGTTAATCATTCTGCAAAATATCTTGATGGAACTTCTCCTTTGATAAGATAATTATTGAAGAGATCCATCAAGGTGGGGGCGATCTGATCTTTAAGTATTTTATAAAATTCTCCCGGTAACAAATCCGGTCCTGACGCCTTATTAAGTTGTCTATGGCATATTGTACCTCTAAGAGAGAAAATGACGAGTTTAATAGTTGTAAGCTTTCTGCGTTTATCTGCGGGAGAGAGATATCATGCCAAAATATATTTTATTTGTTGCACACACTTCTGTAGAGGTATATAGATTTTTTTAAAAAATTCATCTCTTATCTTATTGGGTTCTATGATATTTTTATCCCCCACTTTAATCCTATTAATAGAATTTTGTTTCCCCTTAACCTTGACACAGTTTGCTAGCAGTTTACCAATTTTATCCCCAAAACTGTAGAATTTGGCTCTATACCTAAGATCTTTTAAGGTATTTTTCTGCTCCGTTACTATTTCCCATTCTGCTCTAGCCTTAATATATCGAACAGTTTTCTTTATTGGGAGTGCTGACATATGTATTATATCTGTTTTTTAAATAACTTGAACATTCCATTTCTTTTCTATTTGTTTTTCTTTTGCTTAACAGCATATTCTTATGTCCCCCCTTAACACTACTTTAGCAGCTTCCCAAAATGTTTCCTTTCTTTATGTATGTATAATTGGCATGCTTATATGTGTGCCATTGTTGAATCAGCCAGTTTTTAAATTTGAAGTTAGTCGCAAGGTATCTTGGAAAAATATATCCTCTAGTTATGTCACAAGGACCCTCCCCCCAACGTACTTTAAGTGAAATTATGGCAGGATCTGAGATTGTAAAGTCACCTACCTCAGCTTCCGGATTTAATCCAAGCACTGCTGCTGAGACTAAGAAAATTTCAATTCTAGATAGTGACTTATATTTCTTGGATTCGCAAGTTTATGCTCTTATATTAGGGTTATAAAGTCGCCATACATTTGTTAGTTTAAGATCGTTACAAATCATCTTAAGATTGAATACCATATTGTAATCCCCGGCTATAATTGTATTAAACTCCATAAATTCGTAAAGTTTATTTCTTAAATCCCACCAGAAGATTGGATCAGCCTTATTTGGTCCATAAACATTACATACTACAAAGATTCTATCTCTAATATTTTGATTATAATATCTTTCTTTGGGGTCTAGGTCTTAATTTGATATTCTAAATTGCTATGGAACAGTATTGCTACTCCCCTTTTTCTAGATGTACAGGGCGTAACTATTACTTCTTGTACCCAGTTTACTTTTAACTTCTCATTTTCTGTTTTGGAAAGATGTCTCTTGGATTAGAGCTATATCTGCCTTGTTCTTTTTGTTATTAGCTAGGATACGTTTCCGTTTTATTGGACTAGTTATAACCCCACATTCCATGATATTTTAACATTGGCCATCTCGAATATTTGTCACTGACTCGACCCAAAGGGGGAGGAGGGAGAGGAGAATTTATATATATATATATATATATATATATATATATATATATATATATATATATATATATATATATATATATATATATATATATATATATATATATATATATATATATATATATATATACACATATATACATACACATACACACAGTATATATAAATATAAATTTATTAAACCAATTCATTGCAATACCCATCATCTTTTAGGTACAGTTTCCAACGCTATTTCTTTGTAAAAATTCTAGCACTTCCTGTCCTGATCTGAGTAGTTATTTTATCTTCTGATATAATCTTTATATTGGCAGGGTATATCATTCTAGCTAAAAAGCCTGCGTTTATCAATTTTGTACAATAGGGAGCCATTTCTTTCCTTTTGCTCATAGTCTGGGCTGAGTAGTCCTGAAAGAGCAACACCTTATTTTGTGCTATTTCCAGATTGTTAACCCCTCTATAAGCTCGAAGTATGGCTGTCTTGTCTTGAAAGTTCAGAAACGTAATCATAATAGGTCTCCTATGTACGCCATTTTCTACGGGGGATTTTAAAGGCCCTATTCTATGTGCTCTTTCAATTGGTATCACTCGTGTTTATTTATTCCTAAAGCCTGAGGTAAAATGGTAGACACAAAATTCATCAGGTCTTGAAAAGCTGTAATCTCAGGAACCCCTAAGGTTATTCCTACAGGACCTATCCTCAAGTTCCTCAATCTTCTTCTGCATATCTAAGATCTGCTCACTATGTGTTTGTAAATTTTGTTCTTGAATAACCTGAGTGTCTTCTATCTCTGAAATCCTATTTTCAGCCTCTAATTCTTGCTATAAACTGTTTCGTTTCTGTTAATAAAGCAACATCTTGTCTAATCTGTTCAAATTGTGGTAACAAATTTGCTACTTGTTTTGAAATTTCAATTTTATCTGCAGGGTTAATACCTATTCCAACTGTCTCCGTCCTAATATCGGAACGGTTCTCAACGCTATTCCTCGTCGCTACCCTTTTATCTCTATTTCTGGCAGGCATTGCAGGTGATTTATTGGATAAGAATCTATCCATAGGTGATGAGTGTGAAGTTGAACACAAAAACCAAAAGAAAAAATTTCTATCATGAAAAAACTATTCTGGTGTATTCCTAAGTGACCAAATTTACTTTTTTCCCTTCCCCTTTCTCTTTTTTTATTTAATATTCTGTCCTTCCTCATTTTGATTTACCTCTTTCTTACAGGGTTATGTGAAACATACAATATAGTATAGTCGTGAAAAATAATCTATATAGTGTAAATCAAGAAAAAAAAAAAAAGTCTGCCAAAAAAAAAAAAAAATATAACTTAGATATGCGTTTTGCACACATCTCATATACCAAAAAGGATATCAACAAGAGGCTAGTATTTACCCCTTTACATAGATTGTCGATATTCAAAATATTCTATAAACTGTTTGTTACTTAGCAGATTCAAATTGTAACTGAGTGGCCCCCTAATCAAAGGTCTCATATACCCAATGTAGCAGGTTTTAAAAAAAAAAAATCTATTTGGCCCTAGCTCAGAGATTATAGATTCCAAATAGCGTTCCACACAATGTGCTTTCAACTTAACATACTGATCTTATAAATAGTGAGTTTCAGCCCAAAACTTATATTTATACTCTAGTTATTTCACATGTAGCCATTTCTTTTTGTCTAGTGCAGCAAACATTTCTAATATAAGAAAAACAGTTTAGCGTACAAGTGGGTATGCAACAACATAAATGCATATATAAGCCAGAATACACAAAAGGAGAATAAGGAGCAAAATAGAGAAGAGAACAGCCAAGAGAGTCACAGCTTTTCTCACAAAAGTAGATACTGCTCTTCTCTCCCATAAGGTTTCAATTCTCTTAGATCTTTATAGAGTTCCCCTTTTTCTTTTAAAAGAAGGTAGCTTAGTTTATTGCAAGCGTTAGAGTATCTTTGAAGAGACTGAATAACTGTAAATGTCTCTGTATAGCATTTTTAGGTTTTGTCTGTTACCAGCTTTATAGGCGATTTTTTCTCACAGATTATCAAAGCATTCACAGCAGTCCCTGACAGTAATAGCGTAGATGTTAGGACCTACGTGTCATCAAAAGGTCTCAGTGTTAGTCCCAATGTAGACCCGTAATCTTTCACCAATACAGACTTTTCTTTTATCTCTAGCCCACCTGCTTCTTCAGAGGTATAAGGGATAGGAAGCTTAAGTTACCCTTTAGCACACCTCTTAGTTTGTCATATTTAAAGCATTTCCATAATACAGGTCGTTGAATTAGGCATCAACAGCTAGGGTGTTTAAAGTTCGGGGTGTTTTTTATTACCTTCCCCTCTTATACTCCCTTCTTCTGGCAGCCCTCTAAATGTCCCACACAAACATATATGTTGCAAACTTTAAATGGTACGGCCCTACCTGAGTCTGGGTACTTCTTTCAAGAGCAGTCTCCTTGTATCTCGGCTGTCAGTTACAACCGCACCTAGCCAGTAGGCTGTCCCCCTTCCAACTGATACCTCAGTCAGAAGATAGGGATTGTCCGAGCAGGGTCCACAGTGCGTTCTTGGAGCGGTGTTGTTCTGTACCGTAGGGCCAGTACCGTCTCTCCTGTGTGTGTCTCAGATCCGTGTGTGTGATGAACTGCCAAGGGATCCAGCCCGTGACTCTTTGTGGGAGGCTTCAGGACAGTGTCTTCGCAAGATGGTTTGGTTGTTCCGGCCGGTTACTTGCGACCCAGGCCAAAACTAACAACGGTGTGTTTGGATCACGCTGGTCCACGCCCTCTCCTCTGCGATTCTCACAGGGCTGCAACCGCTCCTTACTCAGCGTGACGTCACCCACCGGAAGCTCTACTATCGGGGATCATGGGTCTCTCTCATCCAAGTAGTTCTAAACCCTAGGACTAAAACCAGCTAATCAAGAGGGAGCAAAACCATCTAGTAAATGAGTGGCCAGGCAATATTTCAAACCTGTAGCTATTGTAATTTCAGAAGTTCCAATAAACATTTATACTCACATGTAAAAATGTGCAAGCCCATATTTGTCAACATAAACATCTTCTTTAGTATCACACAATGCCCAAAAGCAGAACCAAAACCATAATCAAACCCTCCTTAAAAACAGGAATAAGACTAATATATTCCTACTATGGAAACAGAATTTTGATAAGCACTCAATGGCCACTTTTGTGGGCTAGAAATTCTTTATTTATCAAAATGTATTAGATTTAGAACAAATTACCGTAAATGGTAGAAAAGGTGTCCCATATTTTTTTCTCAACCACTTGCAGGGCAATTAAACATACTTAGACACCACATCAATTTGAAATGGGGGGGGGGGGGGGGGGGGGGGGGAATAAAAAAAAAAAAATGCTTGTTCAAATAGTCTGAATGACAGTGATGAAAAATGATAGCAGTATGTAGTCAGCTACAGTGCAGCTTCAGTAATATTGCTGATAAATACCTACATTAATTCACAACAGATGGGAAAATGGATAAAAAGTGCTAAAGTATTCGCAACAGGATTCGGAAAGGTTTGCATTACATGGCATTTCCTACAAAATGTCTATTGAGCCAATTCTAAAAGGCTATTATCCAGATGGGGGGAAATATCAAAATAAGTTTTGGGGGAAGGAAATAGTCCAGGCGTAAAGCCAAATCCTTTATGAAAGCAGGACAATCCCAAGAATTGAGTCTGATGCAAGAAGTCCAGAAGCTTATAAGAGTTTCCATGACGGAAACCAAGGTCAGACAAATGTAATCTTGGTACGAGCCTGATTAACCAACCAAACATTGAGCTCTTCATACTCTTCCAGAGCAGCCTCAAACTGAGCAGGGGTGAAACCTTTGGAAACGCATCTCTGTTCCGCTTCTGTGAACTTTACACTACGTGGCCCTTTCTCTGGAACCATTTCTCTAATTGTGGCAAATATGACATCAGCAGGCCGTTGTGTCCTGAGGGGAGAAGAGGGACAGTTATAAGTACACTCCCTGTGCCAAATAACATTATATTTTGTTATAAGGGAGGATTATTTATTTTTAATACTCTATTACAGAAACAGTTTCTACAAAAGGGCAACAAAATACCAAAGTATATGTATGAGTCAACCATACCTGCATGCAAAATGGAGGAAGTATTCATACTAAAATACAGTAATGGTCATAAAAGCGGATAACTGAAAAAGATGTGCAGCACACTTTCCTTCAGATACCCAGTGTAACCTATGGTTCCATAATGGCAGCAACCAGGATTAGAGGGAGGTGCATTCATTTAGTTTTTTTTAAGCTTCCCTTTATAGGAGAAAAAAATAAATAAAAAATTGGTGTGCATTAAGCAGTTTCGTTCACTGCTGAATATGGAAGCAGGAGGCAGCTTTTCGGTATTAGGCTCTTTTGGGAGCAGCATATTCTCTTGTGCAAGTAACACACCAAGATCTGGATTTTCACATATCTTAAGGTGTTCGACTTGCACAAGAGTATATTCAGCTCAGAAAGCAGCAGAATACCGAAAGCAGCCTCCTACTTGTGCATTTGGCAGTGAACTAAACTACTGAATATACACCTAATATTTATGTAGGCTCAGAATTATGCTTATTGAAAATACTTCTGCATTATAGCACAAACATGCACATTTGTAATTTAAACTAGAGCTGCAACAACTAATCGTCATAATAGATTATGAAAATAGTTGTCAACGAATCTCATAATCCATTAGTTGGTTTGCAATTATTTGGTCTGTGCACAACACCAGCTGCTTCACTCCAATGCACTCGGTATTGGGTTTTATGGTTATGTCCTTAGACTAAAGGACATCTACAGACATCTACTTTTTCAGGACAGCATAAGTTTACAACTACTGCTTATGTGCAACTCAGATATAGTAGTAATCGTTTCGATTGTTTATATTAAATCAGGTGATTTGGAACTATGTTTTTCATGATGTAGTGCCAAACTTGTTATTTACACCAAGCCCCTAGATTGATGGCAGTTATTTAAATTGATGTGCACTATTATCTTATTAGTGTAATGCTTGCTTTTGCCGATTATATGTACTGTATAAATAAATGTGTAAGGCTTTGTCCTGTTATTGATATATAGTCAGCGCTTTTGTTTATTGCTTTTTTATATTTTTAATAAATTGTGATAGTATGTATCAGATTCAACCTTTAAAAGTATATATCTGTTATTTTTAGAGTGGACTAAATATTTTCCCTTAACCCCTTAATGACCACAGCACTTTTCCATTTTCTGTCCGTTTGGGACCAAGGCTATTTTTACATTTTTGTGGTGTTTGTGTTTAGCTGTAATTTTCCTCTTACTCATTTACTGTACCCACACATTATATACCGTTTTTCTCGCCATTAAATGGACTTTCAAAATATACCATTATTTTCATCATATCTTATAATTTACTATAAAAAATATTATAAAATATGAGGAAAAAATGGAAAAAACAAACTTTTTCTAACTTTGACCCCCAAAATCTGTTACACATCTACAACCACCAAAAAACACCCATGCTAAATAGCTTCTAAATTTTGTCCTGAGTTTAGAAATACCCAATGTTTACATGTTCTTTGCTTTTTTTTGCAAGTTATAGGGCCATAAATACAAGTAGCACTTTGCCATTTCCAAACCACTTTTTTTCAAAATTAGCGCTAGTTACATTGGGACACTAATATCTTTCAGGAATCTCTGAATATCCATTGACATGTATATATTTTTTTTTAGAAGACATCCCAAAGTATTGATCTAGGCCCATTTTGGTATATTTCATGCCACCATTTCACCGCCGAATGCGATCAAATAAAAAAATTATTTTACTTTTTCACAAATTTTTTCTCAAACTTTAGGTTTCTCACTGAAATTATTTACAAACAACTCATGAAATTATGGAATAAATGGTTGTAAATGCTTCTCTGGGATCCCCTTTGTTCATAAATAGCAGACATATATGGCTTTGGCTTTGCTTTTTGGTAATTAGAAGGCTGCTAAATGCCACTGCGCACCAACCGTGTATTATGCCCAGCAGTGAATGGGTTAATTAGGGAGCATGTAGGGAGCTTCTAGGGTTAATTTTAGCTCTAGTGTAGTGTAGTAGACAACCCCAAGTATTGATCTAGGCCCATTTTGGTATATTTCATGCCACCATTTCACCGCCAAAAGCAATCAAATAAAAAAAAAATTGTTCACTTTTTCAAACTTTAGGTTTTTCACTAAAATTATTTACAAACAGCTTGTGCAATTATGGCACAAATGGTTTTAAAATGCTTCTCTGGGATCCCCTTTGTTCATAAATAGCAGACATATATGGCTTTGGCGTTGCTTTTTGGTAATTATAAGGCCGCTAAATGCTGCTGCGCATCACATGTGTATTATGGCCAGCAGTGAAGGGGTTAATTAGGTAGTTTGTAGGGAGCTTGCAGGGTTAATTTTAGCTTTAGTGTAGAGATCAGACTCCCATTTGACACATCCCACCCCCTGATCCCTCCCAAACAGCACTCTTCCCTCCCCCACCCCACAATTGTCCCCGCCATCTTAAGTACTGGCAGAAAGTCTGCCAGTACTAAAATAAAAGGTATAAAAAAAATAAAAAAAAAATTTTAAGCATATTTACATATGCTGCTATGTAGGGTCCCCCCTTAGCCCCCAACCTCCCTGATCCCCCCAAAATAGCTCCCTAACCCTCCCCCTCTGCCTTATTGGGGCCATCTTGGGTACTGGCAGCTGTCTGCCAGTACCCAGTTTGCAAATAAAAATGTTTTTTTTTTATTTTTTACTATTTGTTTCTGTAGTGTAGCTTCCCCCCCACAGTCCAATACCCCACCAGCCAAACCGATCACCAAAATAAACATATTAACCCCTTTGATCCCCACTTCTAACAAAAAAAATTTCTGTAGCGTAGTGGTTCCCACCCGCTCCCTCCCCGTGCACGCGCCCGCCCGGCCTCCCCGTGCGCGCGTCAGTGCGTGTCCCCCCGGTCGTCCCCGCCCCCGATCCCACCCCCCTCCGCATCAAAGGCCATCGATGGCCGCCACCCACCTCGGCTCCCACCCACCAACGAACGTAGCCGTTAATGTCCGGTGCAGAGAGGGCCACAGAGTGGCTCTCTCTGCACCGGATGACTACAAATGGTTATTGCAGGATGCCTCGATATCGAGGCATCACTGCAATAACCGGAAAGCAGCTGGAAGCGAGCAGGATCGCTTCCAGCTGCTTTCCAAACCGAGGACGTGCAGGGTACGTTCTCAGGCATTAACTGCCTTTTTTTTTTGAGGACGTACCCTGCACGTCCTCGGTCATTAAGGGGTTAACCTTATAGGTTATTTACCATTGCATATAGATATTCAAGATATTTTTTATGTTAGAATGAAGTCAAGGGTTATTTTATTGAGAGGCCCATTGCCAAGTTGGAAAACACTGCATTGGTGAAGAGCTAACAAAGAAAAAATATCCCACTTTGGTGAAATTGGCAAAACCCTACTTAAGCATCATAAGCACCATCTGAGTGCCTCTTCTCTGCTGCAGGAAATATAGCTGCAAACAGAGAACCAGCCTTAGCAAGGAGCTTGTGGTCATGTTGAGATTTTTGCATTTCAATGCAAAGTTTCTGAAAGAGTGAATAACAGAATGTTAAACAGTGATAGTCTATATCTTTCTAGTTCTACCTCTTTTCAAACAGTTTGTTTTGTTTAATTATAAAACTGTGTTCTGCTGCTTAAAAATTGAACAAACAAGTGTTAATGTAAATTTTTAGTCTGAAGTTTATTTTTGTAACACTCAGTATGTGGATTTTATTTAAAGTATAGGAAACTATTCTTTTGTTTTATCCGATTAAACGAAAAAATAAATCGGCCGATTAATCTATTATGAAAATAGTTAGTTGCAGCCCAAATTTAAACTAGGAACCTCATGTAAAAATAAGCTAAAAAGGTAAATTAGACAAAACCAGTACATGTCACAATAAAGTAAACTGGACCACCCCGTCCAAATTGCGCTCACAATGAATTTTTAAGTTTTAATTTAACCGTAAATTTTTTAAAAAAAAAATTGGTAGATGAACTTAAGCTGCAGTTCACGTATAACCAGAAGGGTTTTTTTAAGCAAATATTGCCAATTAATAGCAAACTAGTGAAACATTTTATGGATGTTTGTGGTGATGTGATCTTTAAAGGGACACAGGTTAAATTAAGTTCATGATTCAGATACAGCAGGTAATTTTAAACAACTTTCCAATTTACTTCCATTAACCCCTTAATGACCGGACCATTTTTCAATTTTCTTATCCTTAATGACAATGGCTATTTTTACATTTCTGCAGTGTTTGCGTTTAGCTGTAATTTTCCCTCTTACTCGTTTACTGTAACCACACATTATATACCGTTTTTCTCGTCATTAAATGGACTTTCTAAAGATACCATTATTTTCATCATATCTTATAATTTACTAACAAAAATGATAAAATATGAGGAAAAAACGGGAAAAAAAAAAAAACACACTTTTTCTAACTTTGACCCCCAAAATCTGTTACACATCTACAATCACCAAAAAACACCCATGCTAAATAGTTTATAAATTTTTTCCTGAGTTTAGAAATACCCAATGTTTACATCTTTGCTTTTTTGCAATTTATGGGGCCATAAATACAAGTAGCACTTTGCTATTTCCAAACCACTTTTTTTTCAAAATTAGCGCTAGTTACTTTGGAACCCTGATATCTGTCAGGAATACCTGAATATCCCTTGACATGTATATATTTTGTTTTAGAAGACATCCCAAAGTATTAATCTAGGCCCATTTTGGTATATTTCATGCCACCATTTCACCGCCAAATGCGATAAAAAAAAAAGTTCACTTTTTCACAAATTTTGTCACAAACTTTAGGTTTCCCACTGAAATTTACAAACAGCTTCTGCAATTATGGCACAAATGGTTGCAAATGCTTCTCTGGGATCCCCTTTTTCAGAAATAAGACTTATATGGCTTTGTGGTTGCTTTTAGTAATTAGAAGGCCGCTAAATGCTGCTGCGCACCACACGTGTTTTATGCCCAGGAGTGAAGGGGTTAATTAGGGAGCTTGTAGGGTTAATTTTAGCTTTAGTGTAGTAGACAACCCCAAGTATTGATCTAGGCCCATTTTGTTATATTTTATGCCACCATTTCACCGCCAAATGCGAGCAAATAAAAAGGTTTACATTTTTCACAATTTTAGGTTTCTCACTGAAATTATTTACAAACAGCTTGTGCTATTATGGCAGAAATTGTTGTAAAAGCTTCTCTGGGATCCCCTTTGTTCAGAAATAGCAGACATATGGCTTTGGCGTTGCTTTTTGGTAATTAGAAGGCCGCTAAATGCTGCTGCGCACCACACGGGAATTATGCCCAGCAGTGAAGGGGTTAAATTAGGGAGCTTGCAGGGTTAATTTTAGAGATCAGCCTCCCACCTGACACATCCCACCCCCTGATCCCTCCCAAACAGCTCTCTTCCCTCCCCCACAATTGTTCCCGCCATCTTAAGTACTGGCAGAAAGTCTGCCAGTACTAAATAAGAGTTTGTTTTTTTTTAAATAAAAATTATAAAATATTTTAGTTGTGATGTACCCCTGCCTCCCTCTCCCCTACCTAATTACCGCCATCTTGGGTACTGGCAGCTGTCTGCCAGTACCCAGTTTGGCCCCACAAACCAAAGTATTTTAATTTTATTTATAACTTATTTTTATTTTTAATTATTTCTGTAGTGTAGCAGCCCCCCCACAATACCCCCACATCCTTTTATATGTAAAAAAAAATTAACTTTTTTTCCCCTTCCTTCCTTCATTGGTGTCAGTGTGGCTAATGCGCACACGCTAGGACAACACCATCGCTACCGGTGCAGAAAGGGCCACAGAGTGGCTCTCTCTGCATCGGAGGCTTGTAAAGGGGTATTGCAGGATGCCTCCATATCGAGGCATCACTGCAATACCCTCAGAGCTGCTGGAAGTGATTGTGACCAGGTACGTCTATTGTCATTAACAGTTAGTTTTTGCATGACGTACCTGGTACGTCAGTTGTCATTAAGGGGTTAAAAAATAAGTGCAGTCTTTTATATTTACAATTTTTGAGTCACCAGATCCTACTGAGCATGTGCAAGAATTCACAGACTATACGTATATGCATTTGTGATTGGCTGATTGCTATCGCATGGTACAAGGGGAGTGGAAATATACATAACTGAAATTTGTTATAAAAAAAAAAAAATCTACTACTCATTTGAAGTTCAGACTAAGTGCTATTGCATTGTCTTGTTATCTTGCATTTGTTGATTATGCAAATCTAATGTGTTGACTGGTCATTTAAGCTAATTTATAACAGGTTACCTGGATGCTTGTCCTTTGTCTCCCAGAAGAGAGTCTTTTGACATTTCCATTAACCTCATTGCTTCATTTACATCTTCCTTCTCCACAGTATCCACCAGACGCAATCGAGCCTAAGGAAAATCAGAATATAATTTTATTTTATTTTTAAACTACACATACACACATAATATTTTGAAAGTGAAATATTCAAATTTCAGTTTCAAACTATTCTACTGATTGGTCCTCAACATGTTATTTTAAAGTCTGCGGTCTACAAGTATACTTGCTGTGTTTTGCCAACACTGTCAGACCGAGACAAGTGCAATGCTCCTAGAAGACACCAGCAGTTGCTCCTGTCTCTGCCTGTCAACACCAGCTGGTCCACCGGCTACAGGAAGCCATGGTCAATACTATGGATTTTATCAGAAAGATCAGTATGTAGAGATGGTCACAGAGCGCTCAGGAAGTGCTGGCCTTGCAGTAGGTCCATCAAAAAGCTACCTGCACGAACAGCACTTTGGAGCCCAGTGGACAGAATAAAAATGAGGCTGCAACACAGCTTGATAAAATTAAGTAGCTATCAGTGTTTCCTAGAAATTATTAAAGATTGATTTAAATCACTGTCACTTACTAGAGCTGTAGAGAGCCTAAGAATAGACAGAAGAGTTCGAGCTGAAGTAAATGTTGTGTCTTTGTTGGTACGTGCCTCCTTCCTCATTTCTACATAGGCAGCAGTCAGATAATCAGCCAGGGATTCAGGGATGGATGGTTGACTGCTCCTACACATTGAAATGTAACGCCTATGATGGGAAAAAAAAAAAAAGTACATATTTCAATGCGCCCTGATAAGTGCATTGCACAAGAAACTTTGCAAATATGTCGGCATTCAGATATCACAGAACTAGGCTGAATCTCACCTCATAAGTTTCATGTCCAGAGGCTGGAACTGTGAAGGTGGCTGTTTGCTGTGTTGATGAACATAAGTTATATGTTGGGCAAGCCTAGGAGATGATGTAAGAAGTTAGCCACACTGGAAAATATAAACAAGGAAAACCCAATAGCAGAAACATTACTACTTTAACCAGAAATTTGAAGATATAGTGTGTCCCATAGCTCACCTGAGGTCATTATCTCTATCTGGTTTGTCCTGGATTAGCCAAAGCAAGTCGAATCGAGACAGTAAGGCAGCAGGTAGTTGAATATTATGCTCTATACTCTTCTTTGGGTTATACCTCCCATAGGCTGGATTAGCAGCTGCAAGAATGGAGCAACGAGCATTCAATGTGGTCATAATCCCAGCCTATAAAAGAAAAAGCCTGACATCAGGGATGTAACCTACACACCACAATGCTGTCCTTTCATAAGGATTATATTTTTAGTTTCATGCCCCCCATAGCTTACCTTGGCAATAGAGATAGTCTGCTGCTCCATGACCTCATGGATTGCAGTCCTGTCACTATCCATCATTTTATCAAATTCATCAATGCAACACACACCCTGATCAGCAAGAACCAGAGCTCCTCCCTCCAAAGTCATCTCGCCTGTAACAGGATCTTTCATCACTGCAGCAGTAAGACCGACTCCAGATGAACCACGACCTGTTGTGTACTGACCTTAAAATAGTAGTGAATACTAAATTAAGTTTATTAGTTTTCTTACAGTACTATCAACATTCTACCATCACAACCACCCATGGAGTCAAGTGACTACAGCAGCATGACAAAGAACACTTACTGCGTGGTGCTAGACGATCAATGTAGGACAAAAGCTGTGATTTGGCTACTCCTGGATCTCCCATTAGACAGATATTAATATTGCCTGGGGAGAGAGAAAAAAAAAAATGTAACACCATGACCTTTTGTGAAACTTAAAAAAAAAAAATGAAAATTATTCTTACCTGATAAATTTGTTTCTTTTACGATGAGTCCACGGATTTCATCCTTACTTGTGGGATATCGCCTCCAAGTAAGGAGGAAAAGAGCACCACAGCAGAGCTGTATATATAGCTCCTCCCTTCCCGCCCACTCCAGTCATCGACCGAAGTTAGGAAGAGAAAGGAAAAGCCAAGGTGCAGAGGTGAGTGAAGTTTAACAAAAATAAAGACCTGTCTTAGAAAAACAAGGTGGGCCGTGGACTCATTGTATTGTAAAAGAAACAAATTTATCAGGTAAGAATAAATTTCATTTTCCTTTACAAGATACGATGAGTCCACGGATTTCATCCTTACTTGTGGGATACAATACCAAAGCTATAATACACGGATGAAACGGGGAGGCACAAGACAGGGAACCTAAACGGAAGGCACCACTGCTTGAAGAACTTTCCTCCCAAAAACAGCCTCAGATGAGGCAAAAGTATAGAATTTGTAAAATTTGGAAAAAGTGTGATGAGACGACCAAGTTGAAGCCTTGCAAATCTGTTCAACAGAAGCATCATTTTTGAATGCCCATGAGAAAGCCACAGCCCTAGTGGAATGAGCCGTAATTCGTTCAAGAGGCCGCTGTCCAGCAGTCTCATATGCAAAACGGACGATACGCTTCAGCTAAAAGGAAAGAGGTAGCCATAGCCTTCTGACCCCTATGTTTCCCAGAAAAAAAACAAAAAAACAAACAAGGAAGACGATTGACAAAAATCCTTAGTCGCCTGTAGAGCTTCAAGGCACGGAACACGCCCAAATTATGTAACAGATGGTCCTCCTTAGAAGGACTAGGATACAAGGAACGACCAACAATTTCCTGATTAATATTCTTATTAGAAACAACCTTAGGAAGAAAACCAGGTTTGGTACGTAACACCACCTTATCCGCATGAAAAATAAGATAAGGATTATCACATTGCAACGCCGAAAGCTCAGAAACTCTGCGTGCAGAAGAAATAGCAACCAAAAATAAAACTTTCTAAGATAACAACTTGATATCTATGGAATGCATAGGTTCAAACGGAACCCCTTGAAGAACGTTAAGAACTAAATTCAAACTCCAAGGAGGAGCAATTGGTCTAAACACAGGCCTGATTCTAGTCAGAGTCTGACAAAAAGATTGAACATAAATAAATTCAATTTTTTTGCACAATCTTAGTTGCAGTAAATCATCAGATTAAAGCAGCCGGTGTTGTGCAACTGACCAACTAATCGCTAACCACCTAATTGATAATGAGATTTGTTGATAACTATTTTTATGATCAAACGTACTGATTAGTTGTTGCAGCCCTACAACAAATAGATTCCATCTTTAAGGACGGCACTCTGAGAAACTTGTTTAGACTCTTGAGATCTAAAATTGGTCTGAAGGTTCCCTCCATCTTGGGAACCACGAACCGATGAAATAGAGTCCCAGACTTCATTCTGGCAGCAGAACAGGAACCATCACTCCCAGGTCAGAAAGGTTCCATACATAGTGTAAGAACGCCTCTTTCTGCAGATAATCTTGAAAGCAGAAACCTGCCCCTGGGAGAAAAAGTTTCGAACTCTAGTTTGTATCCCTGGGACACACTGTCCTCCCGGATCAAGGGCAGGCCCTTTATGCTGTCTTTTGATTCACCAGCAGGCTCCTTGGGTTGCTTTTCCCCTATTTCAAGACTGACTGGATCTCCAGGAAGGATTAGACTGCTCCTGCTTGGGAGTAGATGGATTGCCCTTGAAATTTTGAAAGGAATGAAAATACTCTGACGTCCTCTGTTTATTTCTCTTATCCTGAGGGAGGGAATGTCCCTTAGCTCTGTCAAATCAGGTCCAAACAAGGTCTTCCCCTTGTAAGGGATCGCCAAAAGTTTAAACTTAGAGAAATCCGCAGACCAATATTTTTACCATAACACTCTACAGGCCAATACGGCAAAACCTGAAATCTTAGCTTTTAAACTTAATCTGAAGGGAAGCATCTGTAATAAATGAGTTGACTAACTTAAGTGCCTTTATCCTATCCTGGATTTCCTCATGAGTGTCTGTCCGGATAGAATCAGACAACGCATCAAACCAGTACACCGCTGCACTGGTGACAGTAGCAATACAAACCACAGGTTGTTGTAAACCACATTCCCTGGGTACCATTGCCAAGACTCTTTGAGTCTGCTATAGGCAACTTTCAAAAAAAAAAATAATCTCCGGATCTCTGTAGCCCTGTCTGGTACAGGAATTACATCTACCATGGAGGGCACGTCAAAATATTTGTATGGTTTACTGGATTTATTAGGATTGACTACGTCGGTAATGTAGGAGTTATCCAGGGTAGCAAAAACCTCCTTAACAAATCGAGGTGTTCAAGCTTAAATCTGAAAGAAAACTTCAGTATCAGACAAAAGGTATTACACAGACTGAATCTAAGATATCCCCCTTATATACTACCGAAGTATCTTCCTCTTCAGGGAAGAAACATTCGGAATAGCCAATACTGTATCAGCAACGTTATTCACCGATTAAATACATTTCCTCAAGCACTTTCCCTGCAGCATGGGAAAAGCAGACAATGCATCAGATACCGCCGATGACTTAGAAAATCGATGTCTTGCAAATTAACTCCAGGTGGAGTTCGAGAGGAAGCGCAGGGCACTGCATGCATGGGCTATAACTTTTTGGACACTTTGAATTTTTTTTTTAAATTTGCAGCATACATTGAGCATTCCTGAACAGCATCCGCCGTTTTAGGAAGAGTTGGTTCAAAAAAATTAAAAAAAAAAGTTTTCCCTATAATTAAAGTTCTCACACATACATAAAAAAAAAAAAAAACAGAAAAAAGGATTGTTTCCACATTTGTTTCAAAAAACAAAGTGACACTTAGCAGGACCTCTTGGTCCATTCTGACTCACATATGGATGATTAGTCAAGTCTTAATTTTTATTAAAAATTTTTTAACAGAAAAAGGTTACCGTTTCTTTAAATTTTAAAACGTAACTTTAAGTGTGCAGAAATGGCTAATTAGGTACACAAATCCTGCAAAACTCCAACATAAACCTTGCTGAGGTGGCCTGCCAGCCCTTCTGACATGTTAAATTCTTAGTTAAAAATCCTGAACGACTTAAAAACCCTCCTTTCTTTCCGAAAATCGGAAGTGCTACAAAAGTGGTGCACAACTCAAATTGGCGCCACACATAGCACCGCCCATCATGGGGTTTTCAATAGTAATCTCCCGGTCGCCATTTCACTGTAAAATCTGTGATGTTACACTACCGGGAGAATGATTAACAGACTGACCAGCTTTAGCTCTCTACGCAGCTGCTTAGCCCGTGTGCCATTATCAGTAAAACCACCTCACTCCAATGCTGCATCCTGAAGGACTGCCTATTGTGGGCGTGCCACTAAGTAATCTCCCGGTCGGTTATTACTAGTTATGAAACCGCCGGGAGATGTGACTCGCATATAAAAGTCAGCCCCACTCCAAGCTGCCCATAATGTCCCCTAAGTCTCAAGGAGACTATATCTCTTTCATAAAGAGCCTAATTTCAATGAGGTCTGTTCCATATATAAAAAATAAAAAGCCCAATCTTTTTCTGAGTTTTCTTTCTACCCCCAGAAATAAAGCCAGTACTTACCTCATCTTCTGCCTGACAGCAAGGCAGTTCCCAGGTTTGAGAGGTCCTCTACCCCACATGGACCTGTGAAATAAACGAAAGTCAGGAGTAAATATCCCTCAGGATTTCAGGGCAAGGGCAGCATCAGTATACGGGAGGCACAGTGAGAACTCTGTCCCACAAGTCCCCATTGCTCTAAAGCCACCACTGCTCTACTGAAGAGACTGATATGGACTACAGCTACACCCTAGAACAAAGCAGCACAATCTTTTACTACAAAAAAAACCAAAAAAACACCCACACCTCTTGAAGAATCTAACACCTATTTTACCACCTCCCTGCTCTTAACGTAGGCAAAGAGAATGACTGGGGTGGGAGGGAAGGGAGGAGATATTTAACAGCTCTGGTGTGGTGCTCTTTGCCGCCTCCTGCTGGGCAGGAGTGATTCCCAACAGTAATTATGATGATCCGTGGACTTAGTGTCATAAGAAATATGTATTTTTTTTTATGTAAGTAGATGATCACTTTAACCCAGATCTATAGTCTTTAATGACAAACTACTTTTACCAATTATTTTGGACCCGTTCTAAAGTGGACAGACACATACCCACTGAAATAATGAAGAGCGCACTAAGTAAATGCTTACCTCTGATCTTCATACCACGGGGTGAATGGTCAACTCCACCAACCAAGAGAAGCAGAAGCGCCTTTTTCACATCTTCATGGCCGTAAATCTCAGGAGCAATGGAGGCTGCTAGCTTCTCATAGAAATCCTCCTCTAAGAAAAATAGAAAATTAACATTTTTAGGATTAAACCCCTCCCACTAGGCAGTTTGTTTACATAGGATTTCTTTAGAAAATACAAAAAGTAATCATTAATTCCATATAGGTGAATTGTTCATTTCAAATAGCTGTATTCAAATTTATATTGCACAATACAGGAAAATGTAATTTACACAATTTATATCTGCCATTTGCAAATAAGAATTTAACTAAAAATGTTGATTGCTACTTTAAATTTCTACAGAGGAAGGATTTACAAGCTACAGTTTTACCAATGTGCTCTTTGGGTTTATGGGGTGTTTTAAGTGTCAATACCCATGCAGACACTTTGGCTTCTCACCAGTTACAAACCCAAATATAATTGCTACAGCAAAAATGAAATGCACCTCAGTAAACATGCCGATTTGGAAAGGAATTGCCCCAAACATACCTGTAATTTGCCTAAGCTCTTCCTCAGTTAACGCCTCATTGCCCAGCTCATCATCCTCTGTTTTATTCATCTTCACCAGCCGATGAGAATCAAGATATGTCTCAGAGAGCAGCCCCTGTAAGGAATTAAATTAGTTCAAGTAATTTTACAGAACAATGTCTTATTAAATTCGAAATGGTCAGAAAAAAAAAAGTTTGGAAAAGGGGTGGGAGAAATACGTAGTGTGGTTTTTAGTATGTACGTACACACGCCCTATGTGAAATCTTGTGCATGCTTAAACGAAGTATACAGTATCAATCTTACCTGTACCACTTGCCGGAACCCACTTCTCAGCATTGGCAGAAAGACTCCTGTTATACCGACATGGTCTCCAGGTTGTACCAGACGAGTGTTTTCTCCACGCACATAAACAGTCATACAGCGAGGGATGTTACCCACTGGAACTTGGTCACTCTGCATGACAAAAACATATTCTGCATTTGTTATTTACATTGATAAAAACTGGCCACATTTCTATGAGACCAGCAAAACTTCTGAAGTATTCTAAAGTTATATCTAAATGAATTATTTTCATTTATAACAGATTACATTAAAAAGGGATCTAAAGCTGGCTGTATCGTAATAAACTAGCACTAAGCAGTACCCATTACTTCCTGTCACAGCCCTACTACAAGGGGGCTGTGGTCACTACAGGAAGGCATATCTAGAGTAACATAAAATGCTTTACTATTCAGTGAATGTTAAACAGGAAGTCCAGTTCTGCCCATGCTCAGAAGAGGCAGAATGCAAATAAAGTTTACAGAATGTCTGCTCCCTTATTTTGCTGTAGGCCACAATGAGAATTTATAAGTGCTCTTTGATTTAACAGCCTTAATTTTTTAACTTACATGCTCCTGAATCTTTAATTCCTGGAACTTTATAAACTTAGAGCCACGAGTCTGAAGATAGAGTCTTCCGCCAGACCTGTTAGTTTGACATTCTTTACTTGGGCACATTAAGAGAGGCATGAATGTTGGAGACTGAATCTGTGTGAAAAAAAGAAAAATTCAGCAAAAAGCACACACTGTATTTATATTGTGCATTATAACTAATGGAAATATGACTTACCAAAAAAATAAAAATAGTTCAGCAATATAATGCACATTGTTGCAGCACAAAATGTTTAATGCATGTATTAGCGCTGCGGAATCTGTTGGCGCTCTACAAATAACCGATAATGTATAAATTCTAGTTTTCATAGGTGTGCTACAAAAGTTGGTTTGCGCCAACTTCCTGCAATTACCACTAAGTAAGCTCACAACACGACTGTAGCGCAAAACGATGACTGTTTGCAAAATAGAGTTGAACGCATTAAGAGCAACTTTGCACATGCACTATAGGCGACTAGTGAGCGCTAAAAAAAAAAAAAAAAACAGTAAGCGGTGTGGAGAAGGAATGTTACAGTTTATAAGCTGTGTAATACAATTGTAAAGCAAATTCTGTAATGCATATGGCAAATATTTAAACGTCTTACTAGTATTGCTTTGAGTCTGAAATGCAAAGTAAGTTTATAAAACATTATCCTGAAGAGGGCACTTACAGGTTGGTAAGTTTCAGCACCACATTGGTCACATGTGTAGGTTGCTACCACCATCATGGGTTTTACTTCTGTGACTCTGGTGACAATTCCACGAACTGTCACCAACTTTCCAATTGAATCAGCCTTTACATCTCTCACCACACGTGCTTTTGCACTGCTCAGTGCCTTGAAGTAAAGTTCACTGGATAACAAATAAAAATTAGATAGTCAGACGACAAGTATAAATATTGAATATTCAAGGATGGAGCTACAGCTAAATACTATCCGAGAATGAGATAATGGCTCTCCTTAGAAGCACCGTTTTTTTCCTAGGTGTGGATAAACACATTTACATTTTTGACTAACAGCTGTAAGATGTAATAAACTTACTGTAAAAGAAAATAGATTTACTCACAATCTTCGCATAAGCTCAGGTGGATACTGGTTGTGGGGGTCACGAATCTCATTGGGATCTCTACCTCGCTGTTCGACCATAAGCCGATGCTCAATATATACATCTAAAGCATCTTTATGCACCACCTATAGAGAAATGTAAAATTCTAGTATCACATCAATTAAACTCTCTTACTAGCATTTAATAATGTCTTGTCATAAGATTAACTATTGGATTATTGCAGGGTAACACCCCCCCCCCCCCCCAATACAGTGTTCATGAGAATACAACATCAGTATGTGCAGAACATGGCTGCAATAGCAGGACTCTAACCTCTTTTTCTTTATACTCCGGTAGCAGCTCCTGAACAGCATCTGCAAAGAGGTTAGTATATCTTCTTGTATTCTCACAGATTGAATCAACCAACTCTGGGTCTTCTTCTGCCAGATCATCCAAATCAATGTAAAGAGAAACCTGCTCTCTGTGAGCGATATTAACCTGAGAGAAAAGATACTTATTAGACCACTACTCTTTAAAATTAATAGTCCAAAGAGCTTGCACATCAGATACTACCTTAAAATGTATAAAAATTCGCCCAACAGTACATTTCTTTTGAATAAAAAAAATATACATGCAATGATTAACAGAAATTTCTCAATTACACGGATATACTTTCAAACAAAATTCATATATTGGATAAGATTTTAAAGGGATAAGAAACCACAATTTAAATCCAAATGTTAGAGCACTTTATTATTACACTATTGCTAATATATTACAGTTTAGAGTGATTGTAAACTAACTAATTAAAACCCAGTATTAAATAACCTTAATGAATTAAGTGCCCTGTTTTTAAATTCTACAAAGATGCTTAAATAAAACCCACTTACCTTTGCGTTGTGGTAAAAAATACGACCCACATCTGCGGCTTTCTTTAGCAGATAGAAAACGAATCCAGCTTCCTCCAATTGCGTGTTTTCCCTACTTTAACGCCCAGCTCGTGGGGCAACGCAACGATGGGAGAAAGCCGGATTCGTCATCGATATACTAATGCAAGCAGCAGATGCGGGCGGAGAATATGCCTTCTCTTAAACGTAACACAAAAGTATTTTTTAAAAAATAAGCATCTTTGTAAACTTTAATGAATTAAAGTGCCCGTGTTTAAGATTTGATAAAGTCTACAATCACTAACTCATGCAAATCATATTAACCCTTTCGTGACAGGGTTAAAGTGTCTACATCGGAACACCTGTTCCGATGTAGACAAATTGAAACTACGCGATCGTGCATACGATCGCGAGATTTCAATTATTGGATCGCATCTGGGGGGCGTCCCTACAACCCTAGGAACGCCCTCCAGACCGCGATCAAGTCCTTGAAGCGCAGAAGGCTTCAGGACAGCCGTTTGATATGACGTTCTATTCCGTCATAACGGCTTTAAAGCCCAGTGTAAATATGACGGAATAGAACGGCATAATGGCGTTAAAAGGTTAAACACAAAGTCAACTAATAAAAAACAACTCAATACATATCAAGCACACCCACCAGTTGTGCTCCATACTTGAACTGCTTCTTTCCACTTTCATCTTCCTTGTAAAATTCCTGCAAGAAGGTCTTGCACTTTTCTGTTGGGAGAAGAGCAAATCAGCTTAGACTGAGGAGCAGGTACTGAGATATAAAAAATAAATAAAACACTTCTGAAGTAGTCTTGTATAACCCACTACGAAAAGGAAAACATATTTAAAGACTTTGCAACAACCTATCCTTAGCGTGTTCTCAAACGCCGCAACTACAAACAGCCCCCTTTTAAAACATTCCACCGTTCAGGCGAATACCAGTGCAGAAACATACATGCGCGTGCACATCAGACGCATCTATTTTGCTTGAATCACGTGTCTTCCGCTGCTCCGGAAGTGACGACATACCGGAGGGATTCTGGGCAGATGCAGGGAAAATGGATTTTCTATATTCCCGGTGAAGCGGAACGTAAGTCAGTTTACCGGATGACTTGAATAGAGGTATTTCTTGGTGTCACACGGTCAGGCAGTAAACCCCCCCAACCCACCCCGATAACGGAAGATGTGAGTCGGCCATAAATTGACACCACAGTAATTGTACTATTCTATGGGCAGGAACAACCGGTTCAACCGAACTAGCAAATATAAACCAGTTCGCGAAGGAGTACACACACTTCTTAGGAGTAAATAACCAACGCGTATCTGCTAAGGTGTAATCAATAATAGGCGTCGACAGATCTGTGATAATAGAATATATGAGCACAGCCAATAGCGTAACATTACTTATACAATACGCATTATTTTGGCTTTTACTTCATTGTGTATATGAATAGCAGGAAAAAGAACGCTGCGACGGAACCTATTTGCGAATAACGAGCAATATCTTTCACCGTAGTTTTCCACTTGCGACGAACAAGATAAAACCTTTCCAAGAATACCAAGTGTGAATTCATGTTAACAAATAAAATAAACCACATACAATGTAACTAACGGTACCTTTCTCGGCTTGATAATCCTTTGGCATTGTGACACCGGTGTTGAAGCGTAGCTATCGATGGGCAAATGGTAAAGACACTGTGACTAGTTTCGCGGGCTTTCTTTTCGCGGGCTATTTCTTATCTTGGCTTCTGATTGGCTGTTATTTGTCATCTGATGTTAAAAAACCCTTAACAACCATGGGATGGACCAACGCTAACAATTTCCACCACCAATGAGCATACGGTGACGTTTACCATATTTTTTAGCCAATACGACTCGTACCTTTGTTGACCCAATAGAATGTTGTTGTGGGTGGACTTTATTTTAGGTCTGAATCTTGCGAATGCGCAGTCTGGTTAGAGTAACAGTATTACTTACACGGTCTAATATTGGAAAGGCATTTTTCATTATCCTTATACTGCACAGGTTACAGAGAGACGGTAGACACTTTCAAGTGTATCAAAATTCGGTTTACATCTGAGTTTAACGTTCTAAATGATTTCCTCGGTCAAATGATATCGCATTAAATTGGAATGTTGGTTTGTGCCTCGGGGAGCCATATTTTGGGGTCCCTGTTTTCCCCAGCCAGCTCTGCTCACTTACATGAATACAATACATTGTATCAAACCCTCAGCCTACATGTATTTCTGCAGGTTTTTATACATTTGTAACTGTTTACTGTTGGAGCATGCCTAGAAGCAGCGAACTCAGGTGGAATACAATGTTTGTGTCTAAACACTGATAAGAGGGATGGAGCACAGTGTCCAGACAGCATTGGCTGTTTTAACCCCTTAGTGACCACCCAACTTTTCCTTTTGTTGACCGTTTGGGACCAGGGCTATTTTTACATTTCTGCGGTGTTTATGTTTAAATGTAATTTTCCTCTTATTTACTGTACCCACACATATTACATACTGTTGTTCTAACCATTAAATTGACTTTATAAAGATACCATTATTGTCATCATATCTTATAATTTACTATACATTTTTTTATATAAAATATAATGGAAATAAACACTATTTCTAACTTTGACCCCCAAAATCTGTTACACACCTACAAACACCAAAAAACACTCATGCTAAATAGTTTCTAAATTTTGTCCTGAGTTTAGAAATACCCAATGTTTACATGTTCTTTGCTAGTTATAGGGCAATAAGTACAAGTAGCACTTTGCTATTTCAAAACCATTTTAGGTTTTTAGTTACATTGAAACACTGATATATGTCAGGAATCCCTGAATAACCATTCTCATGTGTATTTTTTTTAAAAGAAGACAACCTAAGGTATTAAACTTGGGCTATGTTGACTCTTTTCATGCAATCATTTTACCACCAATCTATGCCAAAGTTTGAAAGAAAGAAAAAAAAAGTGGTGATTTGGTATCTGTCCCTTTAAGAATGTGCATATGGTGTCCCTTTAAAGGCTGTGAGTGCTGTGTGTGTGTGTGCATATGTGCCACTATCCATTTAAGACAGCGTACATTTAAAGGGCCATTATACACTCATTTTTTCTTTGCATAAATGTTTTGTAGATGATCTATTTATAAAGCCCATAAAGTTTTTTTTTTTAAAAAAATGTATAGTTTTGCTTATTTTTAAATTACATTGCTCTGATTTTCAGACTCCTAACCAAGCCCCAAAGTTTTATTTGAATACCGTCAGCTACCTTCTCCAGCTTGCTCCTGTTTGTGTAAAGGGTCTTTTTATATGCAAAAGAAGGGGGGGGGGGGGTGTCTTATTTCCCACTTGCAGTGGGCTTTCCAACTGCCTTTTCAACAGAGTTAAACTGAAAGCTTCTAAGTATGTTTTTAAACCATTTTATTCTGGATTTTTATATCAGTATCTGGGCATCTTATTCTTTATGGTAGTGTCTATTACATGCAGTTATATGAAAATGAGTGTATACTGTCCCTTTAAAGGGACAGTCAACACCAGAATTTTTGTTGTTTAAAAAGAAAGATAATCCCTTTATTACCCATTCCCCAGTTTTGCATATCCAACACAGTTACAATAATACACGTTTTACTTCTGTAATTATCTTGTATCTAAGCCTTTGCTGACTGCCCCCTTATTTCAGTTCTTTTGACAGACATGCAGTTTAGCCAATCAGTGCTCACTCCTAGGTCACTTTACGTGCATGAGCTCAATGTTATCTATATGAAACATGTGAACTAATGCCCTCTAGTGGTCAAAATGTATTCAGATTAGAGGCAGTCTTCAAGGTCTAAGAAATTAGCATATGAACCTCCTAGGTTTAGCTTTCAACTAAGAATACCAAGAGAACAAAGCAAAATTGGTGATAAAAGTAAATTGGGAAGTTGTTTAAAATTGCATGCCCTATTTAAATCATGAAAGTTTTTTTGGACTTGACTGTCCCTTTAAGGCTGTGTGCTTCACGTGCAGGATGTATACTGTTATTGCTCCCTATAAAACTGCGTGTGGTGTGAGTTTACCCACTAAAGGTTGTGTGTGCCTGCCCCTTTAAGACTGTGTGAGCAGGTGCCTAAACTGCTCTTTATGGTTTCACTGTGTATACATTACTGCAATCTGTTCCTTTAAGACTGTGTGAGTGTGGTGCTAGTTGACCCTGGTGATGTGAATTTTTTTTGCCTCTCCCTTGAAGACTGTGTGACAAGGCGGTGAGCTGCCCTTTAAGGCTGTGTTGTGTGAGCATTATTTTCTCAGCAGTTTGTACAGTAGGTACTTGGGCTGGGCAATTAACCGCATATGCGGTTTTAAACCGCGATTAACCGCAGCAATTTAAAAACCACGAGAGTCCACGGTTTTTGGGGGGGCAGGGCCAATGGAAGGAGCAGGTCCCGGATCACCAGTAACTGTTTCACAGCAGCAAGGAGCCGGTAGAGACACCTCCTTCCCAGGCTGCTGGTTTATTGGGACTGACTGTCACTAAGCGACCTACGGATTGTTTTACAAAGATCTTTATGAGATATTATTACCGGCGACTAACAAGTCCTATATGACTAGAGCAGTCTCACATGAAACATACTGCCCACTGTACCAGACTAATACTCGTGGCCATATTGGAACTTCACACGACCCTATATGAACTGTAAACTGTCACTATGCTTCTAGAAAATAGAGCACCAATAAGGAACATAGGATTGTCCCTCACATTAGGCAGACTAATAAAACATTATATGCCCCATGGCTAATAAGAGAAGCTAATAAGATCTCATAAAGATCTTTGTAAAACAATCCGTAAGTAGCTTTTTAAGAAAATCGCGATTAAATCGCAATCACGTTTTTTTTTTTTTGGTACAGCATTTTCATTTTTGCCCATATTGCCCAGCCCTAGTAGGTACTGACAGAGCTGCGTTTTTGAAACAAATAAAGGGGACTTTCATTCATGAAGTATATATAAGATACTTTACGTAGAAAGCTCCTTTATTTGTTTCAACCGATCACAGTTCTGAGCTACTAAGGAAGCCCACGGCAGATCACTGTTTTGAAGGTAATGTTTTCACCTCTTAGCCAATAGCTGTGCTTCATTAGCAGCTCAGAACGGCGATCGGTTGAAACAAATAAAGGAGCTTTCTATATGAAGTATCTTATACTTCATGAATGAAAGACCCTTTATTTGTTTCAATAGTCAATCCTAGCATTTAAAAAAAAGCTAGGATTGACTTTCACTTTAAAGGGACACGGAACCCAAAATTTTTATTCAATTTTTATTGATTCAGATAGAGCATGCAATTTTAAGCAACTTTCTAATTTACTCCTAATATCAAATTTTCTTCATTCTCTTGGTTACTTTATTTGAAAAGCAAGAATGTAAGTTTAGATGCCGGGCCCATTTTTGGTTAACAACCTGGGTTGTTCTTGCTGATTGGTGGATAAATTCACCCACCAATAAACAAGTGCTCTCCAGGGTGCTGAACCAAAAAATAGCTTAGATGCCTTCTTTTTCAAATAAAGCTAGCAAAAGAACGAAGAAAAATTGATAATAGGAGATAATAGGTAAATTAGAAAGTTGCTTAAAATTGTATGATCTATCTATCTGAATCACTAAAGAAAAAAAAATTGGGTTCAGTGTCCCTTTAAGTGTCTGTGTAGAGTAAACAGTTACAAATGTATAAAAACCTGCAGAAATGTATAAAGACATGTAGGCTGAGGGTTTGATACAATGTATCCATGTAGGTGAGTAAAGCTGGCTGGCTGGGGAAAGTCTATGGGGAAAACAGGGACTTTATACCCCAAACTAATGCTCCCTTTTTGTTCCTGGAGACACAAACACTGCAGTATTGTTAGTAGCCCTTATCTGAACCCCCATTCTATTTGAAGTAAAATAATGCAATATGGCTGAAAAAATAATTTAGAACGCATATTTTACCCAACATTTCTCTGTTATGCACATATGAAAGACCAGCAGTAAACATGTTTTGTTTTTCTTATTAACCCTTTCATGCCTGGTTTAATTTGTAAACAAATTGAAATCACGTGATCGTGTATGCGATCGCAAAATTTCAATGATGGGATTGGCTCAGGGGGCGAGCCTACAACGCTAGGCACGCCCACCATGACCCGATCCCATTCAGGAAGCACCGTTGGCTTCAGTACAGCCAAACGTCTAGGATGTTCCATGCCGTCCTAAGGGAGCTAAAGCCCAGCGCAGTTAGGATGTCATGAAACATCCTAACATTGAGAAAAGGTTAAAAAATCATGCTGTTTTCAGGCTTTGTATTCTGTAGAATGTAGGTGATTTCCGTAAATATGGTAACCCCCTTATTACCTAAAGGGACCACTAATTTAAAAGGAGAGAAACATATTTTCCCACAAGTATGCAGTTGGTCATTTTGACAAAGGATCATTACCTGCTCTACTGGCAAATTGTTTCCCCCTGTGGAGGGAGATAGGGTTGTTAGATAGCCTTTAGTTTACAAAGAAAGTAATGAGTCCCCTAATTTGAAAGTGACCCAAAGAAGGTGTGATGAGGGGTTTTATACCACTGACATTGGTGGTTGCTTGACGGGATAGGAAAGTCAAAATTAAACTTGCATAATTCAGATAGAATAGAGCATGTAATTTTAAGACACTTTTAAATTCACTAATATTTTAAAATTTGCTTCGTTCTCTTGGAATCCCTTGTTGAAAAATATGCACATGTCCTACACTAGTGGGATCTAGATGCTGATTGGTGCCTGCACACGTTTGTCTCTTGTGATTGGCTAACTAGATGTTTTCATCTAGCTGCTGGAGGTGCAATGGTGTTCCTTCAGCAAAGGATAGCAAGAGAATTAAAGGGCCACTAAATGCAATTTTTTTCTTTAATGATTCAGATAGAGCATGCAATTTTAAGCAACCTTCTAATTTACTCCTGTAATCAATTTTTCTTCGTTTTCTTGCTATCTTTATTTAAAAAGCAGGAATGTGATGCATAGGAGCCGGCCCATTTTTGGTTGAGAACCTGTGTTATGCTTGCTTATTGGTGGGTAAATGTCAGCCTCCAATAAGCAAGCGCTATTCATGGTGCTGAACCTAAAATGGGCTGGCTTCTAAGATTTACATTCATGGTTTTCAAATAAAGATAGCAAGAGAACAAAGAAAAAATGATAATAGGAGTAAATTAGAAAGTTGCTTAAAATTGCATGCTCTATCTGAATCACGAAAGAAAAAAATTGGGTTTAGTGTCCCTTTTAAGCAAATTTGATCATAGAAGTCAATTGGAAAGTTGTTTAAAATTGTATGTTCTATCCAAATCATAAAATATTTTTTTGGGGTTTCCTGTCCCTTTAAATGGACATTAAACTGCTGGGCACAACTACCTTAGAATGGTTACTACTCACTATGTTTTTGTATTTCATCCTGTTCCTGCAGCACATTTCAAGTTTGTTCAGTTTTAATAGCTTAAAGGTGTGAGATACTAAAGCTCTGCCTCTTTGTACTGGGGGCTGCCATCTTGGAGCTCAGGTATTCCCACAGCCTGTGACAGAAGCTGTGCACACTCACAGATCAGTCTATTTTTTACAGCAGTATAATGTGCATAATACAAAGTAGGAGCTGTACATTGCTCTATATTACTGCAGAGTGTTTTTAAAAAAAAAAGAAAAAAAAAAAAAAGATATTTTGTGTAACTGTAAAACTATAAAAAATGCAAAAGCTCACATGATGTAATGTGCATACTAACCTGAAGCACAATTTTACTGATTCGTGAGTGTGCACAGCTTCTGTCACAGGCTGTGAGAATACCTGAGCTCCAAGGTGGCAGCCCCCAGTTTAAAGAGGTGGAGCTTCATTATCTGGCAGATTTGAAAAGAGCGGCCGGAAGAGGGTGAAATACAATAACATAGTGACCAGGTTACTATTTTTGTAGTTATGCACAGCAGTTTAATGTCCCTTAAAGCACTGGTTTTCAAACCTGTCCTCAGGCCTCCCCAACGGTCCAGGTTTTCTGGATTACCTTGGGTAAGAGCGGGTAAAACATAACCGTTTACTAATCGGCTGATTATTTCACCTGTGCTTCTAGTTCCGATATCCACAAAATGTGGCCTGTTATGGAGGCCTGAGGACAGGTTTGAAAACCAGTGCTTTAAAGGGACAGTCTACACTAAAATTGTTATTGTTTAAAAAGATAGACAATGCCTTTATTACCCATTCCCCAGCTTTGCACAACCAACATTGTTATATTAATATACTTTATAACCTTTAAACCTCTAAATTTCTGTCTGTTTCTTAAACACTATAGACGGCATCTTAATCACATGTGGGCCATATAGATAACATTGTTATCAAGACCAAGGAGTTATTTAAAATTTAGCACAACACATTACTAAATGCAAGTCAATAGATAATACATAGTCATGTGATCAGGGGGCTGATCCTATTGGCTGATTGGATCAGCCAATAGGATTTTAGCAGCTCTAATCTTGGATGACGTCACTTGCATTGAAGTTCCAGTTTACGGCGGCGACCGTATGAAGAGGATGCTCCGCGCCGAATGTCTTCAGGATGGACCCGCTCCGCGCCAGATGAATGAAGATAGAAGATGCCGTCTGGATGAAGACTTCTTGCTGGCTGGATGGATCCTTTAAGCGGGATTTCAATAACTGTAAATGGATTGTCGGGGGTTAGTGTTAGGTTTATGTAAGGGCTTTTTATGGGTTTTATTTTTAGTTTAGGGTCTGGGCATCTAAAAGAGCTAAATGCCCTTTTAAGGGCAATGCCCATACAAATGCCTTTTTCAAGGCAATGGGTGGGGAGCTTAGTTTTTTTAGATAGTTATTTTATTTTGGGGGGTTGGTTGTGGGGGTGGTGGGTTTTACTATTGGGGGGGTGTTTGTATTTTTTTTGCAGGTAAAAGAGCTGATTTCTTTGGGGCAATGCCCTTTTAAGGGCCATTGGTAGTTAATTGTAGGCTAGGGTTTTTTATTTGTGGGGGGGGCTCTTTTATTTTGATAGGGCTATTAGATTAGGTGTAATTCTTTTTTATTTTTGGAAATTGTAATTTTAATATAAAGTTAGGGGGTCATTAGGTTTAAGGGTTAATAGTTTATGTTAGTATATTTCGTTGTGGGGGCTTGCGGTTTAGGGGTTAATAGGTTTATTATAGTGGTGGTGTGGGAGGACGGCAGATTAGGGATTAATAATATTTAAATAGTGTTTGCGATGCGGGAGGGCCGCGGTTTAGGGGTTAATAGGTTTATTATAGTGGCGACGATGTCGAGGAGCGGCGGAATAGGGGTTAATACATTTTAATAGTGGCAGTGATGTCCAGAGCGGCAGATTAGGGGTTAATACATTTATTATAGTGTTTGCGATGTGGGAGGGCCTCGGTTTAGGGGTTAATAGGTAGTTTATGGGTGTTAGTGTACTTTTTAACACTAGTTATGAGTTTTATGGTACTGCTTTGTAACGTAAAACTCATAACTACTAACTTTAGATGGCGGTACAGATTTTGTCAGTATAGGGTGTACCGCTCACTTTTTGGCCTCCCAGGCAAACTCGTAATACCGGCGATATGGGAGACCCATTGAAAAAGGACTTTTTTTATTAACGTGCGGTACTGAAGTTGCGTGACAGGTTAAAAGGTGGGCAGTACACCTATACCTACAAGACTTGTAATAGCAGCGTTAGGGAAAAAGCAACGTTATGGGCCATAACGCTGCTTTTTCAATCATAACGCAAAACTCGTAATCTAGCTGAGAGTCCTTATTTTCTGGATATTAATTGATTATTAATTGATTATTTTTTTTCTGTTAATAACTAAAGTTTCAATAATTTGTCTTTTTTGTTTAAGCCTTTCAAGATTAGCTAATGACTTCCCTGCTTTTCCCCATGTCTATAAAAAAAAAAAAAAAAAGCTCTAGTCCTTAGGTCGTCCTGTGCCATTTTTTGTGTTAGGAATACTTCCCTTTCCTTTTTTGGCCTTAATATATCTATCCCAAAGACTTTAATTAGAGGGAAGGCTTATAAAAGAATTGTAACCATTACGGAGGCTTTTAGCTAGCAATAAATCTTTAGCTTGCATTTTGCATTTATTTTGGATTAAGTAAGCTTTAATTTCTCCTCTGGCTACTGCTTTTAAGAGGTTTTCCAAAATAATTCGCTATTTTCTGAATGGGATTGATTAAAATCAGAAATCTCTCTCCATTTTAATCTTAACCAATTTTTAAAAGTAGTATATGTACTAGTATTTGAAAATAGAATCTTCCTACGTTATTGGTATTTAGCTTCTTAATATTTAACTTCGGCGTCAACACTGCATGATCTGAAAGTACTATTTTATTTATACCAGTCACTACTTCTAACCTGGTAACCCTTTTGGAAATTGGGAAAGCATCAATTCTAGACATAGTTTTGTATGTATGTAACGAGCAAGTATACATTCTATTATCTGGATTTTGTATTCTCCATACATCCCGCATTTTTAATGAGTGACAAATATTCTTTAATAATTTAGCTTCCTGCTTACTTTTTCTATTTAGGGAGGGTTTCAGTCTGTCCAATGATGGATGCATAACCATATTAAGATCACCTGCCATAATTAATTTTTTTGAGGTAAACTGTGCTAACTTTACTTTTAAGGCTATTCCAAAAAACTTTGTCTATTTTATTTGGGCCATAGACATTGCATAATATTAACTGGATACCTTGTACCCCAAGTTGTACTATAATATATCTCTATGTCTTTATCTAGATCACAATACAAGATTTTGTCATTTAAATTTTTATTGAATAAAATTGCCACTCCTTTTTTTCCATTTACACATGGGGTTGTATTCACTTCACCCACCCAGCCTGTTTTTAATTTAACCAACTCTTTCTTTTTCAGGTGGGTCTCCTGAATAAATGCTATATCAGGTTTAGATGATTGAAGGTGCTTCAAAATTCTTTTCTTTTATATAGTCTTTTATTGAGGTTTTACATATGAACATATAGTAACATACAGACAGAAGATATTCAGGTCAAAAGTTACATTGTTTAGACAGAATAAGATTGTGTACATCAAAGAAATAAATAAAAAAAGAAACAATTTGCTATCTGTCAATATTGTCTTAGAACCTCGGTTTTGTCGAAGAATATTAGCATATAATTGTAGTTATTAAACTGGCCTCAAGAGGTCATCAGATATAGGAAATTTATGTGTACATGATAACTACTAATGAGACCCTAGTTGGGCCTAAAACTTAAAGTGAATGTCAATTTTGATGAATTAGTGCCCGTTTTTTAATAATCCTATTAAAAACAAGGGCACTTTAATTCATCAAAATTGACATTTTACCCGTTTTCTTCAAAAACTTACCTTTTAATCCTGACAGCCGCTCCAGCACTTCCTCCGCCTGTCGCAAGCCATCTTCGCGGGTCCAAAATGACGAATTCGGCTTCCGAATTCTATTGTTTCAGGGACACCAATAATTCTGATATTGTTTTGACGAGAGCGATCCTCCAACTCTTCTAATTTATTTAGCATATTCTTAATCCGACAGGATTGTGCTTGTAATTTTTTGCTCTTGTTGATTGACATCCACTAAATCTGAGATTCTTTGTTCAGCTTCATCTAGTCTATTTTCAAATTGTTTCACTTCGGCCGTTAATGCTCCTAAATACTTACAAATTTGATCAAAATGGGGCATCATAAGAGCTGAGATTTGCTTAACTATGTCCTGTGACATTGTACTTTGCAATAAGGTATTGGGAGAAGGGGGAATAGAATCACTCAGGTTGTCGTTACTACGCCTAAGTTTTCTTTCTCTTGCGTTTGAAGACATGGTGGGTGATTTAGATTTACTGTGAGTGATACACTTAGCTAAGTGTACATATTAAAAATTAAGCAATTTAGAAAGAAGGACAGTGTTTAAGACACAAATCAATAATTCCGGGAGAACAAGGAATACCTTGTATATATACTAAGTGTACAAACCTTGTAAAAGTGTATTTTTTTTTTAAAGTGACTAGCTCACCCCCAGGGGTGTGTGCAAAACAGAGAAAAAAAAAAGAAGAAAAAAAATGGAAGTCACAAAAAAAAAAGAAAATATATAAATTACTAAGTGAAAGTGCAAAGATCAAAACGTCAGAAGTATCAAATTACCAAGTAGGAATTTTTAGTTTTTTTGGTGTAGTATTAGTAATGGCTAATAGAAGTCTCTTCCCCCTTTATTTTATTTTTTTATATTTTTTTTTTCATTTTTTTTATTTATTGCTTTGTTTTTCTTTCATGGGGATAGCTTTTAACTATAACCTCATGGAGGTAGCGCACATTTCAATAATAACAGCAACAGATTTGAACTAGATCGGCCTTCAAGGACTTAAAGGTCACGGTATCAGGTGTATAATTGAGGATATAAAAGCAACAACGGGCGCCAACATAGTGTGAATCAATTTACATCAGCTGAGAAATAAAGTATAAGAAATATACTCACAAGTGGAGTGGCACCTTAAATCAACAAGGTGCGTGCAGGCAGGCTGACATTCAAAACCAGCAGTCAGTTCGCTGGAGGTCTCACCCGGGAAACCTATGGATTGGTGAAGACAGGTGTGGCCTGCACGCACCTTGTTGATTTAAGGTGCCACTCCACTTGTGAGTATATTTCTTATACTTTATTTCTCAGCTGATGTAAATTGATTCACACTATGTTGGCGCCCGTTGTTGCTTTTATATCCTCACAGATTCATTGATCCAGTACACCGTGGACACAAGCGGAGCAAGCCTTTCTATCACGAACTCTTGATTGTTACCATATCCTTTATTTTGAAGTGGACTGTCCATTGTCTGTTTCCACTCACTCTCTTATAAGTCTTGGACTTTTCAAGTACACTGGACACTGGGACACTTATACATATTTATATGTTCAAATTGCACAAGTGTTTTGTTATATGTTGATTTTTATGTTTATTTTTATATATATATTTTTTTCTCCTTTTAAAACATTATTTTGCCCCACACACTGAGCCAAGTTGTAAATTCGCTTATCAACCAATTTTTTATTTTTTATCTTTATTTGCACAACACCCACTTTCTATTTAAGCAGATACACCACGATTTTTACACCATCACATGCTTCTTTAGTAGCGCGTCCCCTTAGTTTTTTCTTCTATAGAATTAACTTTACTAGGTATCAGGTGTATACCTATTAGTCTACACCCACTAACTAGAATATTCAACTTTTAACACATAATCCTTAAGTGTATATTGGCAGAGTTATGTTTTCATTGACATTGCTAGTGTACAAAAGTACTTTTATCCTTTTATACTGCACTGTATGCAGGTATGGTCACTACAGCAGGTCTTATGTCGCGTTTTGGCCACAGGTCAGTACAGCAGTTCTTTCACTGTGACAGATCGTATGGCGCTTATTTTATACAAAAGAGTAACGCTGTTTCTTAAGTGCCAAATCCATTCATACAGTCAACTTTAGCTAATCTGCTGCCCCGTAAGGGCAATTATGCTACTGGGGAATGATCCCGTGGATAAAGTTGCACAGGCCTTACAAAGAATAGGCTTCCGTAGACTACTAATGACTCATGGCTCTCACCCGACCTATAGGTTCAGGGCTTCTGCTAAGTCCAGTTTGCAGAAGAAGGCCGCTTTACCAGTGAGTTGTATCAAAAATTGCTTTATAGCAGACTTATAGCAATTATAATAATTATTGCAGTGCTATTTGTGCTTCATTGGTTATGGGCTCTTATAATAGTTTCACTAAGGCCTTCTTCAGCGTAGAGCACAGACATTATTATTAATCACAGTAGACCTTTCCTTAGTATGTCAAGGATATGGTATCGATTTGTATTATGAGTTGTAAGTTACTGGCACTCTGAGGTATCAAGCCCCAAGATGTATCAGGTGGGCTCAACATCCTTACCTCTTCATGCGTTATGTGGTCAGAATCTGCACGTACAGGCAGGAGTATACTGGAGGAAGATCACATTTGTAAACCAGCAGAGTAACAATTAGAAGTGGACACAGCCCTGGCTTACCTGGTCATATCTCAGTACCCATGCTATTCCTCTGTGCAACA
The DNA here is from genome assembly GCF_027579735.1 of Bombina bombina. Classification (NCBI taxonomy): domain Eukaryota; kingdom Metazoa; phylum Chordata; class Amphibia; order Anura; family Bombinatoridae; genus Bombina; species Bombina bombina. The sequence continues at coordinate 853,060,033 of NC_069504.1, read as the reverse complement.
CTGGCCAACAGTTGGACTTGCGAAGCTTGTAGCCACTCATTTCAGCCGGAGCACTTGTGTTAAAGATGGCTTACTGATTCTCCGCTCCTCTCACAGCAGGCTCCCTCCCTGCGCCTACCAGGGTTCCTCTTTTTCAACCTCTCTCAGCGTCTGGAGGGGTGCAGGTGGTAATCCTGCGTTTGTGTCGCTGTAATGCTTATCCGTGTGTTCTTTACAGGAACTTCGTTACAGCACACTCTTGCCTTCCTCTATGGCCATCCATTGGTAATCTGGAGCAGACAGGCGTGCGGGATCCGGGAACTTGGTTACTTCTGTCCCAGTTCACGGGTCAAGGTGCATCAATTTGAGGACCGGGTATATGAGCAGATCGATAACTCGCTAAACCTCTCTATTGCATAGAGCGTGCCACAACAAGGAATTGCTTGGTAATTAGGAGGTGTCCTCTGGAAACAGATAAATCTCTAATAGAATGAGGGGGGGGGGGGAATCCTCCATGTCTGCCTGAGACATAATCCATTTAATCCACCTACTTTAGCAGAAGAAATAGGTAAGTAAGGTGGAGAGAAGGAAATACCCAGGAGGAATTGTTTTCTAAAGGAGAGGGTTCTGCATTTATACTGCTTTCAAAATGGGACCTATTTGTACCATTTTACCCCTACTCCAACAGGGTCAATTTATAACCGCAATAGATTTGAAGTATGCTTACTTTCATATTCCTAGCTACAAAGACCACCATCAGTTCCTCAGATTTGCCTTTTTGGACACATACTACCAGTTGTCATTTTGGACTAGTTACAGCTCCCAGAATTTTTATAAAGGTTCTGAGAACTCTTTTGTCTTTGATAAGAGCTTAGGGTATTTTATTATCTCCATATCTGGAATATATTTTGGTTCAGGCTTCCTTTTTACTTTTAGCTTTATCTGATACCAACAAACTACTATTGTTTCTTCACAGGCATGGTTGGAAAATTAATATTCCAAAAAGTTCATGTCTTCTCAGACCAGAGTTTTGTTTCTGAGGGTGATTATAAAATTTGTAACCATGCACCTTTCTCTTACGGATCAGTGCAGATCCAAGTTACAGACAGCTTGTTCGAACCTACAATCTACATCTCTTCCATAGGTAGCTCAATGTATGGAAGTATTGGGTCTGATGGTTGCAGCATCAGATGCCATTCGCTTTGCGCTATTCCATATGTGCCCTCCTTAACTTGGCATGCTAAGTCAATGGTGCAAGGATTACAATCAGTTATCTCAAAGGATTCTTTTGGATTCCAGAGTTAAACAATCTGTGCTCGTGGAGCATCTTTTCTTTGCTCCATTTGGACAATAACTACTACAGATGCCAGTCTCTCGGGTTCAGAGTGAAATTACCAATAAACATTCTGGAACTCTGCGCTAGCTTCATGGCTCTACACAGTTGGACTTCAAAAGAGAGATTTAGCTTAGTTTTCAGGTCAGACAATATCACATCTCTGGCGTATATCAACTATCAAGAGGGAACTCACAGTTCTTTAGCAATGAAGGCGGTTTCTCATATTTTGACTTGAGCAAAGAGCAATCTTTTTATAATTTCTGCAATTCACAAATCAGGAGTGAACAACTAAGTAGCGGATTACCTCAGTTGGCAATGTCATCATCCTGGGGAATTGACCTTTCATCAAGAGGTTTTCCCAGATACTATGCCAGATCCAGGGATCCTCAAGCAGAGTTTGTGGATGCTCTGTCAGTTCCTTGGTCTTTTCATCTTGCAAACATTTTTCCACCAACTTTTCTGCTTCCCAGAGTCATAGCTCAGGTCAAGCAGGAGCGCTCATCTGTAATTCTGATGGCTCCGGCTTAACCCCACAGAATTTGGTATACAGATCTGATTCAGATGTCCAGTCTTCCTCCTTGGTCTCTTCCTCAGAGTCACAACCTTTTATTTCAAGGAATTCTAAAGATAGACTTTTGCATAATTTAGATTTAGGAAGAACATTAAAGTTTTACTTACAAGCCACAAAGGATTTTTGGCAATCCTCTAGATTAGTTTATTTGTTCATTTCTCTGCTCCTTGATACTTTAGCTTCCTGGGCAAAACAGATGATATGTAAGTCTTGCTTGAAGGCAGGAAAGTCTCCCCCAAGACATATTACTGCACATTCTTCTAGGTCAGTTTCCACCTCTTGGGCGTTTAAAAACGAATGCCTAGATTTAGAGTTCTGTGTTAGGGTTAAAAAGCAGCGTTAAGGGGTCCTAACGCTGCTTTTTAATGCCTGCTGGTATTTAGAGTCAGGCAGGAAAGGGTCTACTGCTCACTTTCTTTCCACGACTCGAGGCTACCGGCGATCCCCTTAGGTCAATTGCATATCCTATCTTTTTAATGTGATTTGCCTAACTCTGGTATTACAAGTCTTGGAAGAAGTGAGCGGTAGAGCCTCTACCGACAAGACTCCAACCGCAAAAAAAAGTCAGTAGTTAAGAGTTTTATGGGCTAACACGGGAACATAAAGCTCTTAACTCCTGTGCTATAAAGTACACTAACACCCATAAACTACCTATGATCCCCTAAACCGAGGCCCCCCCACATCGCAAACCCTATAATAATTTTTTTTAACCCCTAATCTGCCGCTCCGGACACCGCCGCAACCTACATTATACCTATGAACCCTTAATTTACTGCCCCTAACATCGCCGACACCTATATTATATTTATTACCCCCTAATCTTCCCCCCGCACGTCGCTGCCACCTACCTGCACTTATTAACCCCTAATCTGCCGACTGGACATTGCCGCCACTATAATAAATGTATTAACCCCTAAACCGCCGCACTCCTGCCTCGCAAACACTATAATAAATTTTATTAACCCCTAATCTGCCCTCCCTAACATCGCCGCCACTTACGTACAATTATTAACCCCTAATCTGCCGCCCCCAACGTCGCCGCTACTATAATAAAGTTATTAACCCCTAAACCTAAGTCTAACCTTAACACCCACCTAACTTAAATATAATTTAAATTAAACAATCTAAATTTACTATCATTTTAAAACTAAATACTTGCCTATAAAATAAACCCTAATATAGCTACAATATAACTAATAGTTACATTGTAGCTATTTTAGGATTTATATTTATTTTACAGGCAACTTTGTATTTATTTTAACTAGGTACAATAGTTATTTAATAGTTAATAACTATTTAATAGCTACCTAGTTAAAATAATTACAAAATTACCTGTAAAATAAATCCTAACCTAAGTTACAAATACACCTAACACTACACTATCAATAAATTAATTAAATAAATTAACTACAATTATCTAAACTAAAATACAATTAAATAAACTAAACTATAGTACCAAAAAAACCAAACACTAAATTACCAAAAAAAAAAAAAAATTACAAGAAGTTTAAACTAATTACACCTAATCTAAGCCCCCTAATAAAATAAAAAAGCCCCCCAAAATAATAAAATGCCCTACCCTATCCTAAATTAAAAAGTAATCAGCTCTTTTACCAGCCCTTAAAAGGGCTTTTTGCGGGGCATTGCCCCAAAGTAATCAGCTCTTTTACCTGTAAATAAAAATACAATACCCCCCCCAACATTACAACCCACCCGATCCCCTCTTAAAAAACCTAACACTACCCCCCCTGAAGATCACCCTACCTGGAGCCGTGTCCACCCAGCCGGGCACTGATGGGCCAGAAATGGACATCCGGAGCGGCAGAAGTCTTCATCCGATCGGGGCAGAAGAGGTCCTCCAAGCGGCAGATATCTTCATCCAAGCGGCATCTTCAATCTTCAATCAACCGGAGCGGAGCCATCTTGAATCCATCCGACGCGGAGCCATCCTCTTCGTACGATGTCCTAAGGCTGAATGAAGGTTCCTTTAAATGACGTCATCCAAGATGGCGTCCCTCGAATTCCGATTGGCTGATAGGAGTCTATCAGCCAATTGGAATTAAGGTAGGAAAAATCTGATTGGCTGATGCAATCAGCCAATCAGATTGAAGTTCAATCCGATTGGCTGATCCAATCAGCCAATCGGATTGACCTCGCATTCTATTGGCTGTTCCGATCAGTCAATAGAATGCAAGGTCAATCCGATTGGCTGATTGGATCAGCCAATCTGATTGAACTTCAATCTGATTGGCTGATTGGATCAGCCAATCGGATTTTTCCTACCTTAATTCCGATTGGCTGATAGAATCCTATCAGCCAATCGGAATTCGAGAGACGCCATCTTGGATGACGTCATTTAAAGGAACCTTCATTCGGCCTTAGGACATCGTACGAAGAGGATGGCTCCGTTTCGGATGGATTCAAGATGGCTCGGCTCCACTCCGGTTGATTGAAGATTGAAGAGGCCGCTTGGATGAAGACATCTGCCGCTTGGAGGACCTCTTCTGCCCCGATCGGATGAAGACTTTTGCCGCTCCGGATGTCCACTTCTGGCCCATCGGTGCCCGGCTGGGTGATCTTCAGGGGGGGTATTGTTAGGTTTTTTTAAGCGGGGATCGGGTGGGTTTTAGAGTAGGGGTATGTGGGTGGTGGGTTGTAATGTTGGAGGGGGGGTATTGTATTTTTATTTACAGGTAAAAGAGCTGATTACTTTGGGGCAATGCCCCGCAAAAAGCCCTTTTAAGGGCTGGTAAAAGAGCTGATTACTTTTTAATTTAGGATAGGGTAGGGCATTTTATTATTTTAGGGGGCTTTTTATTTTATTAGGGGGCTTAGATTAGGTGTAATTAGTTTAAACTTCTTGTAATGTTTTTTTATTTTTTGTAATTTAGTGTTTGGTTTTTTTGGTACTATAGTTTAGTTTATTTAATTGTATTTTAGTTTAGATAATTGTAGTTAATTTATTTAATTAATTTATTGATAGTGTAGTGTTAGGTGTATTTGTAACTTAGGTTAGGATTTATTTTACAGGTAATTTTGTAATTATTTTAACTAGGTAGCTATTAAATAGTTATTAACTATTTAATAACTATTGTACCTAGTTAAAATAAATACAAAGTTGCCTGTAAAATAAATATAAATCCTAAAATAGCTACAATGCTATTAGTTATATTGTAGCTATATTAGGGTTTATTTTATAGGTAAGTATTTAGTTTTAAATAGGATTAATTTATTCAATTATAGTAAATTTAGTTGGTTTAATTTAAATTATATTTAAGTTAGGGAGTGTTAGGGTTAGGGTTAGACTTAGGTTTAGGGGTTAATAACTTTATTATAGTAGCGGCGACGTTGGGGGAGGCAGATTAGAGGGTAATAATTGTAGGTAGGTGGCGGCAATGTTAGGGAGGGCAGATTAGGGGTTAATAAAATTTATAGTGTTTGCGAGGCGGGAGTGCGGCGGTTTAGGGGTTAATACATTTATCATAATAGGGATAATGTAGGTTGTGGCGGTATCTGGAGCGGCAGATTAGGGGTTAATAATAAAATGCAGATGTCAGCGATAGCGGGGGCGGCTGATTAGGGGTTAATAAGTGTAAGGTGTTTAGACTCGGGGTTCATGTTAGGGTGTTAGGTGTAGACTTAGATAGTATTTCCCCATAGGAAACAATGGGGCTGCGTTCGGAGCTGAACGCTGCTTTTTTGCCAGCTCAGCCCCATTGTTTCCTATGGGGATATCGTGCACGAGCACGTTTTTCCATCTTACCGCTACTGTAAGCAACGCTGGTATTTAGGGTTGAAGTGGAGCTAAATTATGCTCAACACTCCCTTTTCTGAGGCTAACGCAGCCATTCAGACAACTCGTAATACCAGCGTTGTCTTAAGGGTGCGCTGGGAAAAAAAGCCTCGTTAGCACCGCGGGTCTTTACTGACAAAACTCTAAATCTAGGCGTAAGCGTCTGTTAAACAGATTTGCAAAGCAGCAAACCGGTCTAGGGATAGACAAATATATTGTTTTTTCAGGGCCGATACCGATTATTGACAGCCTTTCGGGCCGATATTCTGTACATTTTTTTTTTTTATAATTATTTTTATTGAGGTATTAGGGAATAACAGAATTGTAGATCAATACAGTACATTTTTTCAAACTTGTCATATAGTAAAACCAACAGACATTATGAAATAACGAATGTGATATAGAATATAGCATTTCGTAATTATTAGTGCCGTATTAAACAATATCTTGAAATACAAAAATATAATAGACTGTAGTCTAAAACATTAACCAACCAGTATCGTACCTCAGTTTTGTTTTTTATTCTATGTATAAGTAGTTACAGGTTTCATCCGGTAATGTAGTGTAGCGTAGTTAGAGCTTCCATCTTCTCATTGAGCTTTCCATTTCTTGCTCATCAGGAGACCTCTTCTTTTTTTGTGTGCCCCTAGACTTAGCATTTTGCAGCAGGCTATTCAGTTTGTCGGATATGTCCTTCTTAAAGTCCATTAGCAAGGTCTGTATTACTGCTTGGAGGTCATCCATTTTGCAGATCATTTGCACTCACAAATGATCCAGGTGTCGGCTATATATCGTATGTCAGCCTGCCTTTAGGCTCGGAAACCTAGGGCGAGATGTTATATATGAATTTATGCCTTTGGGCTGCTTGCAGACTTCCAGTTCAGTTAGTGGCGACATTCACCACATGGCTTCATCTAAGAGCTTCGGCTGATGCAATCCCAGGGAGTTTTCTTTGTCCCTTTTGTTTTTTTTTTTAGGGATGGGTTGGGATTCGTGTGTACTTCTATGCACATTCAAGGCTTGTAGTAAGTTGTTTTCTTCAGATATTAGGACTTTAAGCTGAGAGCGCTCTCAACACGTGTCCAGCCGCTTCAGCAGTTGGCTCCGTGCTCCCCTGATATTCTGTACATTTAAAGTTTTGAAAAATCAACACAATTTCTACACAAATCTGGTATAAACTGAACATGCTTATTAAAAGTAAACAACTGGGAAACATAAAGTGCTTGAAAACATAGAAAAATGGCATAAATCACCTTTAAACTGCACACTGATATAAAATTAAATTTAAGTCACTACTGCAAAGCTAGACACTACACGATTTCTTCAGTACTCCCAGTTAAGTAGAAAAACATAGTGCAGAAAGTATAACATTTCAGCATGTTCTCCTGTTAAGCGGCTTCTGTTTTTTTCATATATCGCTGGCACTTCACTAAAAACACGCTCACTTGGTGCACTTTACAGATAAGAGTTAAAAGTAATATATATATATATACTGCCACTTGACAGAGAAAGAAAGGACATGCTAGAATATCAGTGCTAGATTTATTTATTTGTTTTAATTTTTAATATGCTCATATTTTACTGGATTGCAAATACCTTCTCTGGTACTGAGGAGTGGACTATAAGTTTCTTTATTATGTCACTTATGGGCAGTTTTATACATGTGTAACAGCACCACCTAATGGTCAGAGCATTGTTATTCACTGCTAGAAAATATTGATACTAGTCTTCTATACTGCATAGCTTTCTACTCAAGGTTTGTTGTTGTGGACATTTAATTGATGTGCCTGAGCTATCATTTTTAAAAATTAAAAAATACTATGCCCATGAAAGGGGAAAATAAAATATATAAATTAAATCGTCAAATATAGCAGCTTTAGTGAAATGTTTAGCAAATGTGTAAAATTTATCCGAATGCAACAAATAATGTTCTATTTGTGACAGCAATTAGCAAGCAGATTGATTTTATGTATTGCTGACCCCTATGAGCTAATCAAAAGTAATTTAGCTCTGTGTACTTCAGGGAAACTATGTAGCTTTAAGTGCCACTTAAAGATCACATTTTCCATTTCACAAATCATATATGTTTGTTTATGCAAGTCCATCTACAGGCCTGCCATTGGGGGTATGGTAGTTGGCAACTGAGCTCCCAGGAACCCCTTGGCTTGGACTCTGTTATCAGTGCTATTTATTATTAGATGCTATTCTATGTCCAGCTTATATGTATTTTCATTTGCTCCATATCGGTAATAGGGGTAAGTTTCTGTCTGATACCGATATTTCAGAAATTCCAAATATCGTCCCTAAAAATCGTCCGCTCCGATATATTGGTCTATCCCTAACCCGGTCTTCTTTACATACTTTCATTTAGTTCTACCATTTTGATGTTTTTGCTCCTTCGGCGGCAGCTTTTGCTGGAAAGTCCTACAGGCTGCAGTATCTGGTAAATAGCTGCCTGACTTAATTTTTCTCTCTTTCTTCTTTCTTGGATATACGTTAGACTTATATACCAGAGATGCAGGAGGGATTGAAAGCTCTTGGAACGTTGGGTATCTTGGCCTCCTCTTAGTGGTCAGGAGTTGAATACCCCGAGTAGTGGCTGGAGGACTCTCACCAAAATTGAAAAAAATAATTTATATTTATTTTTTTGGGTAAAAAAGATATTGCTTATGGAAGAGTCTGTAGAGGGGGGGGGGGCTTGTTCTTTTGGTTGTTTCATGAAGGTTTTAGAATTTTTTTAACTAAAAAGATTTTGTCTGTTGGAAAAATGTATGGTAAGGTTTGATTAGGGGGAGATACAAAATCCAACATGACACCTGACACCGCATGAAGGACCCTATGGCTGTTTTTGAACTATTTACCAGTTTTAAATAACGATGGATAATCTGCCTCTAACTAAGGGCTCATTGAGCCACAATTGTGTTTTTGAGAGGTCACAAAATGAAAAAACTGTTGTTTGAAGCCATTATGCTTATCAACAGTTTCCAGGTAAGGCTAAGGCAGAACTTAATATTACATATATCAATAAATTGAACAATTTAATAATTTTTCCTTTAGCAAAACATTTTTCTTTTGATTTTTTTTTTTCATGAATTCATTGTATCTTTTTTTTTGTTTCTCTCTAGAGGCAACCACAGGTAAGGCGCACAGGCGTTAAACGTAAATTATATAGTGTAAGGTCGGGTTACCATATCAACAAACTTGTTATGGCATGAATTTCGAGTTATTCAACATTGGAAGGAAGCAGCATTAACACAAAGTTAAATCCTACACGAAAAGACCAACTGCCTGCCCTGTGCAAAATATTTAAGTTGAAACCTGGTACTAAAATGGAGCCATAAACTACTTTTAGCTGTCAGCAACTTCGGTAGCTTATGGCTCCATTTTTAATGACTCAATGGAAACGAGCCCTAAATTTGGAGAGTGAGACCTAATGCCAAAGCAGCTTCTGCCTTTCCCAGCCCTGTTCATTAATAAAAATGCTTCTAGTAAAAGTTACTATTTTTCAGCAGCATATGCAAATATGCTGTGAGGGTACCTGCATTTAGGCTCAGACAGCTGTCTGTGGTGTTTATTGTATCTGTGAATACATTGGGGTAGATTTATTAAGCAGCGGATGCTGCAATTTCCCCCCAATGTTTCTGGCTAGCCGGAAACATAAGTTAAGAAGCGATTAGGATGATTGACACCCCTGCTAGCGGCTGATTGTCCGCGAATGTGCAGGGGGCAGCAATGCACAAGCATTTTACTAGAAATGCTTGTGCAATGTTAAATGTCACAGCGTATACTATATCGAATCATGTCCGCCCGCCATTTGACAAATCGGTCCCTTAATGTGCGACATACAAGAGACTGCTGACTCTCTGAGAAGGTGTAGCGTTTGAATACTGGCGCATGGGCCCCCAAAGGATATGTGAGCTTGCTGCTGAAAAACGCTAATAACATACTAGAAGCATTTCTGCTAATGTAACTATATCATTTAAAATTAAAATGCATCCATGCACATTTCAATTTTGACCTTTGTATCCTTTCTGATTAGTTATGCGTATAAAACAACTTTGCAATATAATTTCATTATCTTTGTGTAATTTAGCCCTGAAAACTGTCGACTTTCTAATTCTCGCAGCTGGAAATGCACACTGCAGATTTCCCAAGGCTAACCCTACTACATATACTTCCCTGATTGGCTTTAGCCTGAGACAAATGCAAAACATTGCAATTTATACTAACATTATGACACTGGCTAGCTGTGTTGTGGGTTCTCCCAATAAGACAAATGGTTGTTTGGCTATTGAAAAGTAATTGCAGCAATCAAGATCTTTGTTTTAAAAAAATATTTAGACTTGGCTGATAGCAAGACAACAAATGTCTTGTAATTAAAAGGTGTTTACTGTCCCTTTAACCTGTCTTCTGATTGCTTTCATTTTGATCATGTGTTAACCAGGTTATCCTTTGAGGATTTCATGTTCCTCTCTACTGCTTGAGGATGTACTAATTCCTCTCCAGAATTACACTCCAAATAGGAAGGGTGTTCAGCTTGCTCTTTCCTCTCAATGGTATATGCCCATGGTGTTGTCAGTATCTTTCATTTGAATTGATAGACATATTGCTTTTTAACTGTCTCTCTAGAGCAGGGGTGTCCAAACATTGCTCTCCAGAGGTTTTGGAACTACATTTCCGATGATGCTCAGCCAGCATTTTATCTAGCTGAGCATCATGGGAAATGTAGTTCCAAAACCTCTGGAGAGCAAAGTTTGGACATCCCTGCTCTAGAGCCTTAAAGGGACACTCCAGCGAAAATTGGAATCCTTGTGGATGCGTTTCAGTTTTGAGTAGAAGCATTTTTGTAATATCCACATATTAGCAAAAATGCTTCTAATAAAAGCTATAGCTGAATTAAAATGTATTTAAGTATGCACAACATACCAGCATTTTAATACAGCACTTGCTGAGAGCTTAAGGTGCTTGTAACATCTGGTAATGAATTTGTTAATTGCTGATATGATACAAGCCCCACTGGCGCTCTGAGCAGCTGCGGTTTTTAAAACGCTGGCGCACTGAGAATATCTAGCTATGCTTCACATGCAGGTGCAGAGAAAAATGCTAACACTTAAACAGTGATAACTTTTACAAGAAGCATTTTTGCCAATAAATGTATATATATGTTTCTATTCAAAGATGTAATTCATCTATGTGCATTTAAATTCTGACGGAATGTGCCTTTCATATAGAAAGAAATTATCTTTTCTTCTAAAACTTTTACTACATACATTTTGCTGTTTTTCAGTGTTACTACAGATGCCATTATGATCTCACAGATCTTCATCCTGTCTTCCAAAGGCGACCTACTGATACATAAGGACTGTATCCTTCACAAATCTGCGATTACAATCTGAAAAAAATATGTTTCAGCAAAATCTACTATAAAAATATATAGTAATTAGTAACCATTCATTTATTATATGACATAGCAGACTGTGTTAAAGGGACATTATAGACTCATTTTTTTCTTTGCATAAATGTTTTGCAGATGATCTATTTATATAGCCCATAATTTTTTTTTTTTTTTAAATGTATAGTTTTGCTTATTTTTTAAATAACATTGCTCTGATTTTCAGACTCCTAACCAAGCCCCAAAGTTTTATGAGAATACCATCAGCTACCTTCTCCAGCTTGCTCCTGTTTGTGTAAAGGGTCTTTTCATATGCAAAAGAAGGGGGAGAGTGGGGGAGTGTCTTATTTCCCACTTGCAGTGGGCTTTCCAGCTACCTTTTCAACAAAGCTAAATTGAGAGCTTTTAAGTAAGTTTTTAAATCCTTTTATACTGGATTTTTGTATCAGTATCTGTGCATCTTATTCTTTATAGTAGTGTCTATTACATGCAGTTATATAAAAATGAGTGTATACTGTCCCTTTAAAGGGACAATAGACAGTTAGACACCTCTTGCTTTTGTGTAAAAAATGTTTGTCCCATGCTCCCTAGTGCAGGGTTCGACAAACACAGGTGGAACGCAGACACTGGCAACCTTAAAATTAAGTGCTGCTGCCCTGGTTTAGATTTCCCAAGACACCCATGGGTGCCTACCAATTCCCCCGCTGGCTGCCACACGTAAATTATCTTGGTGTTGCTGTATCCTTTCTAGGCCTTGCAGCTGTCTCATACGAATGGCAAAAAAATTGTAAAATAGTAAATTTGTGGGCTGACTCCTAGATTTTGAACAACTTTGTCAAGCCCTGCCTTAGAGAAGCCAAAAAGCAAAACCAGTAACTTAGGTTTTCAAAATGCTGCAAAATGCATATGCAAGCTATTTGATTTTCAGCATTTACATATTACAAAATTAGCTTGCTTTTGCAAGATGTACCAAGTCCACGGATTCATCCTTACTTGTGGGATATTATCCTTCCTAACAGGAAGTGGCAAAGAGAGCACCACAGCAGAGCTGTCTATATAGCTCCCCCCTTAACTCCACCCCCCAGTCATTCTCTTTGCCGGCTCTTTTTTTTTTTTTTTTAATTCTTTTTATTTACATTTAGCCACTACAAACAAAAGAAAAAAAGACAGATGTTCTCAACATAAACAATGTCACGCAGGATACATAATATATCAAATCTGATACTAAAACATATTAAAGAAAACATTCTCCCCAATATGCATAACCTTGTCCCACTTGTCCGACAATAATCAAATTGAAGTGGCTAATTTTGAAAATATACATAAACTAAAATGCGTCTGAAATAATACACAAAAAGGAAGAAGAGAGAGAGAAGAAAAAAAAAAAAAAAGGAGAAACGCGCCCCCCCCCTCCTCTCCAGGATCCTAATATAATACTCTATATCCTCCAACTATGGAGTCTTAAACTAACTTAATCAATATCACTACTATTTCTTATCCAAGTATCTGGAAATACTTGAAGTATAACCAACTCAGCAAAACTTACTGAGGCTACAAAGGGTGATAAAATTTGTCTCTGCACATCCAGCAGGTATGATTTAATAACCGGGGCCCAACCTATCAGAAACTTTCTAATTCTCTTTTCGGATAACTGTCGTAAATGGAAAGATTCGAAAATAATCTGAGCTTGGATGTCCCTCAAAACTAGCGATAAACAAGGAGAGGTCTTTGATATCCATTTTTTAAAAATATTATACCTCACCGTTAGAATAATTGTATTGAGGGTACGTAAACTAGCATCACCTCTCTCATCTGTAAAAAGTAACACTATATCCTCCAGAGCTATGGAAATAGTACTTTCAAAGACTCTATTATACCAGAATTGCACCTTTTGCCATAATTGAAAGATTTTAGGGCAGGCCCATAACATATGGAGGAGATCAGCCCGAATATATGAACAATGCTCACACTTGATAGCTTTATCAGGGAAATATTTAGTTAAGCGAGCTGGAGAGATATAATAGTTATTTAGTAATTTGAAATGAGATTCTTTCCAGCTTACTGGCACCGGATATTTCGCTACTGTCACAAGGCTATTAGATATTTTCTCACGATCTATAGAAGGGATATAAGGCCACCAAAGTTTAATTAATTTATTCTCCTCCAATATACCTTGTTTAGTCAACATAATGTCATAGATTAAAGAAATTGACGCGTCTCCACCGTTAAATTTTCTAATGCAGATTATGATCTCGGACCAGTCCTTTCTACTAAACGCGTGCCAATTTTGAGAACCAATAAAATGACGGATTTTGAAGTAGGCAAATCGATTCGACCTAGGTAGCGAGAATTGTTCCCTTATAGTCTCCCAGGGGAGTATCTGCAAATCGTTATTAACTAACTGATACACATATTCGAGCCCCCCACCCTGCGACTCTTGAAAGCACTTTTGATCCACACCAGGTAAAAACAGCGGATTCCCCCTAATAGGCAAAAAATCAGAAAAAGAAGGATTAATTTTAAGAAGTTTACATGACTTTTGCCAAATCACCACTATGTTCCTGACTGCGATAAGGGGGGATATCCTGGAAGGTAATAGATGCAGAGGACAATGTAGGAGGGCTTTTAAGGACCACGGTTTCACCATATATGATTCAAGCTCGTATGTAGAGACCAGATTGGTCTGAGCAATCCAGTCAACTGCAATTTTAATCAGGGAAGCCCAGTTGTATAATCTAATACTTTTTCTACTTTTTCTAAGTAATATTTGGTACGGCCAGGCCTGTGTCCGCATATTTCTGGGACAACCTATTGATCGAAATACGCGGTTTTTTGGTTTTCCATAAGAACTTCGAAAACCAGGAAGACAGATTCTTCAAATCCTTATTTAAGATTATAAGGGGTAAATTTTGCAGGTAGTAAAGAATTTTAGGGAAAATTATAGTTTTAATTAAATTGATAGAAGCAGTAAGTGAAAGAGGAAAAGCGGTCCAGAGCTTGAGGTCATCTTGAATTTTTTTAAAGAGCGGCTTAAAGTTTGCCTGGTACCATAGTAATCCGAGATATTTAATAGAATTAACTTTATGGAATATTGTATTGGGGTAATCTACCTCCTTCTGGCCGAGCCACATCACGTCACTCTTCTCCATATTTATTTTATAACCCGCAAAAGAACTAAAAATATTTATCGTACGAACCACTTTCGGAATCGTTATTGACGTTTTATTCAAAAATAGTAAAATGTCATCAGCATAGAGTAATATTTTCAAATTTTGACTACCCAACGGAATCCCGGGAAGAATCTCTCGCAATTTAATTGCCAGTGGTTCCAAAATCATATTAAAGAGCAGGGGGGAGAGGGGACAACCCTGTCTTGTGCCTCTTTGCAAAAATATCCTAGGAGATACCTTACCGTTCACCAAAAGATATGAAACCGGGTGTTGAAAAAAGATGTCTCCAAGAGATGCATACAAACGCTTTGACCGCATCTAAAGTAAGGACCGCTATATCCTTAAGATTATTTTTCTCTGTCTGTTCTGAATTCCAAATAAAATCAACTAAAGTTGTTAACTTTCTTATATTTTTAGCGGAACTCCGAGATGACATAAACCCTACCTGGTCTGGGTGGATCAATTTATCCAAGCAGGAAGTTAATCTCTGGGCTAAAATAAAAGCTAGAATTTTATAATCAGCATTGAGGACTGAAATAGGCCTATAAGAGGCCGGGTCCTCTGAGTTTTTTCCTTTTTTCAATATAAGAGAAATATTAGCAGCAGAAAAGAAAACAGAAATTGAATTACCAAGTATATAATAATTATTAATAATTTTTCTAATATCGGTATAACCTGATCCGCTAAACTTTTATACCATTCAACTGGTAGCCCATCAGGGCCTGCAGCTTTATTAAGTTTGGCATGGGATATAGCTTTACTTATTTCTTATTTCTTCAGCTGTAACAGGTGCATTTAACATATCTAATTCTTCTTTTTGTATTATAGGGACAGCAATCGATGACCAAAACTTAGTGTAGTTATCTTGATTAAACTCCCCTTCTGTATATAATTGCTGATAAAATTTAAAAAAGATTCCTGATATCTCATCCGTATCGGCGGTACGTCCGCCTTCCGTCTGAATCACAGAGATAGAGTTATTCTTTTTCCTGACTTTGGTCAGCCTTGCCAAATGTTTGGCCGAGCTACCATGGATACCCCTAAACCGCAAGTTAATTTTTGACTCCTCTTCCTGCTGTTTTCGAAGTAAGAAGGAATCTCTTACCTTCCTACTATCTAGATATAAAACCCAGTTAACTCTTGAACGATCCCTACAATATTTTTTAAAAGCATTGCGGACTTGATTGGACAGTTGTAAATCCATCGCCCGCCTTTTCCTATTACGTGTCACTAAATACCCCTTAATCTCTCCCCTTAGGACTGCTTTGGCCGCCTCCCAAAAAACTTCAATTTTATGAAGGTATACAGAGTTAAACGTACAATACTCCTCCCATCTAAGTTTTAGCCAAGACAAAAACCTAGGATCATTAAAAAGAAACCTTGGATAGAAAAATCTAGGGATTTTAGCATAGCTCCCCTCCTGGTAGAAAAAAGTTACAGAAATATTTGCGTGATCCGAGATCATAATCTCCTCTATCCCTGTCTCCATTTTATTAATGGACAGAGACTCTGCAACTAAAAATAAATCTATACGGGAAAACATTCTGTGGGCTTTAGATTCACATGTGAAGTTCTGAACATCCGGATTTAATCTGCGCCATATATCATAGACCTGGAGTTTCTGACAGAATCTCTGAAAGTACTTTGAACTTCTCCTATTTTCCGGGATATTTTTTCCTGACAATCTATCTAATTCTGGATATAATGTCATATTGAAATCACCTCCAATTACTAGATTCTCTTTTACCAAAGGGAACAGTTTACACTTAATTTCTTCTGTTAAGTGTGATCAGTCCACGGGTCATCATTACTTCTGGGATATTACTCCTCCCCAACAGGAAGTGCAAGAGGATTCACCCAGCAGAGCTGCATATAGCTCCTCCCCTCTACGTCACTCCCAGTCATTCTCTTGCACCCAACGACTAGATAGGATGTGTGAGAGGACTATGGTGATTATACTTAGTTTTATATCTTCAATCAAAAGTTTGTTATTTTAAAATAGCACCGGAGTGTGTTATTACCTCTCTGGCAGAGTTTGAAGAAGAATCTACCAGAGTTTTGCTATGATTTTAGCCGGAGTAGTTAAGATCATATTGCTGTTCTCGGCCATCTGAGGAGTGAGGTAAACTTCAGATCAGGGGACAGCGGGCAGATGAATCTGCATAGAGGTATGTAGCAGTTTTTATTTTCTGACAATGTAATTGATGAGAAAATCCTGCCATACCGATATGTCATGTATGTATACTTTACACTTCAGTATTCTGGGGAATGGTACTTCACTAGAATTACACTGTAAGAAATACATAAAGCTGTTTAATAACTAGAGATTATGTTTAACGTTTTTGCTGGAATGTAAAATCGTTTTCATTTGCTGAGGTACTGTGTGAATAAATGTTTGGGCACTATTTTTCCACTTGGCAGTTGCTTAATCTGTTTTTCTGACAGTTTCTGTTCTCCCTCACTGCTGTGTGTGAGGGGGAGGGGCCGTTTTTTGGCGCTTTTACTATGCATCAAATATTTCAGTCAGCAACTCATTGTATTCCCTGCATGATCCGGTTCATCTCTACAGAGCTCAGGGGTCTTCAAAACTTATTTTGAGGGAGGTAATTTCTCTCAGCAGAGCTGTGAGAATTATAGTTTGACTGAGATAAAAAACGTTTATTCTGTAATTTGTTTCCTGCTTTCAGAATTTGTTATCTTTGCTAATGGGATTAAACCTTTGCTAAAGTTGTGTTGTTTACAAGGATTGAGGCTATAACTGTTTCAATTTATTAATTTTCAACTGTCATAGATCTTCTGTGCTTCTTAAAGGCACAGTACGTTTTAATATTATTCTAATTGAATTGTATTTCCAAGTTGCAAGTTTATTTGCTAGTGTGTTAAACATGTCTGATTCAGAGGATGATACCTGTGTCATTTGTTGCAATGCCAAAGTGGAGCCCAATAGAAATTTATGTACTAACTGTATTGATGCTACTTTAAATAAAAGTCAATCTGTACAAATTGAACAAATTTCACCAAACAACGAGGGGAGAGTTATGCCGACTAACTCGCCTCACGTGCCAGTACCTGCATCTCCCGCTCGGGAGGTGCGTGATATTGTAGCGCCGAGTACATCTGGGCGGCCATTACAAATCACATTACAGGATATGGCTACTGTTATGACTGAGGTTTTGGCTAAATTACCAGAACTAAGAGGTAAGCGTGATCACTCTGGGGTGAGAACAGAGTGCGCTGATAATATTAGGGCCATGTCAGACACTGCGTCACAGGTGGCAGAACATGAGGACGGAGAACTTCATTCTGTGGGTGACGGTTCTGATCCAAACAGACTGGATTCAGATATTTCAAATTTTAAATTTAAACTGGAAAACCTCCGTGTATTACTAGGGGAGGTGTTAGCGGCTCTGAATGATTGTAACACAGTTGCAATACCAGAGAAAATGTGTAGGTTGGATAAATATTTTGCGGTACCGACGAGTACTGAGGTTTTTCCTATACCTAAGAGACTTACTGAAATTGTTACTAAGGAGTGGGATAGACCCGGTGTGCCGTTCTCACCCCCTCCGATATTTAGAAAAATGTTTCCAATAGACGCCACCACAAGGGACTTATGGCAAACGGTCCCTAAGGTGGAGGGAGCAGTTTCTACCTTAGCTAAGCGTACCACTATCCCGGTGGAGGATAGATGTGCTTTTTCAGATCCAATGGATAAAAAGTTAGAGGGTTACCTTAAGAAAATGTTTGTTCAACAAGGTTTTATATTGCAACCCCTTGCATGCATTGCGCCGATCACGGCTGCAGCGGCATTCTGGATTGAGTCTCTGGAAGAGAACATTGGTTCAGCTACTCTGGACGACATTACGGACAGGCTTAGAGTCCTTAAACTATCTAATTCATTCATTTCGGAGGCCGTAGTACATCTTACTAAACTTACGGCGAAGAATTCAGGATTCGCCATTCAGGCACGCAGGGCGCTGTGGCTAAAATCCTGGTCAGCTGATGTTACTTCTAAGTCTAAATTGCTTAATATACCTTTCAAAGGGCAGACCTTATTCGGGCCCGGGTTGAAAGAGATTATCGCTGACATTACAGGAGGTAAAGGCCATGCCCTGCCTCAGGACAAAGCCAAAGCCAAGACTAGACAGTCTAATTTTCGTTCCTTTCGTAATTTCAAAGCAGGAGCAGCATCAACTTCCTCTGCACCAAAACAGGAAGGAGCTGTTGCTCGCTACAGACAAGGCTGGAAACCTAACCAGTCCTGGAACAAGGGCAAGCAGACTAGGAAACCTGCTGCTGCCCCTAAAACAGCATGAATTGAGGGCCCCCGATCCGGGATCGGATCTAGTGGGGGGCAGACTTTCTCTCTTCGCCCAGGCTTGGGCAAGAGATGTTCAGGATCCCTGGGCGCTAGAGATAATATCTCAGGGATACCTTCTGGACTTCAAATACTCTCCTCCAAGAGAGAGATTTCATCTGTCAAGATTGTCAACAATCCAGACAAAGAAAGATGCGTTCTACGCTGCGTACAAGAGCTCTTGTTAATGGGAGTAATCCATCCAGTTCCACGATCGGAACAGGGACAGGGGTTTTACTCAAATCTGTTTGTGGTTCCCAAAAAAGAGGGAACTTTCAGACCAATCCTGGACTTAAAGATCCTAAACAAATTCCTAAGAGTTCCATCGTTCAAGATGGAGACTATTCGGACAATTTTACCTATGATCCAAAAGGGTCAATACATGACCACTGTAGATTTAAAAGATGCTTACCTTCACATACCGATTCACAAAGATCATTATCGGTACCTAAGGTTTGCCTTCCTAGACAGGCATTACCAGTTTGTGGCTCTTCCATTCGGATTGGCTACAGCTCCAAGAATCTTCACAAAGGTTCTGGGTGCTCTTCTGGCGGTACTAAGACCGCGGGGAATCTCGGTAGCTCCATACCTAGACGACATTCTGATACAAGCTTCAAGCTTTCAAACTGCCAAGTCTCATACAGAGTTAGTGCTGGCATTTCTAAGGTCACATGGATGGAAGGTGAACGAAAAGAAAAGTTCACTCGTTCCACTCACAAGAGTTCCCTTCCTGGGGACTCTTATAGATTCTGTAGAAATGAAGATTTACCTGACAGAGGACAGGCTAACAAGACTTCAAAGTGCTTGCCGCACCCTTCATTCCATTCAACACCCGTCAGTGGCTCAATGCATGGAGGTAATCGGCTTAATGGTAGCGGCAATGGACATAGTACCCTTTGCACGCTTACACCTCAGACCACTGCAACTGTGCATGCTAAGTCAGTGGAATGGGGATTACTCAGACTTATCCCCTTCTCTGAATCTGGATCAAGAGACCAGAAATTCTCTTCTATGGTGGCTTTCTCGGCCACATCTGTCCAGGGGGATGCCATTCAGCAGACCAGACTGGACAATTGTAACAACAGACGCCAGCCTTCTAGGTTGGGGTGCCGTCTGGAATTCTCTGAAGGCTCAGGGACAATGGAGTCAGGAGGAGAGTCTCCTGCCTATAAACATTCTGGAATTGAGAGCAGTTCTCAATGCCCTCCTGGCTTGGCCCCAGTTGACAACTCGGGGGTTCATCAGGTTTCAGTCGGACAACATCACGACTGTAGCTTACATCAACCATCAGGGAGGGACAAGAAGCTCCCTAGCTATGATGGAAGTATCAAAGATAATTTGCTGGGCAGAGTCTCACTCTTGCCACCTGTCAGCAATCCACATCCCGGGAGTGGAGAACTGGGAGGCGGATTTCTTAAGTCGTCAGACTTTTCATCCGGGGGAGTGGGAACTTCATCCGGAGGTCTTTGCCCAAATACTTCGACGTTGGGGCAAACCAGAGATAGATCTCATGGCGTCTCGACAGAACGCCAAGCTTCCTCGTTACGGGTCCAGATCCAGGGATCCAGGAGCAGTCCTGATAGATGCTCTGACAGCACCTTGGGACTTCAGGATGGCTTACGTGTTTCCACCCTTCCCGTTGCTTCCTCGATTGATTGCCAGAATCAAACAAGAGAGAGCATCAGTGATTCTAATAGCACCTGCGTGGCCACGCAGGACTTGGTATGCAGACCTGGTGGACATGTCATCCTGTCCACCTTGGTCTCTACCTCTGAAACAGGACCTTCTGATACAGGGTCCCTTCAAACATCAAAATCTAACTTCTCTG
This sequence comes from Bombina bombina, assembly GCF_027579735.1. Classification (NCBI taxonomy): domain Eukaryota; kingdom Metazoa; phylum Chordata; class Amphibia; order Anura; family Bombinatoridae; genus Bombina; species Bombina bombina. The sequence goes on along the minus strand of NC_069504.1, from coordinate 853,039,607 downwards.
AAGCTGACTGCTTGGAAATTGAACGCTTGATTTTATCAAGACGTGGATTTTCTGAGTCAGTTATTGATACCTTAATACAGGCTAGGAAACCTGTTACCAGAAAGATTTACCATAAGATATGGCGTAAATACCTATATTGGTGTGAATCCAAAGGTTACTCTTGGAGTAAGGTTAGGATTCCTAGGATATTGTCTTTTCTACAAGAAGGTTTAGAAAAGGGTTTATCTGCTAGTTCATTAAAGGGACAGATCTCAGCTCTGTCCATTCTGTTACACAAACGTCTGTCAGAAGTTCCTGACGTCCAGGCTTTTTGTCAGGCTTTGGCCAGAATTAAGCCTGTGTTTAAAACTGTTGCTCCACCATGGAGTTTAAACCTTGTTCTTAATGTTTTACAGGGCGTTCCGTTTGAACCCCTTCATTCCATTGATATAAAGTTGTTATCTTGGAAAGTTCTATTTTTAATGGCTATTTCCTCGGCTCGAAGAGTCTCTGAATTATCAGCCTTACATTGTGATTCTCCTTATTTGATTTTTCATTCGGATAAGGTAGTCCTGCGTACTAAACCTGGGTTCTTACCTAAGGTAGTTACTAACAGGAATATCAATCAAGAGATTGTTGTTCCTTCTTTATGCCCAAATCCTTCTTCAAAGAAGGAACGTCTACTGCACAACCTGGATGTAGTCCGTGCTCTAAAATTTTACTTACAGGCAACTAAGGAATTTCGACAAACGTCTTCTCTGTTTGTCATTTACTCTGGGCAGAGGAGAGGTCAAAAAGCTTCCGCTACCTCTCTTTCTTTTTGGCTTCGTAGCATAATTCGTTTAGCTTATGAGACTGCTGGACAGCAGCCTCCTGAAAGAATTACAGCTCATTCTACTAGAGCTGTGGCTTCCACTTGGGCCTTCAAGAATGAGGCCTCTGTTGAACAGATTTGCAAGGCTGTAACTTGGTCTTCGCTTCATACTTTTTCCAAATTTTACAAATTTGACACTTTTGCTTCATCGGAGGCTATTTTTGGGAGAAAGGTTCTTCAGGCAGTGGTTCCTTCTGTATAAAGAGCCTGCCTATCCCTCCCGTCATCCGTGTACTTTTGCTTTGGTATTGGTATCCCAGAAGTAATGATGACCCGTGGACTGATCACACTTAACAGAAGAAAACATAATTTATGCTTACCTGATAAATTCCTTTCTTCTGTAGTGTGATCAGTCCACGGCCCGCCCTGTTTTTAAGGCAGGTAAATATTTTTTAATTTATACTCCAGTCACCACTTCACCCTTGGCTTTTCCTTTCTCGTTGGTCCTTGGTCGAATGACTGGGAGTGACGTAGAGGGAAGGAGCTATATGCAGCTCTGCTGGGTGAATCCTCTTGCACTTCCTGTTGGGGAGGAGTAATATCCCAGAAGTAATGATGACCCGTGGACTGATCACACTACAGAAGAAAGGAATTTATCAGGTAAGCATAAATTATGTTTTTCTCCCAGAATTCCCGATCAAATTTATTGGGACCATAGACATTGCAAAGAACAAATTTTACACCGTTTATATGGATGTGCAAAATGATAAATCTAGCTTCTGGGCCTGTCTCTACCTGGATAATCTTATAGTCTAGGGACCTATTTATGAGGATAGCTACCCCACATTTTCTGCTTTTACCCACAGAAGCAATTACCTCCCCCACCCATTTGATCTTGAGTTTTTTGGCTTCCTGTTCTCCCAGGTGTGTTTCCTGAAGAAAAGAAATGTCAGGTTTACTTCTAGCCAGGACTCTAATGACCAATTTGCGTTTCATAGGGGAGGAAATCCCTCCCACGTTCCATGAGGTTATTTTAAGCTCCATGGATTAATAAGTGATCGTCACAGAGATCCTGGAATAGAGGGGAGGGAAGAAAAAAAAAAAAAAAAAAAAAGAAGAAAACCAAGAAGGAAAAAAAAAGAAAGACACTCCTGAAGACAATTTAAACTTACAGAATGTGTCTAGTAAAACATTGCATCTGACTTGACTTTTAATGTATAATCTACACCATTTATCAGTTAGTATCTCAAGGAACCCATCACTTCTCCAGAGATCCAATTTATGAAGCATTCTAACACTTATATTTCCTAAGGTAGGATATAATAACATAGTTCTCACTTATCTTTAAGAAAATCTTTCACTTCCCCCACCTCAGAGAGGACCAGACGGGCCCCACTGTGCTCTACTATTATTTTTGCGGGATAAACCATCCGTGCATTGATTCCTTTGTTAATAATCTGAGTACAGAAGGGAGCCATCATCCTCCTCCTCTGAGCGGTTTCAGTCGAAAATTCCTGAAACAGTAAGACTTTGTTGTTACCGAACATTAAGGGTTCATTCAACTTTTTAAACAGTTGCATCATTTCAATTTTGTCCTGAAAGTTTAAAACCTTACATATACACATTCTACCCCTACCTTGACCTGCCTCAAAGATTTTTTTAGGGCCAATTCTATGGGCTCTCTTGATCGTGATGGGTAACCTTGTTTGTGGGACACCCAGCCTCTGCGGTAATAATACTGAAGTAAACTTCAATAGATCTTTAAATTCCGCCGATTCCGGGAGACCCACAATTCTAATATTGTTACGTCTAGCCCGATCTTCTAGATCGTCTAGACGCCCTTGTAGCTGGGTAATTTTGGAATCTTGTTGGGTTATTATATTTCCTTGTGTATTGACTTGATCTTCCAAGTCAGATATCCTATTCTCCACCTCCTGCATTCTATGAGAAAACTGTCTTACTTCTGTAGACAAGATAGTAATTTCCCCTGAGATAGAATTCAGTTCCTTTTTAATTATATCAAATTGGGGTGAGAACAAATCCGACAGTTGTGTAATTAGAGAGTGAGTATCAACCATGTTGCCCAGCGGTTCTGTCGTAGTATCTAAGCCAGCCTCGGGCGCTTTAGCCCTTTTATCTTTGGCCTTGACTGGCATTTTAGGTGACAGAGATTCTCTCTGCAATAAAAATGTATCCATAAATTATTTATCTGATAGTGTTGTTTACCAATATCACACGTGATAGGGACCACACAAAAAAAAAAAAAAAAATTGGTGTGGAGGCACTCTGCGTCTCCTAAGTGGAGATCAAGTCTCTTAGTGTTTAAAAGTATGCCCCTCTACTATGCCTGGAGGGGAAAAGAGAGTGAGAAAAAAAAAAAATTAGTGTGGAGGCACTCTGCCTCTCCTAAGTGGAGATTGAGTCTCTTAGTATTTAAAAGTATGCCCCTCTACTATACCTGGAGGGGAAAAAAGAGTGAGATTAAAAAAAAAAAAGGGTGTAGAGGCAATCCGCCTCTCCTGTGTAAAATTCAAATCTCTTACGGCTAGATTTAGAGTTTTGTCGGTAACGACCCGCGTATCTAACGCTGGCTTTTTTCTGGCCGCACCTTTAAAATAACTCTGGTATTGAGAGTCCACAGAATGGCTGCGTTAGGCTCCAAAAAAGGAGCGTAGAGCATATTTAACGCCACTGCAACTCTCGATACCTGAGTTGCTTACGGACGCGGCCAGCCTCAAAAACGTGCTCGTGCATGATTCCCCCATAGAAAACAATGGGGCTGTTTGAGCTGAAAAAAAAACTAATACCTGCAAAAAAGCCGCGTTCAGCTCCTAACGCAGCCCCATTGTTTGCTATGGGGAAACACTTCCTACGTCTGCACCTAACACTCTAACATGTACCCCGAGTCTAAACACCCCTAACCTTACACTTATTAACCCCTATTCTGCTGCCCCCGCTATCGCTGACCCCTGTATATTATTTTTAACCCCTAATCTGCCGCTCCGTAAACCGCCGCTACTTACATTATCCCTATGTACCCCTAATCTGCTGCCCCTAACACCGCCGACCCCTATATTATATTTATTAACCCCTAATCTGCCCTCCACAACGTCGCCTCCACCTGCCTACACTTATTAACCCCTAATCTGCCGACCGGACCTGAGCGCTACTATATTAAAGTTATTAACCCGTAATCCACCTCACTAACCCTATTATAAATAGTATTAACCCCTAATCTGCCCTCCCTAACATCGCCGACACCTAACTTCAATTATTAACCGCTAATCTGCCAACTGGAGCTCACCGCTATTCTAATAAATGTATTAACCCCTAAAGCTAAGTCTAACCCTAACACTAACACCCCCCTAAATTAAATATAATTTTAATCTAACAAAATTAATTAACTCTTATTAAATAAATTATTCCTATTTAAAGCTAAATACTTACCTGTAAAATAAACCCTAATATAGCTACAATATAAATAATAATTATATTATAGCTATTTTAGGATTTATATTTATTTTACAGGTAACTTTGTAATTATTTTTTTTTTTTTTTTTTTTTTTTTTTTTTAAATATTTTTATTGAGGTTTTTTTGTCAAAACAAACAATTAGTAATTGCCAATACACATCATGACAAACAAAGATTAATACAAGGTAAACTGCTGACACATGTCAAATGAATATACACAAGAGTTGGATGACAAATTACTTTCACGTACTATACGATAAGTGCTATATTAACTGGACACCTACTACCTGATGTAAGCGACCACTGTTGGGCCACCTAGATTTACCGTGAACAGAATACAGAGTAGGTAGACATGACTTAAGGGGGGCCACTTATGGGTCCCTATTGAAAAACCTCTTTTTTTTTTATTTTTTTTTCTTGTTATATGAAAAGTATCAATATAAAGGTAAAATAATATGCTATAATATATTCTAAACTCCCTTAGTAGCAAATAGAATCCACTGTGAAGCCTTCCAACCAGTACCTGAAGGCATTTGCTGCTTTTGATTCGGACTCCCAAAAGGTCTCTAAAATATACTGTATGGAGAAAAACTCGATAGAACTGTTTAAGGAGGCCTACTGGTCTAAATGAAAAAGGTAGGACCCGTATTGTGGTATTATGTAAAGTAGGAGAGAGTACTAATGGAGTGAAGGAGGGTGCGGTATAAGTAAGAGAAACCGCTTGGTTAGTTCTCCTTGGTTAGGAGATGCATTACATAGAGGGGGGGGGAGGTGGTAAAGTAAATGCGATGAATATAATATATGCCAAAGGAACCTTTTGAAATACCGGGCATCAATTATGATGTTACTATGTTAAGGGGAAAAATTAGTGGGGTTGTAAAAAACATAGGGAGTGTATGTGGATTATAGACTCATCTGACTAATAATGATGATCAGTCCTGCTGACCTGACTAAATAAGAGATATATTTGGGAAAATTGAAGCTTAAGGGATGTTAGTAAGTCAGGTGTAGGGGATGTTATTGAGAAAAACATACCAGCGTTCAGTGACACCCTAACAGCCATATATCAACTAAAGGGTAGGGGAAGGAATGAAATATTAACCATTTGGATCACATGGTGAGACCAAAATGTGGCTCTAGGGATAGGAGGCCTATGCGGGTGCTTATAGTAAATACTAGTGTTAATTTTTGTGGGGATACAACAATTAAAGGAAAGGGGGGGTGTATTACAGTAGGGGAGGGGGGGAGGCGAGAATTTGGGTGAGACAAATGGGATGTGGCCCATAAACTTAATGGCTGCTATAGGGGCCCTAATAGTACCTATATGGTGTGTACAACTAGGCCTAATACAAAAGTCTCCATTAAATGTGAGAGCTTACACTCCGTTGGAATCGTGCGAAAGGGGGACTTACCGCCTCGGCCGCTGGCAGCACGCCCCCCGAACAGAAAGATTATTAACATTAGTGTACAGGCATTCCAATGGAATAAAAAAAGAGACATATAACTTAGACCTCTGAACCAGAATCTCTGCGGCAGTAAAAAGGTGTGTGGGGAATTTCAATAAGGTTAGGTAATACAGGCAGGGTAGTCTCAAATGCGTGCTCAAGAAATCCAACCAGATATATATGAGAATACATAGGGGGTTAATACTAAATAGCTTCAGGATAACTCCTGCAGCAAAAATATAATAAACATATCAACTGTCTGTAAGAGTTGTCTATGATAAGAAAGGTCATCACCAAATTAGCTATAAATATATTTGTATACTGGCTCCTAAATTGCCCTGTGCTGACATCAACAGTTTTGCCACTAACTGGGGGAATAAAATCCGCATTGACGTAGAGTGCAGCACATGTATGGATAGCTATTAGGCTGCTAAATAGATGCAAACAAGAGGTGACAAAAAACATATGTACAATGTAAGTGAGTGGAATAACATATAGAACCTCATCTCATTGACTAGCATTAGCAATTGATGTGCAAGTTCTCCACTCGCCATCCCACATATACCTAAAGCTATTATTGCATATAATATTTAACCTTTAGCAAGCATATTGTTGAACAAAGAAACAAATACAGCTTTTTTTTAAAAAATGGTTCTAGGAATACAGTCACAAGGGTTAATTTTAGCCTTAATATTCTGAAGCCTTACTGAAACGCTAGTGCAAGCAGGGTCCTTGCTGTGGAGACCCCTTTGAGCTGTCGCAGCAAGTACAACCAAGACCAGATTTTTATAGATCTTCTGAAGCATTTTGCTGGTGCAATGTACATGTGGACTGCAAAGTATGGCAGAATGGCAAGACGTGGGGTCCACTTCTATTCATAAAGATCAATACATGCTGTAGAGTAACAACGGTAAGGCAAAACTATAATAATCTTTGGGAGGCTGCAAAACATATAAGAGGGTAGAGGTGAGCAGGTAATGCAGAGGAATAAGGTCCTAGACAGTTAAGTCAGCGAGGAAAACATGCATAATATGCAGTTCTGAGTCCATAATAAGTAAATTTACCCCACTCCGGTGCTCAATGATACAGAACAGTCTCTAGTCCTGGGAACCCCAGCTTCAGGGTGGAAGGGCTCTCCAGTGCTTGTTTCTGTACAGTCAGTTATACTATATTGGGAGCCCAAAAAGATGAATGCAAGGTGCCCCACTCTGATGGTGTCACTGTTGCAGTCACCGTTTGCTGTAGCCGCTAGAAGGTAGTAACTCACCGCATCAATGTCATTGCAATCACTCTCCAGCTCACTGAATGCGGTCGGACCAAGTGAAGCCTCCACGCGATGTATAGATAGGCCGGTAACAGGTGCTCGCTTCAGTTTAACATCAGCCCTGTCAGCCCTCTCCCCATCTCTCCTTGCATCTCCGGCTCTCAAAATTGGGCTGATCTCAGAAGCCTGCACAGTATGCTGCGTCTCCCGTACCTCCTGCAGTGACCCTGTAGATGCGGCCCCAACATCTTCTTTCTGCTGGGAGGGCAAGGTATTTAGATTCTGTAGCGGTCGTACTAATAGGGCAGAAACCCACGCAGTAAGGTGTATTTCAAGGCTCTGGAAGTACTCGTCAATGAGCTGCCGCCCATGTCGTTCCCAGGCCTCCATATCCATGCTGCACCACAAGTGTAGTAGTTGAACTTCTTATTAAGGGAACCACCGCTGTTCTGAAAGCTGCAGAGTGACCGTGGCTAAGCTGGCCCGTATGCCTGGGGAGGATAAATAGTGTGTCCCTCTGAATCCTCAAGCGATATTTGTCCCAGCTGCCCCAGGGCTCAGTGAACAAAATGGCAGCGTTCACCACATGGTGAAGTGGAAGGGCCAAAAATTTTATGTATGACCCCTATATAGAGCTCTCGCCTACCCTTTGTCTTGAGGTGAATGTCTCTTATCTTTAGGATAATAAAATAAGAGATTGGAGGGTAAAAGGTCTAGGTATATCCCATACTTTAGTCTATATGCCAGGAGCTCTGCTCAGGCACGTCTGGTCTCTTCGGCAGATGGCTCCGCCCCCCACTTTGTAATTATTTTAACCAGGTACAATAGCTATTAAATAGTTAAGAACTATTTAATAGCTAAAATAGTTAAAATAATTACAAATTTACCTGTAAAATAAATCCTAACCTAAGTTACAATTAAACCTAACACTACACTATCAATAAATTAATTAAATAAAATACCTATAATTATCTACAATTAAACCTAACACTACACTATCAATAAATAAATTCAATACAATTCCTACAAATAAATACAATGAAATAAACTAACTAAAGTACAAAAAATAAAAAAGAACTAAGTTACAAAAAATAAAAAAATATTTACAAACATTAGAAATATATTACAACAATTTTAAACTAATTATACCTACTCTAAGCCCCCTAATAAAATAACAAAGCCCCCCAAAATAAAAAAATGCCCTACCCTATTCTAAATTACTAAAGTTCAAAGCTCTTTTACCTTACCAGCCCCGAACAGGGCCCTTTGCGGGGCATGCCCCAAGAAGTTCAGCTCTTTTGCCTGTAAAAAAAAACATACAATACCCCCCCCCCCAACATTACAACCCACATACCCCTAATCTAACCCAAACCCCCCTTAAATAAACCTAACACTAAGCCCCTGAAGATCTCCCTACCTTGAGTCGTCTTCACCCAGCCGAGCCAAATTCTTCATCCAAGCGGAGCAAGAAGAGGTCCTCCATCCGGTAGAAGTCTTCATCCAAGCGGGGCAGAAGAGGTCTTCCATCCGATTGAAGTCTTCATCCAAGAGGCATCTTCTATCGTCATCCATCCGGAGCGGAGCGGCAGCATCCTGAAGACCTCCGACGCGGAACATCCATCCTGGCCGACGACTGAACGACGAATGACGGTTCCTTTAAATGACTTCATCCAAGATGGCGTCCCTCGAATTCCGATTGGCTGATAGAATTTTATCAGCCAATCGGAATTAAGGTAGGAAAAATCTGATTGGCTGATTGAATCAGCCAATCAGATTGAGCTCGCATTCTGTTGGCTGATCGGAACAGCCAATAGAATGTGAGCTCAATCTGATTGGCTGATTGGATCAGCCAATCGGATTGAACTTGATTCTGATTAGCTGATTCCATCAGCCAATCAGAATATTCCTACCTTAATTCCGATTGGCTGATAGAATCCTATCAGCCAATCGGAATTTGAGGGACGCCATCTTGGATGACGTCATTTAAAGGAACCGTCATTCGTCGTTCAGTCGACCTAGTGGAAAAAAAAAAAGAGAACACGTGATCTAGTATAATGTGTATAAAGTGATACAAACAAATAAAAAAATTCCCCAGACGTGAGAGGAAAAAAAAAAAAAAAAAGCCCACGGGCCGTAATTTTCTCCTGTTAAGTGTAGTCAGTCCACGGGTCATCATTACTTCTGGGATATTAACTCCTCCCCAACAGGAAGTGCAAGAGGATCACCCAAGCAGAGCTGCTATATAGCTCCTCCCCTCTACGTCACACCCAGTCATTCTCTTGCACCCAACTAATAGATAGGATGTGTGAGAGGACTGTGGTGATTATACTTAGTTTTTATATCTTCAATCAAAAGTTTGTTATTTTAAAACAGCACCGGAGTGTGTTGTTCCTTCTCAGGTAGAATTTGAAGAAGAATCTACCTGAGTTTTTGGATGATTTTAGCCGGCGTAGCTAAGATTCATTTTGCTGTTCTCGGCCATTCTGAGGAGTGAGGTAAACTTCAGATCAGGGGACAGCGGGCAGGTTCACCTGCAAAGAGGTATGTTGCAGTATATTATTTTCTGAGGAATGGAATTGACTGAGAAAATACTGCCAATACCGATATAATGTAAGTTCAGCCTTAAATGCAGTAGTAGCAACTGGAATCAGGCTGTTATGTATATATGTGTACACTTCAGTATTCTGGGGAATGGCACTTCAGTGGGATAATACTATATGCATATAACTTTTAGCCTAACTTGCAGTGGGAACGTCTAGCAACAGGCTGTTTAATGACATTTCATGTTATTTGATTTTAAACGTTTTTGCTGGCATGCTAAATCGTTTAATTATCTGAGGTACTGGGTGAAAAATTGTTTTGGGCACTGTTTTTCCACTTGGCTGTCGTTTATTTTAATTTAAGACAGTTTACTGAACTTCCCTCACTACTGTGTGTGAGGGGGAGGGGCCTATTTTGGCGCTTTTGCTACGCATCAGAAATTCAGTCAAAAGTCTGTTTCTCTCCCTGCATGATCCGGATCGTCTCTACAGAGCTCAAGGGTCTTCAAAAATTATTTTGAGGGAGGTAATCACTCACAGCAGATCTGTGAGATTGTGCTTTGACTGTGATAAAAAACGTTTATATTTTGTACATTTTTTTCTGCTATTAAGGGTTAGTTATCCATTGCTAATGGGGGCAATCCTTTGCTAAATTTATGCCTTTACCGGGAAAAATTTGGTTTTTATAATCTCTCCGGTTCATTGTTATTCAACTGTCTTAATTTTTTTCTGTGCTTCTTAAAGGCACAGTGCGTTTTTCTTATTACTTGTAAATTGAGTGAAAAGTATTTCCAAGCTTGCTAGTTTAATTGCTAGTTTGTTAAACATGTCTGACTCAGAGGAATATCTCTGTGCTATATGTGCAAAAGCCAAGGTGGAGCCCAATAGAAATTTATGTACTAATTGCATTGATGCTACTTTAAATAAAAGTCATTCTGTACAAATTGAACATCATTCACCAAACAACGAGGGGGAAGTTATGCCGACTAACTTGCCTCACGTGTCAGTACCTGCATCTCCCGCTCGGGAGGTGCGTGATATTGTAACGCCGAGTACTTCAGGGCGGCCATTACAAATCACACTACAGGACATGGCTAATGTTATGACTGAAGTTTTGTCGAAATTACCAGAACTTAGAGGTAAGCGAGATCACTCTGGGGTGAGAACAGAGTGCGCTGATAATATTAGGGCCATGTCAGATACTGCGTCACAATTTGCAGAACATGAGGACGGAGAGCTTCATTCTGCGGGTGACGGATCTGATCCAAATAAACTGGATTCAGACATTTCAAATTTTAAGTTTAAGCTGGAAAACCTCCGTGTATTACTAGGGGAGGTGTTAGCGGCTCTGAATGATTGTAACACAGTTGCAATACCAGAGAAAATGTGTAGGTTGGATAAATATTTTGCGGTACCGACGAGTACTGACGTTTTTCCTATACCTAAGAGACTTACTGAAATTGTTACTAAGGAGTGGGATAGACCCGGTGTGCCTTTCTCACCCCCTCCTATATTCAGAAAGATGTTTCCAATAGACGCCACCACACGGGACTTATGGCAAACGGTCCCTAAGGTGGAGGGAGCAGTTTCTACTTTAGCTAAGCGTACCACTATCCCGGTGGAGGATAGCTGTGCCTTTTCAGATCCAATGGATAAAAAGTTAGAGGGTTACCTTAAGAAAATGTTTGTTCAACAAGGTTTTATATTGCAACCCTTGCATGCATTGCGCCTGTCACGGCTGCGGCAGCATTTTGGTTTGAGTCTCTGGAAGAGACCCTTGACTCAGCTCCATTAGATGAGATTACACACAAGCTTAAAACCCTTAAGCTAGCTAATTCATTTATTTCTGATGCCGTAGTACATTTAACTAAACTTACGGCTAAGAATTCCGGATTCGCCATTCAGGCGCGCAGAGCGCTGTGGCTAAAATCCTGGTCAGCTGATGTAACTTCTAAATCTAAATTACTTAACATACCTTTCAAGGGGCAGACATTATTCGGGCCCGGTTTGAAAGAAATTATCGCTGATATTACGGGAGGTAAAGGCCATGCCCTGCCTCAAGACAGAGCCAAACCAAGGGCTAGACAGTCTAATTTTCGTGCCTTTCGTAACTTCAAGGCAGGAGCAGCATCAACTTCCTCTGCTCCAAAACAGGAAGGAGCTGTTGCTCGCTACAGACAAGGCTGGAAACCTAACCAGACCTGGAACAAGGGCAAGCAGGCCAGAAAACCTGCTGCTGCCCCTAAGACAGCATGAAGTGAGGGCCCCCGATCCGGAAACGGATCTAGTGGGGGGCAGACTCTCTCTCTTCGCCCAGGCTTGGGCAAGAGATGTCCAGGATCCCTGGGCGTTGGAGATCATATCTCAGGGATATCTTCTGGACTTCAAAGCTTCTCCTCCACAAGGGAGATTTCACCTTTCAAGGTTGTCAACAAACCAGATAAAGAAAGAGGCGTTTCTACGCTGTGTACAAGACCTTTTACTAATGGGAGTGATCCACCCAGTTCCGCGGTCGGAACACGGACAAGGGTTTTACTCAAATCTGTTTGTGGTTCCCAAAAAAGAGGGAACTTTCAGACCAATATTGGATTTAAAGATCCTAAACAAATTCCTAAGAGTTCCATCGTTCAAAATGGAAACTATCCGGACAATCTTACCCATGATCCAAAAGGGTCAGTACATGACCACAGTGGATTTAAAGGACGCTTACCTTCACATACCGATTCACAAAGATCATTACCGGTATCTAAGGTTTGCCTTCCTAGACAGGCATTACCAGTTTGTAGCTCTTCCATTCGGATTGGCTACGGCTCCAAGAATCTTCACAAAGGTTCTGGGCGCTCTTCTGGCGGTACTAAGACCGCAAGGAATTTCGGTGGCTCCGTACCTAGACGACATTCTGATACAAGCGTTAGTACTGGCTTTTCTAAGGTCGCATGGGTGGAAGGTGAACGAAGAGAAAAGTTCTCTCTTTCCACTCACAAGAGTTCCCTTCTTGGGGACTCTTATAGATTCTGTAGAAATGAAGATCTACCTGACAGAAGGCAGGTTAATAAAGCTTCAAGATGCTTGCCGTGTCCTTCATTCCATTCAACACCGTCAGTGGCTCAATGCATGGAGGTGATCGGCTTAATGGTAGCGGCAATGGACATAGTTCCCTTTGCACGCCTACATCTCAGACCTCTGCAATTGTGCATGCTAAGTCAGTGGAATGGGGATTACTCAGATTTGTCCCCTACTCTGAATCTGGATCAAGAGACCAGAAATTCTCTTCTATGTTGGCTTTCTCGGCCACATCTGTCCAGGGGGATGCCATTCAGCAGACCAGATTGGACTATTGTAACAACAGACGCCAGCCTACTAGGCTGGGGCGCTGTCTGGAATTCCCTGAAGGCTCAGGGATCATGGACTCAGGAGGAGAGTCTCCTTCCAATAAACATTCTGGAATTGAGAGCAGTTCTCAATGCCCTTCTGGCTTGGCCTCAGTTAACAACTCGGGGGTTCATCAGGTTTCAGTCGGACAACATCACGACTGTAGCTTACATCAACCATCAAGGAGGGACAAGAAGCTCCCTAGCGATGATGGAAGTATCAAAGATAATTCGCTGGGCAGAGTCTCACTCTTGCCACCTGTCAGCGATCCACATTCCTGGAGTGGAGAACTGGGAGGCGGATTTCCTAAGTCGTCAGACTTTTCATCCGGGGGAGTGGGAACTTCATCTGGAGGTCTTTGCCCAAATACTTCGACTTTGGGGCAAACCAGAGATAGATCTCATGGCGTCTCGCCAGAACGCCAAGCTCCCTTGTTACGGGTCCAGGTCCAGGGACCCGGGAGCGGTCCTGGTAGATGCTTTGACAGCACCTTGGACCTTCGGGATGGCCTATGTGTTTCCACCCTTCCCGATGCTTCCTCGATTGATTGCCAGGATCAAACAGGAGAGAGCATCGGTGATTCTAATAGCGCCTGTGTGGCCACGCAGGACCTGGTATGCAGATCTAGTGGACATGTCATCCTGTCCACCTTGGTCTCTGCCTCTGAGACAGGACCTTCTAATTCAGGGTCCTTTCAAACATCAAAATCTAATTTCTCTGAAGCTGACTGCTTGGAAATTGAACGCTTGATTTTATCAAAGCGTGGATTTTCGAAGTCAGTAATTGATACCCTAATACAGGCTAGGAAACCTGTTACCAGAAAGATTTACCATAAAATATGGCGTAAATACTTACATTGGTGCGAATCCAAGAGTTACTCATGGAGTAAGGTTAGTATTCCTAGGATATTGTCTTTTCTACAAGAGGGTTTAGAAAAGGGTTTATCTGCTAGTTCCTTAAAGGGACAGATCTCAGCTCTGTCCATTCTTTTACACAAACATCTGTCAGAAGTTCCAGGCTTTGGCCAGGATTAAGCCTGTGTTTAAAACTGTTGCTCCACCATGGAGCTTAAATTTAGTTCTTAACGTTTTACAGGGTGTTCCGTTTGAACCCCTTCATTCCATTGATATTAAATTGTTATCTTGGAAAGTTCTGTTTTTGATGGCTATTTCCTCGGCTCGTAGAGTCTCTGAGTTATCAGCTTTACATTGTGATTCTCCGTATCTGATTTTTCATTCAGATAAGGTAGTTCTGCGTACTAAACCTGGGTTCTTACCTAAGGTTGTCACTAACAAGAATATCAATCAAGAGATTGTTGTTCCATCATTGTGTCCTAACCCTTCTTCAAAGAAGGAAAGACTTCTGCACAATCTAGATGTAGTCCGTGCCCTGAAATTTTATTTACAGGCAACTAAAGATTTTCGCCAAACTTCTTCCCTGTTTGTCGTTTATTCTGGACAGAGGAGAGGTCAAAAAGCTTCTGCTACCTCTCTCTCTTTTTGGCTTCGTAGCATAATACGTTTAGCCTATGAGACTGCTGGACAGCAGCCTCCTGAAAGAATTACAGCTCATTCTACTAGAGCTGTGGCTTCCACTTGGGCCTTTAAGAATGAGGCATTTGTTGAACAGATTTGCAAGGCTGCAACTTGGTCTTCTCTTCATACTTTTTCCAAATTTTACAAATTTGACACTTTTGCTTCTTCGGAGGCTGTTTTTGGGAGAAAGGTTCTTCAGGCAGTGGTCCCTTCCGTATAAAGATCCTGCCTGTCCCTCCCGTCATCCGTGTACTTTAGCTTTGGTATTGGTATCCCAGAAGTAATGATGACCCGTGGACTGACTACACTTAACAGGAGAAAACATAATTTATGCTTACCTGATAAATTCCTTTCTCCTGTAGTGTAGTCAGTCCACGGCCCGCCCTGTTTTTTATGGCAGGTCTAAATTTTTAAATTATACTCCAGTCACCACTGCACCCTATAGTTTCTCCTTTCTCGTTTGGTTCTCGGTCGAATGACTGGGTGTGACGTAGAGGGGAGGAGCTATATAGCAGCTCTGCTTGGGTGATCCTCTTGCACTTCCTGTTGGGGAGGAGTTAATATCCCAGAAGTAATGATGACCCGTGGACTGACTACACTACATTTATCAGGTAAGCATAAATTATGTTTTTTTAATCACTAGCCCGGGTATAATGCTAGGAGGAAACGAATATTATAAATACCCAGAATAGTGACAATACAAAGATATTGGTAGCTACAGCAGTACGGGTAAAGTTATTGCAACAGTTAGCAAGCAGCTAATTTAAAAATACTCAGGTATTACTTAAACAGAACTATGACCTTTAACTATCTTGGACTCTAATATTCTTATTTGCCTTTTTGCATCCTCAGTTACCTGTATTAGGTCTATACAATTGTAAGATGCACACTTAAATACCTAGAAGTAATAATAATAATAGGGTCATACCACCAACCTCTAACTAGTTTTTGACTAGTATTTGATCCTTACTTTAACAAGACCTAGAATTTTGAGCCCAAATATTAAATCTCTATCTAAGAGTTATAACATCGCAAAGAAAAATACATATAGTATGACATTTTAGAAAACAGAACTATGGATCCAAGGCCTCAGAGTAAAGGGCACTTCTTATCCCTAGCAATGCGTATTAAACAGACTGATTTATCTATAAATCTCTTAATAGTAGCCTCAGTGTCCAAAGTTATTTCCTTGGATATTTCCTTTGCCCAGTCGGCGGACTAAATAGTCAAATGCAGCAAGATTGGGGGAGTTGTCAGACACAGCGACTGTCCCAGTATCTAACTCTATCCCAGTTCAGAGCGCCTTTAATGTAGAGCAATTACTGGCAACAAAGTTAGTATAGACAATTTACACCTGCACCTTCTTGCAAGTGACCCCCCACGATGGAGATATTCTCTACGACTGGATATGCTAGAAAAAGTCATGTGGAGGATAAGATAGAATGCCCAATACCTCCAAGGTAGCAGATCTCCAAATTATAAATTAATTTGTGCAGCAGAAGCGCCTCAGCTCAAGCCTGCTCAAATAACCAATATGACAGCGTATCTATGTACAGACGAACTGCAGGCTCGCCAAACCAGGAATCAGCATCCTCTTACTGCATCATTAAATAATAGAGCTTTCTTATAGCGCTACTACACCTTTTCCCTGGCAAATATCTTAAGTATATCAGGCGAGATTTAATCCACAAAAGGCTTAACTAGCACCAACAGTTAATGCCATGCAGCTTCTCATGTATTCCCCTCCTCAGGCCAAACCTGCGAGAAAGCTTCTTATATAGATAGATACACAGTGCCCGTGAGGGGGTCTGACCTGACATAGATGTAAGTCGAGTCTTCGCGCTCCGCTACCGCGCTCTTCGCCGGGTCTGGGTGGAAAAAGCCGTATATACAAACAGCCGCCGCGTTCCCGGATTTTCCAAACGGCTTGTCTCCAGGTTTCCCGGGGCAGCTTCTCAAAATATACCCGGGTCCGGTAGGGCTGTTTCACCTTCTGAGGGGCTCTTGATGTATTCACTCACCAGCCACCGGAACTACTGGGAATTTTTATCCAGCTGCTGTATGCCTCAGCCATGTAGAACGTAGCCTTTCCTTGTTTACTTCGACCCCGGTCCCAGACGGCAGCTCCTTCTTGGCAAGAACAGTAGCTTGTGAAGAAACGTTTAAAATTGATACTGCATTGCAGTCGCAGCCATGTCGGCTTGTAGAAGACTTCAGACTCTCAAGCAGGTAACCACCCTGCAGAGTGCCACACTCAAAAACCTCGGCAAGCTTTCCAGGTAAGTGGCAGAGAGCGGGGAGCGGGTAGTAAGGCGTCCTCTCACTACACCTGCGTACAGGTACAATGCAACACTCCTCCCCCAACGGAAGTCAGCTCCTCTTTGCCGGCTCTAAGCAGGAAGGGTAAAGTGAAAGAGGTGTTAAACTGTTAGTTTTATTTTATCTTCAATCAAGAGTTTGTTATTTTTAAATGGTACCGGTGTTGTACTATTTACTCTCAGGCAGGACATAGATGAAGATTTCTGCCTGGAGGATGATGATCTTAGCATTTGTAACTAAGGTCCACTGCTGTTCCAACAGAAGCTGAGGAGTACAGGAAAACTTCAGTGTGAGGAACGGTTTCTTGCTATACAGCAATGAGGTATGTTCAGTCATTTTTTCTGTAGAGACTGTGTTAACTCAGAAAGGCTGACAGTATCCCCATTAGGGGAAGGGTAAGCAGTAATCCTAGTTTTATAAGGGACATTACTAGCTTGCATAAAGGGCTAATCTTATGGGCACTCAGTTTGTATATGATATATTAGGCAAACGTTTGTGTGTTCTGGGAGTACTGTTTTTATTTCTTATGGGACATCTGTTTGAGGGTACACTTGGCTTATTTAGGGGTTTTTATAACCCACATGGCTTACAAAAAAAGGTTTGGTAGATTTTGTGTAGGCCCCAGCAACATCGAGTGAGATGGGCGGGGCCTATTTTCGCGCCTCAGTTGCGCATTTAGTTTATGCAGACAAGCAGCAAGCAACATCTCCAGAGGTCCTGGTACACTTCTGGGGCCTAATCGAAGCTTTATCCCCACATTATCGTTCCCTAAGGGCAGGTAGGCGCCACAGCAGAGCTGTGGCAAGGTGCTGACAGTTTTTTTTTACTGGTTTTGGACATTTGTCTATCCGGTTTTCTCCTTTGGGGGTTTATTGCTTAATTACTTGTGGTGCAATCTTACTAAAGCTTAGTGGGTATACTCTAAAAATTTCGGAAAATTTGAGGCAATTTTAAGCAGTTTTGCAGTTTGTGTATGCCTTTTTTCTCTTAAAGGCACAGTACCGTTTTTGAAAATGGTGTTTTTTTCATTAAATAAAGTGTTTTCCAAGCTTGCTTGTCTCATTACTAGCCTGTTCAACATGTCTGACATTGAGGAAACTCATTGCTCAATTTGTTTAGAAGCCATTGTGGAACCCCCTCTTAGAATGTGTCCCACTTGTACTGATATGTCTATAAATTGCAAACAGCATATTTTGACTTATAAGAGTTTGGCATTGGATGATTCTCAGACAGAAGGAAATCAGGTTTTGCCATCTAGTTCTCCCCAAGTGTCACAACCAGTAACGCCCGCACAAGCGACGCCAAGTACTTCTAGTGCGTCTAATTCTTTCACCTTGCAAGATATGGCCTCCGTTATGAATACTACCCTCACAGAGGTTTTATCTAAACTGCCAGGGTTGCAAGGGAAGCGCAGTAGCTCTGGGTTAAGAACAAATGTTGAGCCTTCTGACGCTTTAGTAGCCGTATCCGATATTCCCTCACAATGTTCTGAGGTAGGGATGAGGGATTTGATATCTGAGGGAGAGATTTCTGATTCAGGAAGGATGTTCCCTCAGACAGATTCAGATATGACTGCATTTAAATTTAAGCTAGAACACCTCCGTTTATTGCTCAGGGAGGTTTTAGCGACTCTGGATGATTGTGACCCTATTGTAGTTCCAGAGAAATTGTGTAAAATGGACAAATATTTAGAGGTTCCTGTTTACACTGATGTTTTTCCGGTCCCTAAAAGGATTTCGGACATTGTTACTAAGGAGTGGGATAGACCAGGTATTCCGTTCGCTCCCCCTCCTGTTTTTAAGAAAATGTTTCCCATATCTGACACCATGAGGGACTCATGGCAGACGGTCCCTAAGGTGAAGGGAGCTATTTCTACTCTGGCTAAGCGTACAACTATACCTATTGAAGACAGTTGTGCTTTCATTGATCCTATGGATAAAAAAATTAGAGGGTCTCCTAAAGAAAATTTTTGTTCATCAAGGTTTTCTTCTTCAACCTATAGCGTGCATTGTTCCTGTAACCACTGCAGCTGCCTTTTGGTTTGAGGCTCTAGAAGAGGCTCTTCAGGTGGAGACCCCACTAGATGATATTCTGGACAGAATTAAAATTCTTAAGCTAGCTAATTCTTTTATTACAGACGCCGCTTTTCATCTCGCTAAGTTAGCGGCAAAGAATTCAGGTTTTGACATTTTAGCACGTAGAGCGTTATGGCTTAAGTCCTGGTCGGCTGATGTGTCATCTAAATCTAAGCTTTTGACAATCCCTTTCAAAGGTAAGACCCTATTCGGGCCTGCACTGAAAGAGATCGTGTCAGACATCACTGGGGGGAAGGGTCATGCCCTCCCTCAAGATAAGTCAAATAAGACAAGGACCAAACAAAATAATTTTCGTTCCTTTCGAAACTTCAAGGGTGGTCCCGCCTCCTCTTCCCCTGCTGCAAAGCAAGAGGGGAACTTTGCTCAATCCAAGCCAACCTGGAGACCTAAAAACCAGGCTTGGAACAAGGGTAAACAGGCCAAAAAGCCTGCTGCTGCAACTAAGACAGCATGAAGGGGTAGCCCCCGATCCGGGACCGGATCTAGTAGGGGGCAAACTCTCTCTATTTGCTCAGGCCTGGGCAAGAAACGTTCAGGACTCCTGGGCCGTAGAAATTGTAACCCAGGGGTATCTCCTAGATTTCAAAGATTCTCCTCCAAGGGGGAGATTCCATCTTTCTCAATTGTCTGTAAACCAGACAAAAAGAGAGGCGTTCTTACGCTGTGTAGAAGACCTTTTTACCATGGGAGTGATCTGCCCAGTTCCGAAAGCAGAACATGGACAAGGTTTCTACTCCAATCTGTTTGTGGTTCCCAAAAAAGAGGGAACCTTCAGACCAATTCTAGATCTCAAGCTCCTAAACCAATTCCTAAGAGTTCCATCCTTCAAGATGGAGACCATTCTGACTATTTTACCAATGATCCAGGAGGGTCAATATATGACCACCGTGGATTTAAAGGATGCGTATCTACACATTCCTATCCACAAAGATCATCACCAGTTCCTCAGGTTTGCCTTTCTGGACAGGCATTACCAGTTTGTGGCTCTTCCCTTCGGGTTGGCCACGGCACCAAGAATCTTCACAAAGGTGCTAAGGTCCCTTCTGGCGGTCCTAAGGCCGCGGGGCATAGCAGTGGCGCCTTATCTAGACGACATTCTAATTCAAGCGTCTACTTTCCAACTAGCCAAGTCTCACACGGACTTAGTGTTGGCCTTTCTAAGATCTCATGGGTGGAAGGTGAACGTGAAAAAGAGTTCTCTTATTCCTCTCACAAGAGTTCCATTCCTGGGAACTCTGATAGATTCGGTGGACATGAAAATTTTTCTGACGGAGGTCAGAAAATTAAATATTTTAACCACCTGCCGAGCTCTTCATTCCATTCCTCGGCCGTCAGTGGCTGGAGGTAATCAGACTTATGGTAGCGGCAATGGACATAGTTCCGTTTGATCGCTTGCATCTCAGGCCATTGCAACTATGCATGCTCAAACAGTGGAATGGGGATTATGCAGATTTATCTCCTCAGATAAATCTGGATCAAGAGACCAGAGACTCTCTTCTTTGGTGGTTGTCACAGGATCACCTGTCCCGGGGAATCTGTTTCCGCAGGCCAGCGTGGGTTATAGTGACGACGGACGCCAGCTTACTGGGCTGGGGTGCAGTCTGGAATTCCCTGAAAGCACAGGGTTTGTGGACTCAGGAGGAGGCCCTCCTACCGATAAATATTCTGGAATTAAGAGCGATATTCAATGCTCTTCAGGCGTGGCCTCAGCTGGCTTTGGCCGGATTCATCAGATTTCACTCTGACAACATCACGACTGTAGCTTATATCAATCATCAGGGGGGAACAAGGAGTTCCTTGGCGATGATAGAAGTTTCCAGGATAATCCGATGGGCAGAGACTCACTCTTGCCATCTATCAGCGATCTATATCCCAGGGGTAGAGAACTGGGAGGCAGATTTTCTAAGTCGTCAGACTTTTCATCCAGGGGAGTGGGAGCTCCATCCGGAGGTGTTTGCTCAAGTGGTTCAGCTATGGGGCACACCAGAATTGGATCTGATGGCGTCTCGTCAGAACGCCAAACTTCCTTGTTACGGATCCAGGTCCAGGGATCCTTAGGCAGTACTGATAGATGCTCTAGCAGTACCCTGGTCGTTCAACCTGGCTTATGTGTTTCCACCTTTCCCTCTCCTTCCGGGTCTGATTGCCAGAATCAAACAGGAGAGAGCTTTGGTGATTATGATAGCACCTGCGTGGCCACGCAGGACTTGGTATGCAGACCTGCTGGACATGTCATCTCTGCCACCATGGACTCTGCCACTGCGACAGGACCTTCTGATTCAAGGTCCGTTCAAGCATCCAAATCTAATTTCTCTGCAACTGACTGCTTGGAGATTGAACGCTTGATTTTATCAAAGCGGGGTTTCTCTGAGTCGGTCATAGATACCTTGATTCAGGCTCGAAAGCCTGCCACCAGGAAAATCTATCATAAGATATGGCGTAAATATCTTTTTTGGTGCAAATCCAAAGGCTACTCATGGAGTAAGATCAGGATTCCTAGGATTTTGTCCTTTCTTCAAGAAGGATTGGAGAAAGGATTGTTAGCTAGTTCCTTAAAAGGACAGATATCTGCTTTGTCTATTCTATTGCACAAGCGTCTGGCAGATGTCCCTGCTTTTTGTCAGGTTTTAGTTAGAATCAAGCCTGTGTTTAAACCTGTTGCTCTGCCATGGAGTCTAAATTTGAAAAGCATCATCCGTTTGTTCTTTTGCTTCTTCGGAGGCTATTTTTGGGAGAAAGGTTTTGGAAGCAGTGGTGCCTTCCGTTTAGGCTCCTGTCTTGTCCCTCCCTTCATCCGTGTCCTAAAGCTTTGGTATTGGTATCCCACAAGTAAGGATGAATCCGTGGACTCGGTACATCTTGCAAAAGAAAACAAAATTTATGCTTACCTGATAAATTTCTTTCTTTTGTGATGTACCGAGTCCACGGCCCGCCCTGTCTATTCAAGACAGATAGTATTTTTTATTGAAAACTTCAGCCACCTCTGCACCTTATAGTTTCTCCTTTTTTCTTCCTTGGCCTTCGGTCGAATGACTGGGGGGTGGAGTTAAGGGGGGAGCTATATAGACAGCTCTGCTGTGGTGCTCTCTTTGCCACTTCCTGTTAGGAAGGATAATATCCCACAAGTAAGGATGAATCCGTGGACTCGGTACAGCAAAAGAAAGAAATTTATCAGGTAAGCATACATTTTGTTTTTTTTGGGAGCTTGGGAAAAGCATAATTGTACACAAAACCTATAGGTGTTTAATGTACTTTGAAAGCCATGTTTTATCACTGTTCAGAAATAAGGTGGAGTCATTTGAACATGTAAGAGAGGACAAACACCACCAATGGTGCAATATTCAAATAGAAAAGCACATTCTCATTGTCATGCACTCATTGCACAGTAAAGTAAAATCATAAGATGTAACTTATGAGGAGGTAGTGACCGCCAATACAATAGATAGCTTTAATAATAGTTTATTATAATTATATATTTAAGGGCTAAAACAGAAT
Source organism: Bombina bombina (assembly GCF_027579735.1). Classification (NCBI taxonomy): domain Eukaryota; kingdom Metazoa; phylum Chordata; class Amphibia; order Anura; family Bombinatoridae; genus Bombina; species Bombina bombina. The sequence continues at coordinate 853,017,276 of NC_069504.1, read as the reverse complement.
CCAAGGTTATAATTAGGTGTGCTAAATGGGTACGCAATATCAGTTTTTAACAAAAAATGGTTAAGGGGGATATTTATCAAAGCCTCAACTATGCTGCATTCGCCGGCACCAATACGCTCGCCTAACATTGCGGTCGCAGACCTAAATACGATCTCCATATTTATAAAAAAAGCCGACAAAAAGCTGCGCACCAAGTATAGGGCGATGAGCATCGGACTGTTAACTAACAGTCATCGATCTCGCTGCTATTCGGCTTTTTACCAACTTTATTTATACCCTGTCACTAAACGCTGCCACTATACTAAAATGTTTAACCCCTATCCTGCCGCTCCCGGACCCCGCCACAACTTTAATAAAGTTATTAACCCCTATCCCGCCGATCCCCGACACCGCTGCAACCTAAATAAAATTTATTAACCCCTATCTCGCCGCTCCCAGCCCCCGCCTGCACTAAATAAACGTATTAACCCTTAAACCTCTGGCCTTCCACATCACTACCATCAACTAAACCTATTAACCCCTAAACTGCCAGCCCCCCACATCACCATAAACCCAACAACCCGCTAACTTTACATTAAAATAAATTAAGACTTACCTGTAGAATTAAAAGAAACTTATTCTAAACTATTAATTAACCTACCCTATTATACTTAAATTACATTAAACTAGCAATCTAATTAACTATATTACATATTAATAAACCCGAACCCTACTCAAATTATTTAAATCTACTATTAAAAATTACTAAATTACAAAAAAAATAAACCCACAGTATCAAAAATAAAAACAAATTACACCTAATCTAATAGCCCTATCAAAATAAAAAAGCCCCCCCAAAATAAAATAAAAGCCTACAATAAACTACCAATGGCCCTTAAAAGGGCCTTTTGCGGGGCATTGCCCCAAAGAAATCAGCTCTTTCACCTGTAAAAAAAATATATACAAACACCCCACAACAGTAAAACCCACCACCCAACCAACCAACCCCCCCAAATAAAAAGCCTATCTAAAAAACCTAAGCTCCCCATTGCCCTGAAAAGGGCATTTGTATGGACATTGCCCTTAAAAGGGCATTTAGCTCTTTTACCTGCCCAGACCCTACTCTAAAAATAAAACACACCCAAAAAACCCTTAAATAAACCTAACACTAATCCCTGACGATCCACTTACAGTTTTTGAAGTTCCGCTTGAAGGATCCATCCACCCGGTTAGGTTTATTTAAGGGTCTGGGCAGGTAAAAGAGCTAAATGCCCTTTTAAGGGCAATGCCCATACAAATGCCCTTTTCAGGGCAATGGGGAGCTTAGGTTTTTAAGATAGGCTTTTTATTTGGGGGGGTTGGGTGGTGGGCTTTACTGTTGGGGGTGTTTGTATTTTTTTTTACAGGTGAAAGAGCTGATTTCTTTTGGGCAATGCCCCGCAAAAGGCCCTTTTAAGGGCAATGGTAGTTTATTGTAGGCTAAGTTTTTTTTTTTAATTTTTTATTGGGGGGGGTGACTTTTTTATTTTGATAGGGCTACTAGATTAGGTGTAATTCGTCTTTATTTTTGATACTGTGGTTTTTTTCCCCCATAATTTAGCGTATTTTTTTTTTTTGTAAGTTAGCGTTTATTTTTTTTTGTAATTTAATAATTTTTAACATTAATAGTAGATTTAAATAATTTGAGTAGGGTTATTTTTTTTATTATGTAATATAGTTAATTTAATTGCTAGTTTAATGTAATTTTAGTATAATAGTTAGGGTAGGTTAATTAATAGTTTAGAATTAGTTTCTTTTAATTCTACAGGTAAGTTTTAATTTATTTTAAGATAGGGATGTTGTAATTTTAATGTAAAGTTAGCAGGTTGTTAGGTTTAGGGGTTAATAGCTTAATTTAGTTTATTGCGATGTGGGGGGGCTGGCGGTTTAGGGGTTAATAGGTTCAGTTAATGGTAGTAATGTGGGAGGCCAGAGGTTTAGGGGTTGATACATTTTTTTTAGGTTGCAGCGATGTTGGGGCGGCAGATTAGGGGTGTTTAGACTCGGGCATATGTTAGGATGTTAGGTATAAACGTTACTGTTTTTCTACCTTTGAAATCAATGGGATATCTGGCAGCATCGAACATAAGCTTTCGCTGCTTTCAGACTCCCATTGATTCCTATGGCATCCGCGGCCTCTAGGGTGGCGGATTGAAAACCAGGTACGCTGGGCCGGAATAGCCACGAGCGTACTGGTTAACTATTTGATAACTTTTAAAAAAGTGTACAATAGTGCCGAATGTGTATTCGGAACATCTGTAATGACGTAAGCATCTATCTGTGTCGGATTGAGACCGGCGAATTGTATGTTACGTCACAGATTTCAACTTTTGCCGGTCTGTAGGGTTTGATAACTAGGTCGAATCAAGCTCGCCACAATTATGCTGCGACATTACAGCGTATTTGTGGTTGACGGTTTGATAAATATCCCCCTAAAGGTGATGGACTTTTGTCTTTTTTTCAACCTCATCTGTTTTAAAATCTGCTGAACATTTTGAATAAGCTTTTGTTAAACGTAATAAGAACACCATAAATTTCAACATTTCAAAAAATAGTTTTAGTTCAAACATGGTGTTGCATTCCATAAAATTTAAAGGGATGGTCTAGTCAAAATTAAACGTTCATGATTTATATAGTGAATGCAATTTTAAACAACTTTCCAATTTACTTTTATCATAAAATTTGCTTTGTTCTCTTGGTATTCTTTGTTGGAATCTAAACCTAGGTAGTTTCATATGCTAATTTCCAAGTCCTTGAAGGCCACCTCTTATTTTAGGAGATTTTGACAGTTTTTGTTTTACAGCTAGATGGCATTAGTTCATGTGTGCCATGCAGATAACAATAATTATAAGGCCCCTGAAGGCTGCCTCTTATCTCAGTGCATTTTGAAAATGTGTCAGAGCTAGACAGCGCTAGTTCATGTGTGTCATATAGATAACAGTGTGCTCACTCCCATGGAGTTATTTATCAGTCAGCACTGATTAGCTAAAATGCAAGTCTGTCAAAAGAACTGAAATAAGGGTGCAATCTGCAAAGGCTTAGATCCAAGGTAATCTCAGAGGTAAGAGGTGTATTAATATAACAGTGTTGGTTATGCAAAATGGGGGAATGGGTGATTAAGGGATTATCCATCTTTTTAAACAATAAAAATTCTGGAGTAGACTGTCCCTTTAAAGACCTGTTAGGTCTCCTCTTCATATTTCACAGAATAACAGTACTGGGTAGGATGATTCCTTACAAAATGTCTCACAGACCGTGGTTTTGCTACCAGTTCTAATGTTGCTGATGGTCTCTATCTAAAGCTTTCTTCGCTGTCTTCAGACCAGGCTCCTGTGGTAACGGTAACAGACCTCAATATCTACTAAATTGCACTTTTATATTTTACATTATATTTTCTTATCTCTCTCTTCTCTCTCTCTATTTTCTCTCTCTTATCTTTCTCCTCTCTCTCTCTCTCTCTCTCTCTCTCATTATATATATATATATATATGTATGTTAAATATAGAAAAATATTGTGGACAAACGGCCAATATAAATGGAATAATACTGCAAACAACTACTAGTAATAGTACATATTAATATGGTGCAGACACTATTGACAAATATTTAACAAGAACTATAAGAAAAGAAATGGAACATCTTATTAAATGCACCAAATAGAAAGATAGGGAATCAAGCACTCTTTTATAATAATTAACAACAGTATTTATTAACCTCAAAAATAGAGATGTTGGTTCACATCCAATATATTAAGATACTCAGTCTTAAAATGGCAGCAAGAAACACAAAATTGCTATTCACATCACCACATTGTGTTAAACATAAGGAGGAGATCATGTGACTATGCACTTATAACCCTGCATGAAGTTAGAATCGTATGTATCAATATAGAAACATTGTGTGCAACTTGATACAAATTTCACCTCGTACTGCATACCGCTCACATTACACCCCAGCTGAGCACAGAACCCCTGCAAATACAAGGGCCATATCTGGGCAGGTATTAAATAGGGATCTAAGTGTGGCGAACTAGTATCAGGTGTTTGCACCAACCCTCAGTTATCAGGCAAATAATATCATAAGCAAAACATAACATGTATGTCACAATATACAAATATATTGATTCACAGTAGCACAGTCCCAGAGTTACAAACGATTTTCATTTTTGGCAAACAGGTCTGATACAATTGACCCACTAGTATGCGGTATTGCCAGTCAGTATGATAATTCAGTGTAGTAAATCACTTATCTGTAAATAGTCGCGGGCATTGTGCTCCCACTGTGTAATCCTGATGCAAATGATCCTGGTGCAAGTGATCCAAATGTTGAAATGAAAGCTGCAACCGTAAAAACAGCAGGCAAACGCCAACTCGTATGGCATAGAACCAAACAGACTTCCACATGCAGGTGTGTCATGTGATCCTCCAATCCACTGCCGACGATCGTTTCACCACTTACGTCATGTGCAAGACGGGGCTTCCTCAGGGCTAATCTATATATATATATATATATATATATATATATATATATATATATATATAAATAAAATATTTTATTCTCTCTCTCTCTTTCTCTCTCTCTCTCTATTTGGAGGTAAGAAAAATCATGGAATTGTTATATCGAACAAATGTAATCTTAATTTATGACTCATAAAAGTATCCAGTGTTTGCACATTTAACAGCCAAAAACATATTTGTGGCATTCTTTCTACAATAGAAATCACATATTGTTAAAGTTCTTCCCAACACTGTTGCAGAAGTAACCACAAATGTGCTGTGCTTTGCTTTCACGCTGCTGTCCAGTTCATCCTAAACTAGCTTGATGAGGACTGGAGACTGTACTGGCCATTCCATGATTTGAAACCTACAATCATGTTCTTTTCTTCTAATGTAGTTCTGACATAGCCTGGGGGTATGTTTTGGGTCATTGTCTTGCTGTAGCATGAAGCCATGACCAATTAGGTGTATAGTATAGCAGAGGGCATTGTATGGCACTGCAAAATGCTGTGGTAGACCTTTTGGTTCAGAGTACCATTTACTCTATGCAAGTCGCTGACTCTGGATTCAGCCTGAGAGCCCCAGATTATCACTTCTCCTCCTCCATATTTGACAGTTGTTGTTACACATTGAGAAATTATCCTTTCATCCAATCAACACCATACAATAATGATGAACTGAAGACTTAAAATATGATTAAAAGGCCTTCTTACAGTCTTCAATAGTCCACTAGTGGTGATATATATATATCATACAAAAGTAGAAAGCACTCACTGGGTATTTACAAAAAATATCCAATTTATTTAATCATAGCAGTGGCGTTTCAAGGATATTATCCCCATCTTCAGACCATATAAAATAACAATACACATACCTTACTCCTTTATCCCATCACCAAAACACTTCTACTGCGAAACCGAAAGTGCCCCAGCGTCATAGCCGCACAGGTGCAGTCCGTCGCCACAGCAACCGGAAGCGGAGTGTCTAAAAAATTATATAGAAAGAGACACCGGATAATGTTATACATCACAGTGCACCATAAGGTGCTTCATCATACAATTTATGCATATTATTACCAAGTGTAACACTATATCAACATACTGTACAGTAAGGCAAGACTATTTTAACACAGCATATTCTAGATTCAACAGCATGATTATTACTAACAGCCTTACAATCAAGCATTTTCACGAATGAACTCAATAGTCTGTATTATAAATATAGATACATCGTACACCATACAATCCGCTCAGTGTATCACACAGGTTACTACATCTGCTAAATTAAAAATGTATCTGGAGCTTATGAGTTCATAAATTCAACACAACAATCCTAAACACAGGATAAGCTAAGGAAGATATTAAAGAGCACAAATGATTAGATGAACCTTCTAAATAACATTTTTAATGCAAATATCCTAACTAGAACTGAGCTCCATATATAGTCTGCTAATAAGCTATGCTATCTTCTAATCAGGGGTAATACACTTATAGAAAACAGTGCCAGACAAGGTGTGTACTCAAACCCTTGGGTACCAAGGTACCCAGATTAAATATCCACCTTGACTCGCACTGCAAAAGCATCCTACCTCTATCACCCCCTCTAACTGGAGGGGGGATGTGATCTATGATCACATACCTCAAATCAGAGACTGTATGGCCACTCAGAGCAAAATGCCGAGCCACAGGCTGTTCGGACTCTCAATTTTTTTATGACTGCTCTAATTGAAGTGCTATGATTGGCCATACGCGTCCGGAGGTCGTCCACCGTTTTTCCAACATAGAATAACCCACACGGACAGTGTAACAAATACACAATGAAAGTTGTAGTGCAGGTTACTCTATGTTGGATTTTAAATTTCCGATTTGTTCCTGGATGGGTGAAAACTTTGGTGGTTACTAGTCCATTACAGGTAGTGCATCCACCACATCTGTAACAGCCAGGTTTCACTTGTTGGAGCCAAGTGGCTGTCTTGTAGCTGTGTACTGTATCCACCTTTACCAGAATATCCTTAATAGAATGGGGTCTACTGTAACCCACTTTAGGGTGTCGCATCTTCTTAAATGGCAAATTCTGATCAGATTCTACAATATGCCTGTCCTGTTTCACTAGCTGTGGAAGTTCTCGTTTATCTGCCGTATAGGCTGTCGTGAGAATCATTCTTTCTTCCTGTTGCTGTCGTTCTGATGTCATCAGGGGAGTGTCCTGATCTATGTTCAAAAAGGTATTGATATATGTTGTTAAATATGCTTTTCTCTGTAACCTTTTTGCAAAAATCTGGATTTAATTTCTCCCAATTGGACCTGGGCTTATGACTGCTCACTATTATTACTCACCACCCTTTTAAACTGTGAGATTGGGAACATTTGTTACCCTAAAGCCCCTGGGGATAAACATTTTTCTGTGATATTCGGAGAGGAAAGTTCCATGTAAGGACAAATCAATCTTCCTTTTCTTAAAGGGACACTAAACCCAATTTTTTTCTTTTATGATTCTGAATATAGTGTTACACTTGGTAATAATATGCATAAATTGTATGATGAAGCACCTTATGGTTCACTGTGATGTATAACATTATCCGGTGTCTCTATATATTTTTAGACACGCCGGTTGCTATGGCGACGGGCTGCGCCTGCGCCTGCGCAGTGGTGCGGCTAAGTGTTTTGGTGATGGTATAAAGGAGTATGGTATGTGTATTGCAATTTTTATATGGTCTGAAGACGGATATAATATCCCCGACACATTACTGCTATGATTTAATAAATTGAATATTTATTTGTGAAGACTCGGTGAGTGCTTTCTACATTTGTATGCTGGATTTCTGACTTAAATGCACCCTGGGCAGCTGTAATTGAAAACAGTGTGTGCAGAGCCCTGAGGAGGAATAATATAAATATATATATATATATATATATATATATATATATATACACACATACACCCACAAATCCTTTCTTCAGATCACCCACCAAGAGCCAAATGCCTGGGTGCAAAAATGTAACAAATATTCCTTTCAAACAATGCTTTCACATGGCTTTGTCAACAGCAAACAAAATTTATTTTAACGTTTTCAGAGATTAACTTTCCTTCATCAGAATGACAAATGTGCTTACAAATCACACTTAAATAGTTATCTAAATCAAACACTCAAACTATGTGTACCTAGCCCCCAGAAAAGAGTGGGGCCAAACAAACACAACTGTACTGGAACGCATAGTACGTTCCACCATTAATTTAAGTCTGTGACTTCACTTCCGGTTAATTAAGCATATAGGGTAAATTAACAATATTGTATATTTACAAAAATAGAACAACACCACTGTTAGGCGTTATCTTGTAACCGGGGGTATCACTTGACACTTAGCAGTATTCTACACCTTCACCTGGAACTGAATGTGTTACTTGGCAAGAAACAGCATTTAGACAGGCAGCAAGTAAAGTCTAATCACTGTTCTGTTTATTATAAGGCATCACAGACTTTTATAGGCAATGGTTACAGTATATGGGGGTTAGACAATGACGTAATCATAATCACACCATTTCACACAGTATGCTTAGAACAAAGAACTTCATTAAAAATAAGAATAAAAATGAGTTGTACTGAGAAACAAACAGTTTTATATAACAGTGTATCCGGGCGCATCGCCAGGACATATAAAGTCCATCGGACAAATTATTGAGATAAAGTGTTCAGCTTAAAACATCAGCATATTTTTTCTCACAGCATAATAACTACCTTTATAATGAACTATAATAAACTCATCTTAAAATGGTATGCTTACACAAAATAGATTACTAGAGACAAAATGGCGTCATTATGGTTATATATTCCTAGATTCCACCCTTTTATTCTAAAAGCATAACATACTATCGGCTAGATTACGAGTCTTGTGATATGATTAAAAAAAGCAGCATTAAGCCTCATAACGCTGCTTTTTTTTTTACTACCGCTGGTATTACGAGTCTTGCAGATTCAGGGGCATCGCACACTTTTTTGGCCTTACTGCAAATCAACTTACGCAATTTGCGTATAGTCTATTTTTAATGGGACTTCCATAGCACCGGTATTACAAGCTTGTCCTGGGAGGCCAAAAAGTGAGCGGTACAGCCTATACCGTCAAGATTCGTAACACATTCTAAAATCAGTAGTTATGAGTTTTACACTACAACGCTGTAGCATAAAACTCATAACTAAAGTGCTAAAAAGTACACTAACACCCATAAACTACCTATTAACCACTAAACCGAGGCCCTCCCGCATCGCAAACACTAAAATAAAAATATTAACCCCTAATCTGCCGCTCCGGACATCGCCGCCACTATAATAAACATATTAACCCCTAAACCGCCGCACTTCCGCATCGCAAACACTAGTTAAATATTAACCCCTAATCTGCCGACCCTAACATCGCTGCCACCTACCTACATTTATTGACCTCTATTCTGCCGCCCCCAACGTTGCCGCCACTATGCTAAATTTATTAACCCCTAAACCTAAGTCTAACCCTAACACCCCCTAACTTAAATATAATTAAAATAAATCTATAAGGGCCACAGGAGATTAACAGGTTGGGGGTATACTACTCCGCTAAAGGATTTTGTCACTCAGGGGAAGCTTAAAAAAAGGGAGGATTTGATTGACGTACAGGGAGGCAGTTATTCAGGTTGGTTAAAATATTCTCAGCTAGCTCATTTTGTCCACACGTCACCTCATAAACAGGATTATTTGAGAGAGCTGACCCCATTCGAGAGTCACTGTACCACTAAAGGAATAGCAAGACATTCATTGTCCCTGGCAAAAAAAATGATCCAGGGAAAACAGGCTCAACAACTCCCATCATACACACATCACTGGCACGTAGACATGCTCACTGATTTACAGGTAGAGGAATGGCGATACATTTTCATGCGCACAAAGAAAGCCTCAACTTCTCCTCAAGCTTTAGAACTTAATTTCAAAGTCTTATCACGCTGGTATCTCACCCCGGTGAGATTACAATCTATTTACCCCGAAACTTCGGGGGAAGTGCTGGAGAGGATGCGGGGGGAGAGGCACCTACCTTCACATGTGGTGGAGTTGCCCTAAAGTACAATCTCTTTGTAACTCAGTGGAGAGTTATCTCAAACCACTTCTGGGGGAAGACGTCTCTTTGTCACCTAGAATTGCACTACTAAATGACTTGCCAAAATTACCGTGCAAAATAAGACTTACCATTCTCCAAATAAGCATGACGGGGGCGAAAGCGCTCATAGCATTACATTGGAAGACCCCTTACTCACCGACACTGACAAACTGGACGGATAAAGTCACAGACCTCCTAAATTTAGAGGCATATGGCTACACTAAGAGGGGGAAACTACACATGCTTGCAGACATAAAATTTCTGTGGGAGGGCGGAGGATGAGACACAAACTACACTCACGGAAATATAGCCACCAGTCTCACAGTGCTGACACTATACTAAGAATCTCTCTAGAGGGAATAGGGAATAAGAGGGCAGGTCTTCAACCACTTTCCTAATTATCCCATGCAGACGTACTTTTTCATAACAAACAGCTTAGCGGCTGACAGGTATTCCATTTTCATTTTCTTTTTTTTTTATTTTATTTTCTTTACTTTCTTTCCTCCCCCTTTTTATTTTTATGTTTATGTTTAAACTGTTACCAATTTGTTGTTACTGTTTTTATTTGATTCTCTGTTTTATGATTGAGGTCAATATTTTATTAAAGTTTAGGAGTATGTTTATATATACAAGTTATCACTCCCCGGTGTTAAGCTTTGGACTTTGAGACATTTACAAATTGCCCGGGTCAAGGATAGCTCAAAATGGACAAGTCAATACTAGGTATATAGTATATGTCTATCACAGATAAGAATATCATCTGAAATGTATTGTATAATTTTTCTTGGAATCAATAAAAATGTTATAAATAAAATAAATCTAAATAAAACTTACTATTAATAACTAAATAATTACTATTTAAAACTAAATACTTACCTGTAAAATAAACCCTAAGCTAGCTACAATATAACTAATAGTTACATTGTATCTAGCTTAGGTTTTATTTTTATTTTACAGGCACATTTGTATTTATTTTAACTATTTACTAACTACCTAGCTAAAATAAATACAAATTGGCCTGTAAAATAAAACCTAACCTGTCTTACACTAACACCTAACCTAACCCTAAAATTAAATAAATTCCCTAAATTAAATACAATTAACTAAATTCAATACAATTAGCTAAATTACAAAAAAACCTCCACTAAATTACAGAAAATAAAAAACAAATTACAAGATCTTTAAACTAATTACACCTAATCTAATAGCCCTATCAAAATAAAAAAAGCCCCCCCCAAATAATTAAAACCCCTAGCCTAAGCTACCAATAGCCTTTAAAAGGGCCTTTTGCGGGGCATTGCTCTTTTACCTGAAAAAATAAATAAAAACAACCCCCCCAACAATAAAATCCACCACCCACACAACCAACCCCCCAAATAAAACCCTAACTAAAAAAACCTAAGCTCCCCATTGCCCTGAAAAGGGCATTTGGATGGGCATTGCCCTTAAAAGGGCATTTAGCTCTATTGCAGCCCAAACCCTAACCTAAAAATAAAACCCACCCATTAAACCCTTAAAAAAACCTAACACTAACCCCTGAAGATCCACTTACAGTTTTGAAGATCCGACATCCATCCTCAACAAAGCCGGGAGAAGTCCTCATCGAAGCGGCAAGAAGTCCTCAACGAAGCCGGGAGAAGTCTTCATCCAAGCCGGGAGAAGTGGTCCTCCAGACGGGCAGAAGTCTTCATCCAGACGGCATCTTCTATCTTCATCCATCCGGCGCGGAGCGGCTCCATCTTCAAGACATCCGGCGCAGAGCATCCTCTTCAATTGACGGCTTCTTCTACAATGAATGTCTCTTTAAATGACGTCATCCAAGATGGCGTCCCTTAGATTCAGATTGGCTGATAGAATACTATCAGCCAATCGGAATTAAGGTTGAAAAAATCCTATTGGCCAATAGAATGCGAGCTCAATCCTATTGGATGATTGCAACAGCCAATAGGATTTTTTCAACCTTAATTCCGATTGGCTGATAGAATTCTATCAGCCAATCGGAATCTAAGGGATGCCATCTTGAATGACATCATTTAAAGGAAAACCTAATTGTAAAGAAGATGTCGAAAGAAGAGGATGCTCCGCGCCGGATGTCTTGAAGATGGAGCAGCTCCGCGCCTGATGGATGAAGATAGAAGATGCCGTCTGGATGAAGACTTCTGCCCGGTTGGATGAAGACATCGGCCCGCTTGGATGAAGACTTCTGCCGGCTTCGATGAGGACTTCTGCCGCTTCGTTGAGGATGGATATCGGGTCTTCAGAAACTGTAAGTGGATCTTCAGGGGTTAGTGTTAGTTTTTTTTTAAGGGTTTATTGGGTGGGTTTTAATTTTAGATTAGGGTTTGAGCAAGGAAAAAGAGCTAAATGCCCTAAACTCCCCTTTTTAGGGTAATGGGGAGCTTAGGTTTTTTAGATTAAGTTTTTATTTAGGGGGGTTTGGTTGTGTGGGTGGTGTGTTTTACTGTTGGGGGGTATTTGTATTTTTATTTACATGTAAAAGAGCTGATTTCTTTGGGGCAATGCCCCGCAAAAGGCCCTTTTAAGAGTCATTGGTAGTTTATTGTAGGCTAGGGATTTTTTTTTATTTTGGGCTTTTTTACTTTCATAGGGCTCTTAGATTAGGTGTAATTAGTTTAAATATTTGATTATTTATTTTTTATTTTGTGTAACTTAGTTGTTAGTTTTTTGTTACTGTAATTTTTAATAGTAGATTTAAATTATTTGAGTAGGGTTAGGTTTTTAATTATATAATATATTTAATTTAATTTGTAGTTTAATGTAATTTTAGTATAACAGTTAGGGTAGATTAATTATTAGTTTAATATAGTTTAGATTAATTCTAAAGGTAAGTTTTAATTTATTATAAGATAGGGATGAGTTAATATTTAATATAAAGTTAGCGGGTTGTTAAGTTTAGGGGTTATCAGGTTAATTTAGTTTATGGCGATGTGGGGGGCTTGCGGTTTAATGTTTAATAGGTTTAGTAAGTGGTAGTGATGTGGGAGGCCAGGGGATTAGGGGTTAATAACTTTATTTAGTTGTGGTGGGCTCCGGGAGCAGAGGGATAGGGGTTAATACATTTAGTTAGTTGCGGCTGTGTCGGGGAGCGGCGGAATAGGGGTTAATAACTTTATTTAGTTGCGGTGGGATAGGGGTTAATAACTTTATTTAGTTGTGGCGGGGTCCGGGAGCGGCGGGATAGGGTTAATAACTTTATTAGAGTTGCAGTGGTCTCCAGGAGCGGCGGGATAGGGGTTAATAACTTTATTTAGTTGCAGCGGGATAGGGGTTAAACATTTTAGTATAGTGGCGGTGTTTAGTGACAGGGTATAAATAAACCTGGGAAAAAGCCGAATAGCAGCGAGATCGATGACTGTTAACAACAGTCCGCTGCTCATCGCCCCGTACTTGGTGCGCGGCTTTTTGACAGATTTTTATATAAATATGGAGAGCGTTTTCAGGTCCGCGGCCGCGATGTTAGGCGATGTCAGGCGAGCGTATTGGTGCCGTTGAATGCAAGAAAGTTGACGGCTTGATAAGTAGGCCTCTTGGACGTCAAAATTAAACTTATACAATTCAGATAGAGCATGCAATTTAAAGTAAAATAAAAAAAGATCCAGTTTACTTTTATTTATCACATGTATTTTTTTTTGGGTATTCATCAATGAAACTTTATTTGTTTAGGTTATATCAGGACTAGCTCATGCACTATATATAAGAAAGAACAAGCACTGTAAGGCAACTGTGCTACAACATTAGGGTTGATCACTATCCTGTAGAAAAGTTTATCTAATGATTTTTCTACAACAAATCATTATTAAAAGTCCACGAGGATTTTTGTAGCTAAATAATCTGAAAAGCATTTTTAAAGGATTGTGATTAACAATATTATACTTTGTTACAAATGCTACTTCCATATAATGTTCAAGACATGCATGCTTATGAACCTACCTAGGTATCCTGTCTTAAAAGGACACTGAACCCAAATTTTTTCTTTTGTGATTCAGATAAAGCATGCAATTTTAAGCAACTTTCTAGTTTACTCCGTTTATCAATTTTTATTCGTTCTCTTGCTATCTTTTTTTGAAAAGAAAAGGCATCTAAGCTAAGGAGCCAGCCAATTTGGTTGTGAACCAAAAATGGGCCGGCTTCTAAACTAAAATTCTTGCTTTTCAAATAAAGATGTATAAAACAAAGAAAAAGAGTCCCAACAGATGATGTGTATATATCTGCCTAATTATATTTGCCGGAAACGCTGGGGTTCAATTAAATCAAATATCCTTATTCGTATTAGTTAGCCCAATAGCTCAAACCAGAATGTATTCAAAGGGGAAATTCACATGCAGTCTTATATAGAGGTTATCAGTCCAGTACTAGCATATTCAGTAGTCAACATTGATCCAGTAGCTCAATACCCGGTGCTAAGACACATACTAATTCAACCATATACTTAGGAAAAAGGTTTCATATAGATCTCCGGTCAAAAGTTCAGCTATATAGATGAATCAATAGTAAAAAATGCTGAATGTCACTCACCAAGTAGCCGGAATCAGGGTCCCAACAACACAATCAAAATACCTTTTAGGTCAGCATATGTATGAAATAGTCACAGCCTTACCCACTCTCGTCTTAATGCATTCTACCTGGTCCAATATGCTCTCCCAGGCTCCAGCCCATCCACAAACCGCGAATTGAGCGCCTTCGCTGTGTACGCTGTGTACCATGTGACGTCAACAAGCAGGGCCGCTCTTGTTTCCTACTCAGCGGTAGGTCTGTGAGAATGACGTACAGACCATGTCAGCTTCTTCTTTCTGCCAATCGCGGGGGACCCTGAATGTTCCGTAGCACAAACTTTGGGTTGAGGCAAGTGAATCTTGTATAGCCTAGCCTCGCCGGGTATACGAGTCAAAGTAAAGCAAAATTGTAACTGTAGATCCTCATCTGGTTTCAAACTGGGTCAATGTAATTCCCCCTATAATACAAGCTGAATCCGTCTGGCAGTGCAGCTCATGTCCTGGCCAGATGACAAAAAATGGGCTATGAGTACGACTTTGCAGCCGAAACGCGTTAGTCCGGTTCTATTTTGGAGTAGCATCCCACTCTATTTTTATTATATGTAACATTGGAATAAAAGTTATATTTTATATACTCAAAGTTCCTGGTTAATTTTTTTTTTTTTTTTTGGCTTTCAAAAAAAGATACCAAGAGAATGAAGAAAATTTGATCATAGGAGTAAATTAGAAAGTTTCTTAAAATTGCATGCTCTATCTGAATCACAAAAGAAAAAATGTGGGTTCAGTGTCCTTTTAAGTTTGTTATTCAATTGTACCCTCTGGCTGAATCATACAACTTTAACCTAGGCTTCCAGTGTAAAAACCACATTAGCTAACCATCTGCTCGTCACAAAGTTGATGTCTTCTGTTTTTCAGGTGCTACTAAACTTAATCATATTGTTTAATTCATGTTTCTTTCCTACCTATATTTATACTTCTCCTTGCATACGTTTTTCTGATAGGTACATGATGGGTGTCATTACATTCACACACGTCATCGTGGTCTGTATTTTGTCATCAGCACCTGCCCCAGTGACTCGCCATTTATATACATTGATCTGCTGACACGGTGTGTATATACATATGCGTATTCCTACATTGACTAAACTTTTCTACCATTTTGTCTTAAGATAATATTGAAATGGATCTATATATATATATATATATATATATATATATATGTATATATATATATATATATATATATGTATATAAAATATCACACCTGTAAGGTTGGCACTCTCCTTCAGAATACAGCATACTTGTCATACATGCTAAAAAGACGCAATTTAGCAGTGGGATAATATATATGTGTTTGTGTGTGTATACAGTCTGTTCCTGCAATATCCCACTACTAATTTGTGTCTTTTTAGCATGCATGACAAGTATGCTGTATTCTGAAGGAGAGTGTCAACCTTACAGGTGTGATGTGTGTGTATGTGTGTATATATATATGTGTGTGTGTATATATATATATATATATATATATATATGTGTGTGTATATTTATATATGTGTGTGTGTGTATATATATATATATATATATATATATATATATATATATAAATATATTGTTGTTTAAGAATGAATGTAATTTTATAGATGTGAACTACACGTGTGTGTATATATATATATATATATATATATATATACACATATACTGTATATACATATGTATATATATGTGTGTATATATATATATATATATATATATATATATATGTGCATGTGCAGTTCATATCTATAAAATTACATTTATTCTTAAACAACAATATATTTATATATGTAATCAAGATATAATTAGCTGTAATAAAATGCATCTAACACTATACTTTGCTATTTATCTTGCCAGGCTAGCATCACTGATATGTGATTACTGTGGCGATCTCAGCGAGGCTGTTGTGCGGGTCAACTTTGCTCTGATATATGAGCTACTTGATGAAGTTTTGGTTAGTTACTGCTGGGGGCATGCAAGTCAGATTATTAATATCATTAATTATTTGTAAAGTGGCATCTAATTTTCTAGCAGTGGGTATATGAGTAGAGGATACAATTACATTTGTGGTAAAAAGAAATACAGATCCCTAAAACACACTAAAGAACAATGAATACACAAAGTAGAAGGCACTGCTCCGAAAAGATAATATACTTTATATATTTCCTTCTTAATATGGGAAGAGTTCACAGCTGCATTCCTTACTTGTGGGAAATACTGAACCTGGCCACCGGGAGGAGGCAAAGACACCCCAGTCAAAGGCTTAAATACTTCCCCCACATCCTCATAACCCCAGTCATTCTTTGCCTTTCGTCACAGGAGGTTGGCAGAGAAATGTTAGAAGATTTCGGAGTAGTCTCTTATGGAGGGTTGTACTCTTCGAGATGGGACTGGAGTATTAAGTAGTCCTGTCAGCCTCTCAGTGAGAGCATGGATGAAAGTTAGAGTCCAGAGATGCAGGAAGAGTCTTTCTGCGAAACCATCCTGACTCATATTAACAGCTCCAGAAGCAATCAGCGTTGACGAGTTTCGCTGCCCGCTTTCTTCACTCAAGTCCATGTCAGAAGCAACGCTACTATCTGTCAAACTTGAAGGACCGTGTTTCTGTTCCACGGCATAGATTCTGGTAAGATCGTTTCATATTTTATACATGTATGATAACGCAAGAAGACAGGGTCACAGTGTGGCTCCTTTTATCTGTATAGAATCAAGGGTTAATATCTCCTGAGGGGGATTATTGAACAGTGGGGAATAATCTTATATGTTTATTTGATTTTATGCTGCTTTTATGTGTGAGATGTTATGGTATATACAGGTTTCACTTTCATTTTGAGAGCTGTGCAGCTTATAAGCTTGGCGCACTTTATCTCATAGCAGTGATTCATTCCCTCTTTCCTGACCAGGTGTCTATCAGAGAGAAGTCATAAATGCCTGTACTGTCTGGGTCATAAAAGGTGGTGAGTCCCCCAGCCATTGGGGTATACAGGTGCCGTTTTTTTAATAAAATAAGATTGTTTTATTTCTATAGTTCTCCGGTTATTGCACTAGCGATGGAGGATTCTGTTACTTTAGAGGGTACTCCCTTTATTCCTAAAGAGTAATTCCTGTTTATATTGTGAGGAGGCCTTAGATCCGCCCTCTCAATTATGTTCCATATGCCTTGAAAATGTGATAATATCAAACATGTTTTATACCACTGAGCCATCCACCTCTGAGGAGTTGTCGTCCAGTAAGGTGTGTACCCTACATTCTTATTCCTCTACACATGCAGTTTCCCGTAGCATTGCTGATCCTCCATCTGGAGGGGGACTTTTTTTCACCAGACGTTACTGCGCAGTTCAGAAGGCGGTGTCTGCGGCCTTTGATGTTTTACCTCGCCCTGCTAAGCGCAAGCGAAAGGTTACATATTGCACTTCTTCCCAGAGTACATCAGATAATTTATTGGATTTAACTGATAGGGTTATCCAAGGATGAAGTTCTTTCTGAGACTTCAGAGTACGAACATTCTGGGTTGGAGTCTGCTGCCTCTAAACATCCGGCTGCGTAGGAACCAGACTTTAGGTTTAGGAATTTGCGCTTTCTTCTAAAGGAATGTTTCTGCGAATTCATAGGTTCCAGAGGCCAAATTGCCTGATGAACCTTTGATTCCTAATTTGGTTAGAGTTTGAGGACAGGGTGGTACCTTATCCTTCCCTGCTCTTGTTAGATGGCGAACATTATTGAGAATTAATGGGACAGGATTCGATTCCTTTTTCCCCTCTTCTCACTTTAACAAATTGTTCCCGGTCCTGGACACTCAATGCGCTATCTTCACCCTTGCTAAACGTACTACTATCCCACTTGAGGATAGATCTTCGTTTAAAGAGCCCATAGATAAAAGATGGAAACTCTGTTAAGAAAGATGTTTCAACATACAGGATATTTGTTTCAACCGGCGGCGGCTGTTGCCGCAGTTGCTGGAGCAGCTACCTACTGGTGCAACTCCTTACGGGATTTGATTGAGGGGGAGGGTCCCCTCGACATTATTCAGGAAAGAATTAAGGCCTTGAGGGTTGCTGATTATTTTATCTGTGATGCTAATAAGCAGATTATTCGCCTGAATGCTACGGCTTCAGCTTTTTCTGTTAAGACCCATCGGGCTCTGGCTGAAGTCATGGTCTGTGGATATGACTTCTAAGTCTAGACTTCTTTCCCTCCCCTTTAAGGGAATGATTTTGTTTGGTCCAGGCCTGGACTCAATTATCTGCACGGTCACAGGGGGCAAGGGTGCCCTCCTACCACAAGAAAATATGAACTAGTCTAAGGGACAATTTTCATGCTTTTCGTTCTGATAAAGCCCATGTCAGCAGTCCTCTGCTAAGCCAGCGAAAAACAAGAGCTCTTGGAAGCTGGCTCAGTCCTGGAATAAATCCAAGCAGAGCAAAAAGCCTGCCGAGTTTAAGTCGACATGAATGGGCGGTCCCCGGTCAGCTTCTGGATCGTGTAGGGGGCAGTTCTGTCGCCCCTTTTCAGTCGCTTGGTTCAGGGACGTGCAGGATCCATGGGTCCTGGAGGTCATAGCTCAGGGTTACAAGATAGGTTTCAAGTCTCAGCCACCAAAGGTCAGATTCCTCCTCTCTCTCCTGTCTTCCTGACCAGAAAGGAGGGGAGCCTTTCTGAGGTGCGTACGGGATCTGTCCTCTTAGGAGTTATTGTCCCGGTGCCTATCGCAGTGAGAGGTTTGGGATACTATTCAAACCTTTTCGTGGTCCCAAAGAAGGAGGGAACTTTCCGCCTGATTCTGGACCTAAAGTGCTTAAACAAGTTTTTATACGTCCCCTTGTTCAAGATGGAGACAATAAGGTCCAATCTTCCCCTCGTTTGAGAAGGGCAGTTCATGACCATGATAGATCTGAAGGATGCTCCCTTCACGTACCAATCCTCAAGGACCACTTCCAGTTGCTAAGGTTTGCGTTCCTGGACCAGCACTTCCAGTTTATTGCACTTTTGTTTGGTCTAGCTACGGCTCCAAGAAATTTTTCGAAGAGTGTACCATTCGGAATCTCTCCTCTGTCTTCTTCGATCCCATGGATGGAAGATAAATATAGAGAGAGTTCTCTTGTATCAAGTACCAGGGTACAATTCAAGGGTACTATAATAGAATGAGAATATTTCTAACAGACCAGAGACGTTGCAAGCTAGCTTCAACATGTCTTGCCCTCCAGACCTCCTTAAGGCCATCTGTGGCTTGGTGTATGGAGGTGATTGGTCTCATGGTGTCCAGCATGGACATCATTTCCTTTGTCAGGTTTCACCTCAGACTGTTGCAAATGCACATGCTGAAGCAGTGGAATGGTGATCATTCGGATCTGTCTCAACATATTTCTCTGGACAACCGATTGAGAGAATCGCTCTCTTGTTGTTTTTGTCCGGATAACTTGTCCCGAGGGACGTCCGTCTTAAGACCATCCTGGGTGATTGTGACTACAGTTGCGAATCTGTCAGGATGGGGAGCTGTTAGGGGTGCCAGGAAGGCACAGGGCCTATGGACTCAGGAGTAAAGCTCCCTCTTGATCTCATTTTGGATCTTCTGGCATTATAAAATGCTCTGAAGGCTTGGCCTCTGCTGGGTTTTTTCCAGTTTATCAGATGCCAATCAGACAATATAACCTCAGTGGCTTACATCAACCATCAGGGGGGAATGAGAAGCTCCCAAGGTATGAGGTAAGTATCTCGGATTCTGGAGTGGGCGGAGACCCACATTTGTTCGCTGTCAGCAATCCACATTCCGGGTGTGGACAATTGGGAAGCGTATTTCCTCAGCAGACAATCCTTTCATCCAGGGGAATGGTCTCTCCATCCCGAGTGTTTGCAGAGATTTGCAAGAGGAAGATCTTATGACGTCTCAATACCAAGCTACCCAGATATGGGTCAAGGTACAGGGATCCTCAGGCGGAGCTAACAGATGCATTAGCAGTGCCTTGGAAGTTCAATCTAATTTGTCTTTTCCGGCCATTACCACTACTTCCTAGTGTAGTGGCTTGAATCAAGCAGGCGTCAGTGATACTGATTGCTCCGTCTTGGCCGCAAAGGATATGGTTCGCGGATCTAGTGGGGATGTCATCATCTCCTCCATGGATTAAGTATTTCATCACCCATAAGTATTGGAAGGTTTTTCTTGACATAAGCCTACTCTGAGGATTACGGCTCATTCTTATGAGAGCAGTCGTTTCCTCTTGGGCCTTCAAAAATGAGACCTCTATGGATCAGATTTGAAAGGCGGCTACCTGGTCCTCCTTACATACTTTTTCCAAATTTTACAAGTTTGATGTTTTTGCTTCTGCTGAAGCAGCCTTCGGGAGAAAGGTTTTGCAGGATGTGGTGCCCTCAGATTAGTATCCGCCCCTCTTTTTCCCCTCCCGTTAGCAATCCGTGTACTCTAGAGCTTGGGTATATGTTTCCCACAAGTAAGGAATGCAGCTGTGGACTTTTCCCATATTAAGAAGGAAAACATAAATTATGCTTACCAGATAATTTCCTTTCCTTCTGTATGGGAAGAGTCCACAACTCCCGCCCGAGGAGGGGTATATTTTTTTCCAAATAGATTTGGGAGGGGGTAGGGTATGGAGGGGGGCAGCTACACTACAGAAAAACAGTGGTTTATTTAAAAAAAAAAAAGCCACATTTAAATGCAAAGGGCATACTGGCAGACAGACAAAATTTTGGAAAATAGTTAGTGGGGGAGAGTTAGAGAGCTCTTTGGGGGGGGGGGATCAATGAGGTTGGGGGCTAAGGGGGGATCCTACACAGCAGAATATATATTTAAAAAAAATTATGAAAAAAAGCCTTCTATTTTAGTACTGGCAGACTTTCTGCCAGTACTTAAGATGGCAGGACAATTGTGGGGTGGGGGAGGGATGAGAGCTGTTTGGGAGGGATCAGGGGGTGGGATGTGTCAGGTGGGAGGCTGATCTCTACACTAAAGCTAAAATGAACCCTTTAAGCTCACTACAAGCTACCTAATTAACCCCGTCACTGCTGGGCATAATACAAGTGTGGTGCGCAGCGGCATTTAGCGGCCTTCTAATTACCAAAAAGCAATGCCAAAGCCATATATGTCTGCTATGTCTGAACAAAGGGGATCCCAGAGAAGCATTTACAACCATTTGTGCCATCATTGCACATGCTGTTTGTAAATAATTTCAGTGAGAAACCCAAAGTTAATGAAAAAGTTAACAATTTTTTTTATTTGATCAAATTTGGCGGTGAAATGGTGGCATGAAATATATCAAAATGGGACTTTGGGTTGTCTACTACACTACACTAAAGCTAAAATTAACCCTACAAGCTACCTAATTAACCCCTTCACTGCCGGGCCTAATACAAGTGTGGTGCGCAGCAGCATTTAGCGGCCTTCTAATTAGCAAAACATAATGCCACAGCCATAATTGTCTGCTATTTCTGAACAAAGGGGATCACAGAGAAGCATTTACAACCATTTGTGCCATAATTGCACAAGCAGTTTGTAAATCATTTCAGTGAGAAACCTAAAGTTTTTTAATTGATCTCATTTGGCGGTGAAATAGTGGCATGAAATATACCAAAATGGGCCTAGATCAATACTTTGGGTTGTCTACTAAAACAAAATATACATGTCAAGGGATATTTAGGGATTCCTTACAGATATCAGTGTTCCAATGTAACTATCGCTAATTTTGAAAAAAAAAAATGGTTTGGAAATAGCAAAGTGCTACCTCTACTTATTACCCTATAACTTGAAAAAAAGCAAAGAACATGTAAACATTCGGTATTTCTAAACGCAGGACAAAATTTAGAAACGATTTAGAATGGGTGTTTTTTAGTGGTTGTAGATATGTAACAGATTTTGGGTGTCAGTTAGAAAAAGTGTGTTTTTTTTCCATTTTTTCCATCATATTTTTTTTTATAGTAAATTATAAGATATGATGAAAATAATGGTATCTTAAGAAAGTCCATTTAATGGCGAGAAAAACTGTATATAATATGTGTGGGTACAGTAAATAAGTAATAGGAAGATTACAGCTAAACACAAACACTGCAGAAATGTAAAAATAGCCTTGGTCCCAAACGGTCAGAAAATGTGCTATGGTCCTTAAGGGGTACAAAGCACCCCTAACATACACACTCACCAATATCTACTAAGCCTTTCCAGCCTTGCCACTTACTTTATATTGGTTTTATACTGAAGTTCCCAATTTTTTTCTATTCTTTGGTCAATGCGATTTAATGGGAGAAGTCGGTTTGGGTTTATTGAATTAAGATAGCTAAAACTGATTTAAATTCTGCTCACAGGATTATGGTTATATTCAAACCACATCCACAGATATGTTGAAGAATTTCATCCAGTCAGATGCTGTGGTCAGCAAACCATTCAGCCTACTAGACTTGAGCAGCGTGGGTCTGGTAAGAACTTTCTTTATACAGTTGCTCTAGATATATATTATAATACTGCGTGTAATATAAAATATAATGCAGAAATAACTAACGTACATACTCTCTTTACAATGGTACTATTCTTCCGTAATAAAGTAAATAGTTATTAACCTACATTATAAAAGTGATTCAATTTAATGGATGTAGTATATAAAATATTTTGTCAAATGTGACTCAGATCATTTGTAGCTGTATTGTTGCCTAAATTTGTATTTTGAAAATTGTTCCTTGGCCTAATATAAATTTAATTACTGTCTTGTATCTTTATTTTAGCATGATTTTGTATGATTGTTTTTTTTTTGTTGGGGATCAGCTGTAGTTTGTCTAACAATTTTTTTTTCTTGGAATGTTTGAATATATTTAAGAATTCAGCTGAAACATAAATCTTTAAAATTCCACTATTTAAATGTTTTATGTTCCAAAAATAAGAACGTAATGCATACATGTGCAGATGGTATTTTAAATACCAAATTGTTATAACTTTTCATTTGAAGGTAAAATGTTTTATCAATATGTGTCTGATTTTACATTGATTTTGAAATGCTAAAGGGACATGAGACACTGAGATTGTAATATAAAGTTTATTAATATGTGGTAAAAACTTTGCACTACACTTTATTTTATCCTATTTTTCAGTAATGTACATTTAAAGGTACTGGGTTTTCTAACAATGTAAGTGCTTACTCCAGACTTCTCAAGACTATCCCAGCTGCATTCTATGCAGTGACTGGTTGCATTTGTCCAAAATTGGCCTCAGTAGAGGAGATCAGATGCTTTTAAAAGCGAATATTCCTGGATTGCAAAACAGTACACAACATTCTAATAAAAAAAACAAAATGCTTACATAAAAAATACCCAACATACCAAGAGCTCTAAAATCTCTCCCACATCCCTGTACACCTCCGTCAAACATAAGGCTAAGAAAAGAGAATAACAGAAAAGCAGGAAAGCAAAGCAGGATTAGTTCAAACTAAATGCAAAAATGACAAAAAATGCAGAAGATTGTCTTAAGTTTTTAGTGGACTCTAAATAAAACTTTAGGGCTCTCACTACATACAGATTATGCAAGAGATACTCCTTGGTATTTTTAGGACCTGGATATAAAGAAGGAACAACAACATCTTGATTTATGTTATCTACCAAATCCACCTTAGGCAAGAAGCTATAATGAGTCCTTAACACCTTAACGACTGAAACATACCCTGTACGTCGCTGGTCGTTAAGGGTTTGTCTTGCAGAGAGCGACAAGACTGCGCTATTAGACCCTCCCTCCCTCCTGCAACATACACTGTCATTAAGGGGTTACAAAATGCCTTATCCGGATGAAAATAAATATAAGGGGACCTACATAAAAGGGCAGACAATTCTGAAACTCTTCTGGCTGAAGGAATAGCTGAAACAAAGGCTTCCATGAAAGTAGTTGGATCCACACCATGCATAGGCAAAAGGAGGAGCCTGTATGACCCTTAAAAGTACATTTAGGTTCCAAGGAGGCAAGGCCGGTTTGATAACTAATCTAATCCTAATTAAGGCCTGAACAAGGCTGGAATGTCAGGCAATTTTGCAATCCTTTTCTGATACAAAACAGAGAGGGCAGAAAACCTGACCTTTCAAAGAACTGGCAGATAAGCCGTTGTTTTGGCCAACTTGATGAAACTGGATAATATTAGGAATTCTTAACTCCAATAAAAACCCTTACTGTCACACCAGGAAAGAATAGCTTTCCATACTTTGTGATACATCTTCCTAGTCACAGGCTTTCTAGTGTTGATATTAGTTTCAATGGCTGAATCAGATAATCCTCTGTCTCATAATCAGGCTTCAGTCTCCAAGCCATTAAGTTCAGAATTTTTAGATTTTGATGGAAGAATTGACCTTGTGACAGAAGATCATTCTTTTGAGGAAGACTTCAAGGAGTAATCAGAATTACTGATGCATGCTTCTGCTTGATACAAGCTATCACTCTTGATAGCAACATAAATTGAGGAAATATGTAAATGAAATGGAATGACCATGTAACTACTAGAGCATCTATTAGTTCCTCTGGGAATATCTGGGAAGCTTGTAATTCAAAGGAAAGACCACTAGATCTATTTTTGGGAGGCCCCAGTGTTTCACTATCTGATCAAACACCTCCTGGTTCAGAGAATTTACTAGGGTTAAGAACTTGATGGCTCAGGAAATCTGCTTCCCATTTGTTTACTCCTGGAATATGAATTGCTGAGATCATGCAGTGATTTTTGTTTTGCCCTCTTCAGAATTCATCGCTAAGGAACTGCAAGTTCCTCCCTGTTGATTGATAAACATCACATCCGTGACGGCTGACTGGAATCTCAGAAATTCCAGACTATGCCCCAACCTGAAAAACAATTATGGTTGCAAAGAAATTATAGAACCTTGCATGTGTGAGCTACTGCTATTTCCTGAGCTCTAACCACTGATAGCAGAGCTCCTAGCACCTTTTCAGTGATTCTGGGTGCTGTGGCTAAACCAAACGGTAGAGAAACTGGAAATGTTTGTTGAGAAAGGCAAAACTGAGAAATTGAAAATTATCTTTGTGAATGGAGATATGCAAGTAGGCATAATTTAAATCTATTGTGGTTATAAACTGACCTTCTTGTACCAAGAAGAAAATGGTTCAAATAGTTACTATCTTAAAGGTTGAAACTCTTAAGAATTTGTTTAATTTTTTTAGATCCAGAATGGATCTGAATGTTCCTTCCTTTTTTGGACTATGAACAGATTGGAATAAATATCTGATATTGGAACTGGAATGATTACTCTCATATCTTCTGGGTCTTAAACGCATTGGAAAAATGCCCTTGCCCGATCCTTGGTTTAAATAATAAGTTGTTTAACTGACTTTTCTTCTGAAGATTCAGGTTCCTGAACACCTAGGGACAGTAAAACCCCACACAATAAAGATTGTAAATGTTAAAATCTCAAAATAACAGATACACTCTTTAAATCTGGATTAGAAAAGGATCCTGACAACCAAACAATGGGGCATAATTATCAATGTGCGAGCTGACACGATACGCTTTCAGATGGTGTTAATCAACCCGATTGCATTCGATCTGGTTGATTTCTGTCCGCAGCCTCAGAGCAGGCGGACAAGTTATGGAGCGACAGTCTTTAGACCGCTGCTTTATAACTTCTGTTTCCGGCGAGCCATACGGAGCTTAATAAATATGCCCCAATATCTCCAATTCTGATGAGATATCAGAGTATTCAAAATCAGTGTCCTTAAATGGATATGCAGATGTCGTCCTCTTGTGAGTGGTACCTGAAGTACTGAATCCCACAGTAATATCACCCTCTGCTGGTAAACGTTTGCCCTTGCCAGGAAGGTATAGAAGACAAGAGGAAATAGTAGAGTGTAAATATTATTTAAAACCAGGAGAGAAATTAAGCTGACCTCCCTGGTAAGTACCTATGGGAGGCGGACCCTGCCCTTGTATGGGTATGGGTAGAATTAGCAGTATTATCCATACAGGAATTGCATAATTAAGCATGGGACACACCATAGAAAACTTGCAACGGACACATTAAACATTAGTTAGTAAGTGATCAAAAGCTCTCCCCTCTAATGGGTCAGATTAAAATGATCCCTTAGGGACTGTTCCAGTTTGCTCCATTTAACAAAGTAATACAGAAGGAGCAAAGAAAAATAAATGGTTAAAGTACATACAAATGAACACAGTTATAAAAACAGGTAGTTTGCAGATGCCAAATATTAAAGAGTTAACAAAGGGTTAATAAGAGCACTATTTTAAACTGAATGCTAAGAGGCAGATTTACCAACAGTCGGTTCGGATCATGTCTGCCCGACATTGCTGAATGCCGACAGCATACGCTGTTGGCATTTAACATTGCACAAGCAGTTCTGGTGAACTGCTTGTGCAATGCCGCCCGCTGCAGAACCGCGGTCAATCGGCCACTAGCAGGGGGTGTCAATCAACCCGATCGTATCTGATCGGGTTGATTGATGTCCGCAGCCTCAGCGCCGGCGGACTAGTTAAGGAGCAGCGGTCTTAAGACCTCTGCTTCTTAACTCCTGTTTCCGGCGAGCTTGAAGGCTCGTCCGGAAACAGGGGTATTCAGGGCCATTCGGCCCTTGATAATTTGACCCCTAAGTCTGAATAGGTGTAGGCAACACTTGCAATGTAAGCCCAGAGACCTGCTGTCTATGGGAAAAAAACCCTCCTGTACTGTCTCCCCCAAAGCAGCCCCCAAAAAATTGGGCCAGATTACAAGTGGAGCGCTAGTTAACGCTTCCGCTCGAGTGTTAATTGCACTAGAAGTAAGCTTCTTGCGATTGTATTATGAGTTGAAAGTAAACAGTTTTCACTTGTGCACTAACCCGACTAGCGCAAAAAGCGGAAGTTTGAACAACTCAAGTGCGCGTTCACGTATTCCCCCATAGAAGTCAATGGTAAAAAAAAACGAAAAAATAAAACCACCCCAATCTCGTGCAAACCCAACCGCATATTCTCATGTGCACTAACCCGACATGAACCTATGAATAGTTCACTTTCCAATGTTCTTCACATAGAAGAATATGTTCTATTTATTTATAAATACATATTTCTACATATATCTGATGTTTTTTTGTTAAAATATATATCTATAAATTATTATATCTATCTATCTATTTATATCTATTTATAAATACTTAGAACATTTTCTGCTATGTGCAGAACATTGGAATGTCAAATATTTACACTAAATACATAGTTAAAACCTTTATTAAATATGAATATTGCATATATATGCTTTAACATGTTTTCATCTACTTGACTCCACACACATACTCCATCTTTAGACATGCATACGGATATACAGTATGTCTATGTTAAAGTCCTTCATTTGCCTGCCTTTTTTCTTTCTTACACCTGAGACCTTATATCTTTGATGTGTTTGGTGCAACTTTTTAGTTTTTCGAGAAACATTTAACCAGAGCTCTGAAGTTGCGGTAATCATTCTAGCACTTTCAACTCATAATACCAGTGGTAAGCCCATCCACCAATGATAAATCCCTTATTGCTTGTGCGCAAACGTTTTGTGGCCCACTCGTAAATCTGGTCCATAATAAGCACAAATCAAAGTAAATCCGAATAAAAAAATAATTAAACTGATAAGTTGGAGAAATCTTACCCCCTCCTTAGAGTGTAAGAACGCTATTGGAGCAAAGAGAAGATGGCCACTGCTGTAATAAAATACAAGGAAACAGACTCAACTAAAGTGTAGGAGCCTAACAAAATAATAATAAGAAAACTGTTTAATAAAATTAAGTGTCCTCGCAAGCACTAGTGCCCAAAGCTGCAGGGGTATAAAGTCTCTTTGAGAATTTGAAAGAGACAGTATCAAAAGTGTGAGATTTTCTCTAAAGGATTTCAGTTTGCTCAATGAAAGAATACACAAACAGACAAATAAAATAAATGAAGACAACCACCATTTTTTACTGTAAATGGCTGGTTCACTCAGAAACAAAGAAGCAGTTGAGAAATTTCAAAAAAGAGATGGAAATAGCCCAGTTACTAACTGTAACTGCCATGCTAAGTCAGTGCACAAAAATCAAAATACACAGAGACACAAATCTCATTGCCAAACTATTAAATAAATTTTACTGTGTATATATCAGAGGGTATAAGGTTGCATTAAGATGTTACTCTCAGGTGAATTAGCTGAATAGTAAATAGCAGCTATTACCACATAATAAAGTTTCTATAATTACTAGACTAAGTACAAAAAGTAATACAGGTGGAATTAGTCTGTTACATGTGTATTTCCCCTGGCTATGATGCATCTCAAAATGGATGTACCTACTAATAGCCTGTGGGCTATGTGAGTGCAAGAAATGGCTGCACTTACCTCAGATGCATCCACTCTACCATTCATACTGGCTACAAAAAAAGATTGTTTTCAATAGAGAGCCCATCCAGTGCTGTGTATGTCACAGCAGAGGATCTATGTGTGGAGTATATCGATGACCCAACAAAAAGAGGCTAAGGGACCGGTCCCCACGACACCTGTGGCAGGCTTGTGACTAACTCCCACTGGGTGTAATTAGGTCACTGCCCAATATTCCAATCTCCCATCTATCTCTGAGTAGCAGCTCTCTGAGGGGAAAATTGGCCCTTAAATCGGTCTGAGGACCTCTCTTAATGAAGAATCTGGAGCACTTCAATTCTTCACCTTCCTCCTGTAGAGGCAAAGAAAAGACTAGAATGCCTGAACGGTGGGAGGGATTAAGTTCTCTTAGAGCTTTGGGAAACTTTGCCTCCTCTTAGTGGTCAGGAGTTGAATGGCTAATGGACTCTCACCACCTTATGAAAGAAAAAAAAAGAAAAAACTATAGCTCTGTTTCTTGCACCTCATCACTCCCTATATACTTCCCTTCCAGTTTGGATCAGAAACTCAGCAGAGTAAAGTGGCACCAAGTTCAGCTTCAAGCCGTCCTGTGTTGTCATCACGTCACCAGCAGGTAAGTGGTCCAGGCATGCAAAGCATTTTAAGCTTTTATAAATATAGAAGTATAACCTAGGTCCCATTTAACAAATTAATTATGGTATGTGGGCAAATAAGGTGGCTACAACTCAAAAGAGCCATGCAGGATACCCTGCAACCTTACCTAAAACTTGCCCTGTGGCACTGGACATTTTTAGGAACTATAATATTATTTGTAATTTAATAGCCATAAATGTATATGCAGTCATTAAGGCTTCTAAAATATTAACCTGCAGCCCTCGTGTTAGTAAGGTAGATTTCACACTGCAAAAGCTGAAAGTATAGTATACAACAATAGCATTTCCGACTTCAGGCTACTTCACTGTACCTACAGGTAAATGGAATACACTAAAAAGCAGACTATGCACTAGAAGTCCATCTTTCTGTTTCAGGCTGGGCAAAACGAGATTTTCCTGGATGTCACTGAACGCATGACTGTTGCCATAGGAGCAAATGTAAGCACTGGTACCATGTTGTAAGCAATAGATTGTATCATTCTTGCTATGCAATACAAAGGGGAACTCAAAGGTTCTTTCTCTATGACCCAACAAGTAAATTGGGCAGTTTTTCAGCTTTGCTTTTCTACTCTTCTATTTTCTCAGGGTACTCTGTTGAAGGCCGATATTCAGGGTGAACTACGCCTGAAAAGTTTCTTCCCAAACTGTCCTGGTCAGTAAAACTAAATATCTCCACTAAACAGAGCAATGCTGTGTGGGTTTTGTAACTTTCTCTAAGATTTTGGGAAGCAAAGTATGGGCTACATTACTAGTGGAACAGTAGTTTGCTCTCCCACTCATGTGTTAAAGGGACAGTCAAGTCCAAAAAAACCTTTAATGATTTAAATAGGGAATGTAATTTTAAACAACTAATTTTTTTGCGCACATCAGGTAGTGCGTGTATTTCAAGTTGAAATTAAAAAGATTTTATTTGAGCGCCAAAGCTCAAATATCATGACTCGTTTGCAAACCCGATCGCATTTTCTCAAGTGCAGTTACCCGACATTAAATAAAAATATTTCACATTCTGATGCTTTTCACATAGCAGAATATTTATATATCTATCTGATGGGTTTTTTTGGGTAAAAAATTAAATAAAGAAAAAAATAAAGATGCTGACGAAGGGGACTAGATCCCCGAAAACGTTACACAATAAAGTATTGTATACTTGGAGTGAAAAAGACCTGAGAGTGCATCCTTTGTTCCTGTATGTTATTGCATCTTTGCACCCAGGCTGTTGTCGCTATGAGGGTTGAGCTGAAGTTTGTATTCTATATATATATATATATATATATATATATATATATATATATATATATATATATATATATATATATATATATATATATATATATATATATTCGTCTGGACCTTCCTTCTTTGAATATATATATATTTATATATATATATATATATATATATGAATATCTATCTATAAATACATATTCCCCTATGTGAAGAACATTAGAATGTGAAATATTTACATTAAATACATAGTTAAAACCTTTATTAAATATGAATAATGCATAAATATGATTTTATATGCTTTCAGCCACTTGACTGCAAAGGACTCCAATGCACTTAAATACTTATGTACACACATATAAATATATATATATATATATATATATATACACACATACATACATGCATATACATATTAAGACATGTATATGTATGTATCTATTATGATAAAGCCCTTTGCATGCATTTTTCCCCCAACACCTGGGATCTCATATCTTTGAGCCCTTATAACTTTTTATTGCAATTTTAAAAAAAAATTTTTTTATTAGATAGTGTTATTATTAGTGTACTTTTAAATGTATTTCTTTCCTAAGATATGGTGAGTCCACGGCTTCATCAATTATTGTTGGGAATACCACTCTTGGCCAGCAGGAGGCGGCAAAGAGCACCACAGCAAAGCTGTTAAGTATTACTTCCCTTCCCACAACCCCCAGTCATTCCCTTTGCCTTCGGTGCAAGGAGGAGGTGAAGTTTTAGTGTCTGAAGAAGATTGGATTTATTTCACTTCAATAAAAATATTCGGCTAGATTACGAGTTGTGCGTTAAGGTAAAAAAGCATTGTTAACAGGTCCTAACGCTGCTTTTTTACGCCCGCTGGTATTACGAGTCTTGCAGGTATAGGTGTACCACACACTTTTTTGGCTTTAACGCAAAGCAACTTACATAAATTTCGTAAAAGCTTTTTTCTATGGGACTTCCATAGCGCCGGTATTACTGCCTGGGAGGCCAAAAAGTGAGCGGTACACCCTCTACCGCCAAGATTCCTAACGCATTCTAAAGTCAGTAGTTAAGAGTTTTAAGCTACAAAGCTGTAGCATAAAACCCATAACTAAAGTGCTAAAAATACACTAACACCCATAAACTACCGATTAACCCCTAAACCGAGGCCCTCCTGCATCGCAAACACTATAAAACATTTTTTAACCCCTAATCTGCCGCTCCGGACATCGCCGCCACTAGAATAAATATATTAACCCCTAAACCGTCGCACTCCCGCCTTGCAAACACTAGTTAAATATTATTAACCCCTAAACTGCCGCCCCTAACATTGCCGCCACCTACCTACATTTATTAACCCTTAATCTACCGCCCCCAACGTTGCCGCCACTATATTATATTTATTAACCCCTAAATCTAAGTCTAACCCTAACCCCCCCAACTTAAATATAATTTAAATAAATCTAAATAAAATTACTATCATTAACTAAATAATTCCTATTTAAAACTAAATACTTACCTATAAAATAAACCCTAAGATAGCTACAATATAACTAATAGTTACATTGTATCTAGCTTAGGGTTTATTTTTATTTTACAGGCAAGTTTGTATTTATTTTAACTAGCTAAAATAAATACAAATTGACCTGTAAAATAAAACCTAACCTAAGTTACACTAACACCTAACACTACACTACAATTAAATAAATTCCCTACATTAAATACAATTAAATAAATTAAATAAAATTAGCTAAATTACAAAAAAACAAACAAACACTAAATTACAGAAAATAAAAAACAAACAAATTACAAGATCTTTAAACTAATTACACCTAATCTAATAGCCCTATCAAAATAAAAAAGCCCACCCAAAATAAAAAAAAAACCCTAGCCTAAACTAAACTACCAATAGCCCTTAAAAGGGCCTTTTGCGGGGCATTGCCCCAAAGAAATCAGCTCTTTTACCTGTAAACAAAAATACAAACAACCCCCCCCAACAGTAAAACCCACCACCCACACAACCAACCCCCCAAATAAAAGCCTAACTAAAAAAACCTAAGCTCCCCATTGCCCTGAAAAGGGCATTTGTATGGGCATTGCCCTTAAAAACGGCATTTAGCTCTATTGCTGCCCAAAGCCCAGCCTAAAAATAAAACCCACCCAATACACCCTTAAAAAATCCTAACACTAACCCCCGAAGATTCACTTACCAGGAGAAGTCTTCATCCAAGCGACAAGATGTCCTCAACGAAGCCGGCAGAAGTGGTCATCCAGACGGGCAGAAGTCTTCATCCAGACTGCATCTTCTATCTAAATCCATCCTGCGCGGAGCGGCTCCATCTTCAAGACATCTGGCGCACAGCATCCTCTTCCAACAACGTCTTCTTGATGAATGAAGGTACCTTTAAATGACGTCATCCAAGATGGCGTCCGTTAGATTCCTATTGGCTGATAGAATTCTATCAGCCAATCGGAATTAAGGTTGAAAAAATCCTATTGGCTGATGCAATCAGCCAATAGGATTGAACTTCAATCCTATTGGCTGATCCAATCAGCCAATAGGATTGAGCTCGCATTCTATTGGCTGATTGGAACAGCCAATAGAATGCAAGCTCAATCCTATTGGCTGATTGGATCAGCCAATAGGATTGAAGTTCAATCCTATTGGCTGATTGCATCAGCCAATAGGATTTTTTCAACCTTAATTCCGATTGGCCGATAGAATTCTATCAGCCAATCGGAATCTAAGGGACGCCATCTTGGATGACGTCACTTAAAGGTACCGTCATTCCAGAAGAAGACATCGGACGAAGAGGATCCTCCTCGCCGGATGTGTTGAAGATGGAGTCGCTCCGCGCCGGATGGATGAAGATAGAAGATGCCGTCTGGATTAAACTTCTGCCCGTCTGGAGGACCACTTCTGCCGGCTTTGTTGAGGACATCTTGCCGCTTGGATGAAGACTTCTCCCGGTAAGTGAATCTTTGGGGGTTAGTGTTAGGATTTTTTAAGGGTGTATTGGGTGGGTTTTATTTTTAGGTTAGGGATTTGGGCAGCAATAGAGCGCAATGCCCATCCAAATGCCCTTTTCAGGGCAATGAGGAGCTTAGTTTTTTTTTAGTTAGGCTTTTATTTGGGGGGTTGGTTGTGTGGGTGAGGGGTTTTACTGTTGGGGGGGGGTTGTTTGTATTTTTTTTTTTTACAGGTAAAAGAGCTGATTTCTTTGGGGCAATGCCCCGCAAAAGGCCCTTTTAAGGGCTATTGGTAGTGTAGGCTAGGTTTTTTTTTCTATTTTGGGGGGCTTTTTTATTTTGATAGGGCTATTAGATTAGGTGTAATTAACTTAAAAGATCTTTAATTTGTTTTTTATTTTCTGTAATTTAGTGTTTGTTTTTTTTGTAATTTAGCTAATTTTATTTAATTTATTTAACTGTATTTAATGTAGGGAATTTATTTAATTATAGTGTAGTGTTACACTAACACCTAACACTACACTACAATTAAATAAATTCCCTACATTAAATACAATTAAATAAATTAAATAAAATTAGCTAAATTACAAAAAAAACTAACAAACACTAAATTACAGAAAATAAAAAACAAATTACAAGATCTTTAAACTAATTACACCTAATCTAATAGCCCTATCAAAATAAAAAAGCCCACCCAAAATAAAAAAAAAACCCTAGCCTAAACTAAACTACCAATAGCCCTTAAAAGGGCCTTTTGCGGGGCATTGCCCCAAAGAAATCAGCTCTTTTACCTGTAAACAAAAATACAAACAACCCCCCCCAACAGTAAAACCCACCACCCACACAACCAACCCCCCAAATAAAAGCCTAACTAAAAAAACCTAAGCTCCCCATTGCCCTGAAAAGGGCATTTGGATGGGCATTGCCCTTAAAAGGGCATTTAGCTCTATTGCTGCCCAAAGCCCAGCCTAAAAATAAAACCCACCCAATACACCCTTAAAAAATCCTAACACTAACCCCCGAAGATTCACTTACCAGGAGAAGTCTTCATCCAAGCGACAAGATGTCCTCAACGAAGCCGGCAGAAGTGGTCATCCAGACGGGCAGAAGTCTTCATCCAGACTGCATCTTCTATCTAAATCCATCCTGCGCGGAGCGGCTCCATCTTCAAGACATCTGGCGCACAGCATCCTCTTCCAACAACGTCTTCTTGATGAATGAAGGTACCTTTAAATGACGTCATCCAAGATGGCGTCCGTTAGATTCCTATTGGCTGATAGAATTCTATCAGCCAATCGGAATTAAGGTTGAAAAAATCCTATTGGCTGATGCAATCAGCCAATAGGATTGAACTTCAATCCTATTGGCTGATCCAATCAGCCAATAGGATTGAGCTCGCATTCTATTGGCTGATTGGAACAGCCAATAGAATGCAAGCTCAATCCTATTGGCTGATTGGATCAGCCAATAGGATTGAAGTTCAATCCTATTGGCTGATTGCATCAGCCAATAGGATTTTTTCAACCTTAATTCCGATTGGCCGATAGAATTCTATCAGCCAATCGGAATCTAAGGGACGCCATCTTGGATGACGTCACTTAAAGGTACCGTCATTCCAGAAGAAGACATCGGACAAAGAGGATCCTCCTCGCCGGATGTGTTGAAGATGGAGTCGCTCCGCGCCGGATGGATGAAGATAGAAGATGCCGTCTGGATTAAACTTCTGCCCGTCTGGAGGACCACTTCTGCCGGCTTTGTTGAGGACATCTTGCCGCTTGGATGAAGACTTCTCCCGGTAAGTGAATCTTTGGGGGTTAGTGTTAGGATTTTTTAAGGGTGTATTGGGTGGGTTTTATTTTTAGGTTAGGGCTTTGGGCAGCAATAGAGCGCAATGCCCATCCAAATGCCCTTTTCAGGGCAATGAGGAGCTTAGTTTTTTTTTAGTTAGGCTTTTATTTGGGGGGTTGGTTGTGTGGGTGGGGGGTTTTACTGTTGGGGGGGGTTGTTTGTATTTTTTTTTTACAGGTAAAAGAGCTGATTTCTTTGGGGCAATGCCCCGCAAAAGGCCCTTTTAAGGGCTATTGGTAGTGTAGGCTAGGGTTTTTTTCTATTTTGGGGGGCTTTTTTATTTTGATAGGGCTATTAGATTAGGTGTAATTAATTTAAAAGATCTTTAATTTGTTTTTTTATTTTCTGTAATTTAGTGTTTGTTTTTTTTGTAATTTAGCTAATTTTATTTAATTTATTTAACTGTATTTAATGTAGGGAATTTATTTAATCGTAGTGTAGTGTTAGGTGTTAGTGTAACTTAGGTTAGGTTTTATTTTACAGGTCAATTTGTATTTATTTTAGCTAGGTAGTTAGTAAATAGTTAATAACTATTTAGTAACTATTCTACCTAGTTAAAATAAATACAAACTTGCCTGTAACATAAAAATAAACCATATGCTAGCTACAATGTAACTATTAGTTATATTGTAGCTAGCTTAGGGTTTATTTTATAGGTAAGTATTTAGTTTTAAATAGGAATTATTTAGTTAAAGGAATTTTATTTAGATTTATTTAAATTATATTTAAGTTAGGGGGGGTTAGGGTTAGACTTAGATTTAGGGGTTTATACATTTAAAATAGTGGCGGCGACGTTGGGGGCAGCAGATTAGAGGTTAATTTAATAAGTCTAGGTAGGTTGCGGCGACATTGGGGGCGGCAGATTAGGGGTTAATAAATATAATGTAGGTGTCGACGATGTTGGGGGCAGCAGATTAGGGGTTAATAAGTATAATGTAGGTGGCGTCGATGTCCGGAGCGGCAGATTAGGGGTTAATAAGTATAATGTAGGTGTCGGCGATGTCGAGGGCGGCAGATTAGGGGTTAATAAGTGTAAGATTAGGGGTGTTTAGACTCTGGGTTCATGTTAGGGTGTTAACTTAAATATAATT
Source organism: Bombina bombina (assembly GCF_027579735.1). Taxonomy (NCBI): domain Eukaryota; kingdom Metazoa; phylum Chordata; class Amphibia; order Anura; family Bombinatoridae; genus Bombina; species Bombina bombina. Next base: position 852,980,984 of record NC_069504.1, on the reverse strand, counting down.
TAAATAAATCTAAATAAATATTACTATCATTAAATAAATTATTCCTATTTAAAACTAAATACTTACCTGTAAAATAAACCCTAACCTAGCTACAATATAACTAATAGTTACATTGTAGCTATTTTAGGGTTTATTTTTTATTTTACAGGCAAGTTTGTATTTATTTTAACTAGTAGAATAGTTATTAAATAGTTATTAACTATTTAATAGCTACCTAGCTAAAATAAATACAAATTTACCTGTAAAATAAAACCTAACCTAAGTTACACTAACACCTAACACTACACTATAATTAAATAAATTAACTAAACTAAATACAATTAAATACAATTTAATTTTTTTTTATCTAAAGTACAAAACCCCCCCACTAAATTACAGAAAATAATAAAATAAGTTTTTTAAACTAATTACACCTAATCTAATCCCCCTAATAAAATAAAAAAGCCCCCCAAAATAATAAAATTCTCTACCCTATACTAAATTACAAATAGCCCTTAAAAGGGCTTTTTGCAGGGCATTGCCCCAATGTAATCAGCTCTTTAACCTGTAAAAAAAAATACAATACCCCCCCAACATTAAAACCCACCACCCACACACCCAACCCTACTCTAAAACCCACCCAATCCCCCCTTAATAAAACCTAACACTAACCCCTTGAAGATCACCCTACCTTGAGAAGTCTTCACCCAACCGGGCCTAAGTCCTCAACGAATCCGGCAGAAGTGGCCCTCCAGACGGGCAGAAGTCTTCATCCAAGCCGGGCAGAATAGGTCCTCCAGACGGGCAGAAGTCTTCATACAGACGGCATCTTCTATCTTCATCCATCCGAAACGGAGCGGGTCCATCTTCAAGACATCCGACGCAGAGCATCCTCTTCAAACGACGTCCAACTGAAGAATGAAGGTTCCTTTAAATGACGCCATCCAAGATGGCGTTCCTTGAATTGCGAATGGCTGATAGAATTCTATCTTCCAATCAGAATTAAGGTAGGAAAAATCCTATTGGCTGATGTAGGGTTGGGTGTGTGGGTGGTGGGTTTTAATGTTGGGGGGGTATTGTATTTTTTTTTTTGTATTTGTATTTTTTTTTACAGGTAAAAGAGTTGATTACTTTGGGGCAATGCCCCGCAAAAAGCCCTTTTAAGGGTTATTTGTAATTTAGTATAGGGTAGGGCTTTTTATTATTTTGGGGGGCTTTTTTATTTTATTAGGGGGATTAGATTAGGTGTAATTAGTTTAAAAAACTTGTAATTATTTTATTTTCTGTAATTTAGTGGGTTTTTTTTGTACTTTAGATAATTTTTTTAAATTGTATTTAATTGTATTTAGTTTAGTTAATTTATTTAATTATAGTGTAGTGTTAGGTGTTAGTGTAACTTAGGTTAGGTTTTATTTTACAGGTAAATTTGTATTTATTTTAGCTAGGTAGTTAGTAAATAGTTAATAACTATTTAATAACTATTCTACCTACTTAAAATAAATACAAACTTGCCTGTAAAATAAATATAAACCCTAAGATAGCTACAATGTAACTATTAGTTTTATTGTAGCTAGCTTAGGGTTTATTTTATAGGTAAGTAGTTTTAAATAGGAATAATTTAGTTAATGATAGTAATTTTATTTAGATTTATTTAAATTATATTTAAGTTAGGGGGGGTTGGGGTTAGACTTAGGTTTAGTGGTTAATACATTTAATATAGTGGCGGCGGTGTGGGGGGGCAGATTAGGGGTTAATAAATGTAGGTAGGTGGCGGCGGTGTAGGGGGCGAGATTATGGGTTAATAAATATAATGTAGGTGGCGGCGGTGTAGGGGGGGGAGATTAGGGGTTAATAAGTAAAATGTCGGTGGCGGTGGGCTCCGGGAGCAGCGGTTTAGGGGCTAAACAATTTATTTAGTTGCGGCGTAGTCTGTGAGTGGCGGTTTAGGGGTTAATATATTTATTAGAGTTGCGGCGGGGTCCGGGAGTGGCGGTTTAGGGGTTAATATATTTATTAGAGTTACGGCGGGGTCCAGGAGCGGCGGTTTAGTGGTTAAACAGTATATTATAGTGTGGGTGCTTACTGACAGGGTAGCAAGAAACCTTTAAAAAAGCAGAAGAGCAGTGAGATCGATGACTGTTAGTTAACAACAGTCAGCTGCTCATCGCTCCGTACTTGGTGCGCGGCTTTTTGACAGCTTTTTTTGATAATTTTGGAGAACGTCTTCAGGTCCGCGGCAGCGATGTTAGGCGATCTTAGGCGAGTGTATTGGTGCCGTCGAATGCTGGTAAGTTGACAGGTTGATAAATAGAGGCCTAGGGGTTAATACTTTATGGGTATTCCCTGACTATGTTATGGCTCATGTGTGTAGAGAATCATTAAGGTTAATTGATCCTTCTATTTCACCATTTAATCCTTTATATTTGTGATCCCTAGGATGAATTTTATGTGGAAATTATCCCTATATCGGCAATATAGGCTCCAAACATAGGCATCAGCTGTTTAAGAGGTGCGGTCTTTTAATAACATTTGTATAAGAGCGGCACAATTATGTTTTTACATTGTCCTAGAGGGGTACTGACAGTAAAGTGAAGAAGCACTTAGGTTTTACTTGTTTCAGCGGGGTGGACTTCGCTAAGATTTGTGTAGCCAGAATGAGACACGCAGTTAAATTTAGTTACGCGCTTCTCTTCCGTGCCGTGTTTGTTCCCGCCTTCTTCTTCATTTTGTATGGCTGAGAAGCACCATTTTCGGCTTTCCTGAGCCGGTCATGTGACCACACCCCCTTTTCTTCTCTGACAGAATGGAGCAATGTGTCTGTAAATATGGATGTTCTATGCTACGGAGCTGTGCTTCTTACTTAATCATTCTTATGGGTTATTTTCCTTGTTAAATACTGTGTTCTTGGTAGACACAGTCTTTGAAGATATTCCAATGTTTTTACATGGATTGAGTTACAAGCATAATCTAGTGACCTTTAGAGGGCACTAAAAGTTATAAGATTATATTCTAATGGCGCTGCCATCTTTTATACATTTTCCCTAGAGAAGTTTTCACAAAAATAAAGCAAATTTCCACTGATGTTTGGTGGTATTAAACTTTTAGTTATAAGTTTGTTTACTTTCAAACCTAAGTCTTGAGACATATTTTTCATGATCGTGGAACAGAGGCCTGTTACTTTAAATTTAGGATTTGGTCTCTTGAGATACAGTATATATTACTTCAGGTGTGTCTCATACCCTTCCTTCAGGTATAAGAGTACTAAATACTAGGACATGGGTGCCTCTGTGTTTATTAATAGGCTGGTTATGCCCTGTAGCACTATTTTGTTTGACATACACAATCCGTGCTGCATGTCTAATAGATTGTTAATCTTTGAGCCAATGCCTCTTAGGATGATGCTGTTTAGGCAATTCCACAGTTTTCTCCTTTTACGTCCCAAGCCTCAATGTTGTCTTATGTAGTGCCCTGCAGTTCCTCTCTATCTCCTAGAGGAGTTATTGCCTGCAGAATTTGCTGCCCAGATGTCTTCTGCGGTATCTGGGGCATTATCTGCTTTTCCTATACTAAGGGAAATTGCAAGAGGAACATTAGAGATTCAGATGGTATGGTTTCTGTTCCGCCTGCCGCTACTCAGGTTGCTTTCCTCATAGCCGATGAGGAGGATACGTTGGTAGCCTCTGAGGGTGTGACCTCAGATTTGGACAGTATAATTCCTTAATCTGATGCTGAAGTGGTATCCTTCAGACTTATGCCTGAACACCTCGTGTATCAAAGGATATTTTGGCTATTGTGGACGGCTTCGATTTCTTGTCGTTGTCAACCCTAAGATGTCTAGTAATCTTAATATTGCTGGGATTCCTTTTGTGGAAGTTTTTTTCTGTTCCAGACCGTGCAAGGGGATTGTTTTCACAGGAATGGGAGAAGTCCGGGATTCCTTTTTCCCGTCTTCTGTCTTTACCAAGATGTCTCCTGTCGCTGTCCCCATTAAATATTTTGGCGCAACTCTGGCTAAGAGCTGCTCTTTTGAGGATCATTGGACAAGCTGGAAGCTTATACTGCAGTTTTTATGACCACTGGATCAAGTGCGGCATCCTTTGGGTGCAGTGCCTTGTCTAATACCAACTATAGACCTAAAGGACGCGTATCTTTAATTTCCTGAGATTTGCTTTTCTGAAAGACTTTTTCAGTCTTGTGGCCTTGCCACGGTTCCCTTATTTTGTATCCCTCTAGGTAGTGATCAGTTTGGGGAATTACAGGGGCGTTTTTGTAAACATGTTTCAGGCGCCATAATGTTTACAGACAAACTCTCATTCAGAGATCTTGTTGTCTTTTTTCCTTGTTTTAGGGACCATAATATTTTCCCTATCTTTGGTAATTTTTCGGGCAGAGATTGGAAAATCAAAGATTCTTTCCTCTTACCTTCTCTGATATATTGTTCGGCCTTTAGTGGCTTAGCGTATGGAGGTCATTGGTCTAATGGTCGTCTCCATGGACATGGTTCCCTTATTCTGTTCCATTTGAGAGCTCTGCAGTTTTGCATGCTCGACAATGGAACGGGGTCCGTGCGGATCTGTCTCAAAGGATAGATCTAGATCAGTCGATAAGGGATTCTCTTCTGTGGTAAATTTCTCAGGGCACATGCTTTGGGAGACATTCCTGGGTGATTGTAACCTCCGACACCAGCCTGCTGGGCTGGGAAGCAGTCTGAGACTCGTTCAGGGCGCAGGGACTATGGACTCGAGAGGAGTCTGCTCTCCCAAAAAACATCTTGGAGTTGAGAGTGATTTACAATGCTCTGATGGCTTAGCCTCAGTTGTCCTTAGCCCCGTTTGTCAGGTTCAAGTCAACCAACATTTCCTCAGTGGTTTACGTCTACCTCCAGGGAGGACCTCAGGGTCTCTTAACCATGAGGGGTGGCTTGGATTGTTCAGTGGGTGGAAACTCACAATTGCTGTCTAGCTGCTATCCACATTCCAGGGGTGGATAACTGGGAAGCAGATTTCCGAAGCAGACAGATTTTTCTTCCCTGGCAGTTGGACCTCCTTCCGGAAGTGTTCTCCGGGTTAACTTTCAAGAGGGGGTTGCCGGAGCTGGATCTGATGGCGTCTCGGCAGATTGCCAAGCTTCTAAGGTACGATTCAAGGTCAAGAGTTCCGCAGGCCACCATGATAGATGCTCTTTCGGCTCCTTGGGATTTCAGTCTAGCATATCGTTTTCCTCTGTTTCACGAGTCATGTTCGTATCAAGCAGGAGAGAGTGTCTGTATTTTTTTTTTTATCTCCTGTATGGTTTAGCAGGATCTGGTATGCAGACCTAGTGAAGATGTCATCTTTTCAACGTTGGATGTTGCCTCTAAGGAAGGACCTTCTAACTCAGGGTCCATTCCTTCTTTTGAATCTCTTTTCTCTGAAGCTGACTGCTTGGAGATTGAACGCTTAGTCTGTCTAAGCGTGGTCTTTCTAAGTTGGTCATTGAGACCATGTTTCAGGCTCGCAAGCCTGTTACTAGAAATATTTTTAATAAGATATGGCGTAAATATCTTTATGGGTGTGAATCCAAGGGTTACTCTTGGAGTAGGGTCAGGATTCTTAGAATTTTGTCTTTTCTCCAGGAAATGGGGAAGGGTTTATCAGTCAGTACCTGGAAGGGTCAGATTTCTGCATTATCTATTTTGCTACATCAGCGTCTGGCGGACGTGCCAGATGTGCAATCTTTTTGTCAGGCCCTGGTCAGAATCAGGCCTGTGTTTAAGTCTGTTGCTCCTCCTTGGAGCCTTAACCTTGTTCTTAAGGTTTTGCAGCTGGCTCCGTTTGAACCATAGATATTAAGTTGTTATCTTGGAAGGTTTTGATTCTTATTGCTATCTCTTCTGCTCGGAGAGTGTCGGAACTCTCAGCTTGCAGTGTGATTCACTATATCTTTCATGCCGATAAGGCGGTTCTTCGAACGAAGTTAAGGTTTCCTTCCTAAAGATGGTTTCGAACTGAAATATTAATCAGGAAATTGTTGTTCCTTCTCTATGTTCTAGTCTTTCTTATCATAAGGAACATTTGTTGCATAACTTGGATGCTGTGCATGCTTTAAAATTTTATTTACAGGCGTCTGAGGATTTTTGCCAGTCTTCTGTTTGTTTCTCTGGGAAATGTGAAGGTCAGAAAGCTTCTGCTACTTCTCTTTCTCTCTGGTTGAGAAGTTTAATTAGTTTTGCTTATGAGACTGCTGGTCAGCAGCCTCCTGAAAGAATTACGACTCATTCCTCGAGAGCTGTTTTACTCTTCTTGGGCTTTCAAAGGCTGCAACTTGGTCTTCTCTGCTTACTTTTTCCAAATTTGATACTTTTGTCTCAGCTGATGCTTCTTTTGGGAGAAAGGTTCTTCAAGCGGTGGTGCCTTCTGTTTAGGTCTGCCTGTTTTGTCCCTCCCTATTCATCTGTGTCCTCTAGCTTGGGTATTGATTCCCAACAGTAATTGATGAAGCAGTGGACTCACCATATCTTAGGAAAGAAAACAAGATTTATGCTTACCTGATAAATGTATTTCTATCCGGATATGGTGAGTCCACGGCCCTGCCCTTTATTTTAAAACAGTTATTTTTTAACTAAACCTCAGGCACCTCTACACCTTGTGTTACTCCTTTTTTCTCCATTTCCCTTCAGTCAAATGACTGGGAGTTGTGGGAAGGGAAGTGATACTTAACAGCTTTGCTGTGGTGCTCTTTGCCTCCTCCTGCTGGCCAGTAGTATTCCCAACAGTAATTAATGAAGCTGTGGACTCACCATATCCGGAAAGAAATAGATTTATCAGGTAAGCATAAATCCTGTTTTTTCATGTGTTTTGTGCAACTTTTAGACGAGCGTAACAGTTAACCAGAGCTCTAACGTTGCGCTATCCCGACACGCATTCAATTAAATGTCCCTTGAGTAAATGTGTTTACTTTTAATAGGCACACTACTTCCATTGCGCGCAAAGAGCAGCAAGCAAACCCTTTATGCTCGCACCACTCGTAATCTAGCCCATTATGTGTATACTTATAGAAGTTCGCCAGCTGAGCACTGAGTTTTCACTAATAGATAAATAATGTGTTGTGATGCACTACAATGTTTTTAAGTCTGCCTCTTTTCTTTCAGAACTGAGAATTGGGCTGAATGAGGAGTTCTGTGTGGGGAGTTCAGAACTGAGAGGTGAGATGTTTGTACCTCTTGACTGGTGAATGGATAAAGGTGCATCTTGTATTTTAACATATCTTAGATACTTAATTCTACATGGTACAGCTGATTTATTTTTCAAAAGCCTTTCTCTGGTCATGGTTATTTATTTCATAAGATGGTGAGAGTCCACAAGGTCTACTCTCCTGTCTACTAGGAGGAGGGAAAACACCCATACAAACCTGAGCTTTGAAACCTTACTTTTACCAACACATTTTTGCCTCCTTGATGGAGTGAGGTTAAATATTGTAGTGCTGATCTGCAAGATAAAGTAAGGATTTTTATTTTATCTACTTGAGACCCTATTTCCCCCTCAGAGAGGTAGACAGGAGTTTTCAGCCTGGCAGTGAAAAATCTTCTTCCAGCGCGAAGATGTTTACTAGGGGAAATATGGACATGCTGGCGAAGCCCATGGTTTGCAGGGTGCTGCTCCTTGTAAGCTGTCGCCGTGCCCCAGGAAAAATGTGGAGTCATTCACCAATCTCCTGGCTTAGAGTGGCTGCACATTAACAGATCATTGGCACTGCCTTAAATGGGCTCTTCTACTTGATATATTCTCTGGAACTGAGGTAAGCACAGTATATGCAGGTGCTGGAAGATAAGTACAAATGCACCTTATAGCCCACCAGCTATGCACATGAAGATGTTCACATGATTCACATAGCTTGGGAACATATATACACACACAACACAACTTTATTTACAGTTTGGGCTTATTTTCGGCACTTTTCTATTTCCCACATATTCTAAAGTACTGTCTCTTTAAATTTAGTGGTACCTGGTTTGTTGCTTTCTGGTACTACTGGAGCTACTGCAGCAGCCACTTCTCCCCCTGAGCTTATACATTATATTATTAAAAATTGTGTCTTATCTATAATGCTGACCTGTCATTTCCCCTAGGGGTTAATTATGTGCCCATTTACTGTTATCTGTGTTTGCTATCTTCTGATATACTAGCAGTTTTTCTGTATTGCAAACCTTATATTCTAATGTGGAGCAAATGAGTGCAGCTTAGGTCTCTGGACCGTCCGTTGACCCAGACCATTTAACCCCTTCCCATCTTTGTTTACTCTTACTTTTAAAACAATAACAATTCTATTGTAGACTGTCCCTTTAATTTCAAACTGGGACATATTTTGATTACTTTAGAGGTGGATAACCCTCCTACAATCAGCCTGTAAGGCAGCTCCTAAACAGCATCCCACCTTCCCTCTTCTTGAATAAGTTGCTGATATAATTTCAAAGATATGAAGCAAACCAGGTATTTTCCCTTGTTCTGTCTGCAAAATTCAAAACTATTGGCTAGATTACGAGTTGTGCGTTAAGGTAAGTACGTTTAGCAAGAGTAGTGATCGCCCCATCAACTTTGTGGATCTTTTCCCAAAACTCTAAAGTAACTGCTGGCAAAGGATACAATTTGTTAAACCTTGAAGAAGGAATAAAAGAAGTACCAGGCCTATTCCATTCCTTAGAAATCATATCAGAAATAGCATCAGAAACTGGAAAAACCTCTGGAGTAACCACAGGAGGTTTATAAACAGAATTTAAACGTTTACTAGTTTTAATATCAAGAGGACTAGTTTCCTCCATATCCAATGTAATCAACACTTCTTTTAACAAAGAACGAATATACTCCATTTTCAAATAAATAAGAAGATTTGTCAGTGTCAATCTGAGGTAGGATCTTCTGAACCAGATAGATCCTCATCAGAGCAGGATAAATCAGCATGTTGCCGGTCATTTGAAATTTCATCAACTCTATGAGAAGTTTTAAAAGACCTTTTACGTTTATTAGAAGGTGGGATGGCAGACAAAGCCTTCTGAATAGAATCAGAAATAAATTATTTTAAATTTACAGGTATATCTTGTGCATTAGATGTTGAGGGAACAGCAACAGGTAATGAACTACTACTAATGGATACATTCTCTGCATGTAAAAGTTTATCATGACAACTATTACAAACCACAGCTGGAGAAATAACCTCCACAAGTTTACAACAAATGCACTTAGCTTTGGTAGAACTATTATCAGGCAGCAGGGTTCCAACAGTGATTTCTGAGACAGGATCAGATTGAGACATCTTGCAAATGTAAGAGAAAAAAACAACATATAAAGCAAAATTATCAATTTCCTTATATGGCAGTTTCAGGAATGGGAAAAAATGCAAGCAGCATAGCCCTCTGATAGAGAAAAAGGCAAGAGGCATATAGGAATGGGGTCTTAAATAATGAAAAATATTGTTTATGACGCACACAAACAGAAAAATATTTTTTGGCGCCAAAAAAGTCCGGAAATGACACACTCGCGTCAAAATGTGAAATGACGAATTTGCGTCAACGAACGTAACTTTGCGCCAAAAAATCTTGCGCCAAGAAAGACGAAATAAACTTTGGCATTTTGCGCCCTCGCGAGCCTAATTCTGCCCGCGAATTTAAAAAACAGTCTATTTGAAAAAAGAGACTAAACCCCAGGTAAGAAATAATGTTTCCTAAAAAATGCATTTTCCAGATATGAAACTGACAGTCTGCAAAAGGAAATATACTGAAAACCTGAATCATGGCAAATATAAGTACAATACATATATTTAGAACTTTATATAAATACATAAAGTGCCAAACCATAGCTGAGAGTGTCTTAAGTAATGAAAACATACTTACCAAAAGACACCCATCCACATATAGCAGATAGCCAAACCAGTACTGAAACGGTTATCAGTAGAGGTAATGGAATATGAGAGTATATCGTCAATCTGAAAAGGGAGGGTAGGAGATGAATTTCTACGACCGATAACAGAGAACCTATGAAATAGATCCCCGTGAGGAAAACCATTGCATTTAATAGGTGATACTCCCTTCACATCCCTCTGACATTCACTGTACTCTGAGAGGAATCGGACTTCAAAATGCTGAGAAGCGCATATCAACGTAGAAATCTTAGCACAAACTTACTTCACCACCTCCATAGGAGGCAAGGTTTGTAAAGCTGAATTGTGGGTGTGGTGAGGGGTGTATTTATAGGCATTTTGAGGTTTGGGAAACTTTGCCCCTCCTGGTAGGATTGTATATCCCATACGTCACTAGCTCATGGACTCTTGCCAATTACATGAAAGAAAGTGGCTTTAGATCATTCCACAAGGGAAACAGAAGGACTGGCGACCATTCTTTAATAATCTCGGCAGCCCATAGAGATTTAGATCATCCGGCGCTTAGGATCACTTGAACCTTTTAAGTACCACAAACAGCTTTATTTGTGACGCAATTGAAATAATACGTATTAATGCTAAAAGTACTGCTATAGCTGTTCTAACAAGACGTGCCTTATGGCTAAAGTCTTGGACAGCAGATATCATCTCTAAGACTAGACTGTTTCAAGGAAAAATTCTCTTTGGCCCAGGACTAGATGCAATTATAGCCACATTCAATGAGGGAAAAGAATACTACCTGTCTCAAGACAAAAAAAAATATAAGGGCAAACTAAGGCCTTCAGGACCTTTTGGCAGTCGAAAAATCAGAGAGAGTCTTCTTCCTCTACCCAGAGTTCAGATTCTCCCAGAACCTCTTGGAAGTAAAATGCTTCCTTGTCTAATAGCAAGCAGTCCAAGAAGCCATCCCCTGTCTCCAAATCTGCACTAAGGTGCAGCCCCTTGTCCAGATTTGATTCTGGTAGGTGGCAGATTAAATATTTTTCTGGAGGTATGGAAAAAAATCTGTTCAGGATCCTTGGTCATTGGACATCATTGCTCAGGGGTACCGTTTAGGCTTCTGTTCAAAGATACAGTGAAGGCCAAAGCCTTTCTAGCTTGTGTTCATGATCTAGAATCAATGGGAGTCTAGCTTCAGAGCTAAATCAGGAATTTTACTCCAATCTTTTTATTGTCCAAAAATAAGAGGACACCTTTTGGTCTATCCTAGATCTCAAGACTTTAAACACATTTCTAAAAGTTCTCAATAGACTTAAGGTATACCTATTTACATATCCCTATGCACAGGGATCATGTCCATGTCAGATTCCTTCCTCAACAGGCATTATTCATTTGCAGCACTTCTATTTGGTCTAGCCACGTCTCCCAGAGTGTTTACCAAAGTACTGGGAACCCTTTTGTCAGTGGTGCAAGCTCAGGGAATATATGTAACTCCATAGCTAGACAACTTTCTGGTAAGGGCTCCTTCTTTTCAACTTGCACAGACTCACTCAAGCTGTTCTCACACTGCTTCACAGTCATGGTTGGAGGACCAATCTAACAAAGAGTTCCCTAATCCCCAAACTTTCTGGGATCTATTGTCCACTTAGTTTTGATGAGTCTCTCTATAAGGGAGCAACACAGACTCAAACTACAGAAAGCCTGTTCTCTTCTTCAACTCAATTCACTTCCTACTGTTGCTCAATACATGGAAGTGGTGGGTCTAATGAAAGCTGCCTCAGATG